>NW_001889872.1:692616-1196954 GCF_000143565.1 Laccaria bicolor S238N-H82 | reverse complement strand
GCATCCCTTTCATCTTCACATTCATGGATTGTTCCCAATTATGCATTATTTCTTGAGCTGCAGCACTGAAATGAAACTGTTTAAAGGCTTCAGTAACACCTATATTTTGGTTCCACAATGGACATTCTTTTGAAAAAGGCTTGAAATGAGCCAACATAAATAAGTGATAGGATGGCGAGTCATATCGTGGAATGGACATTCCTATGACTCTAGGTATGCAAAGGTTAGTATTATCCCTGCCAACATTTTTTGTATGTTCAACAAGAACATGAGTTTGACATTGTGGATGAGGATACTGTAATTCATATCGTGGGTAAGTGCCAAGTCGCATACTTTCAGAATCTTTGACAGCAATATCTCTTTTCTTTGTAACTTTAAATCTCCAAATAAAGTCATAAAATGAAACATCTTTTAGCTTTCTATCTCTATAAATATAGTGATCAATTTGATTGGCTTTGATAAATTTTCCTGCATTATCAGTATGAAGTTGAAGTCTAACAGGCTCTATAACATCATTATCATTGACATTTTCAGAGTTACTTTTGCAAGTATCACTGTCACCATTGTTATCGTCACTGTCGCCATCTTTATTGTCTAAAGAAGTATTGTAGTACTTAGACTTTGCTGTATTGTCAGGAAATGCTGTACAAACAAAGTCAATGACAAGAGATGAAAGCATCGGAAGTGTTTTATGAGATTTAATTGTATCAGTCAAGCCACGTATGTATCTTGCTGCTTGTTGGGCATGAATTTGTTGCTGTTTTATAAACTGTGACAAGCACTTATGCAGTAAAGTTTTAGCACTCTCTTTCGTACTTGACGATGCTACCTCTTTTGCACGAAGAACAGCACGTGATAAAAGAGATAGTAATTGATAAGTTTTCATTTCCATTTTTGTAATATAATCAGTTATATAAAACATACCTGCTTTTGCAGCCTTTCCTGATAGGATGCAGCGTAAGTCATGATTATGACGACAATAAATTAAGATGTATGGATTATAATAATTAATCATTGGATCTAAACATTTAAGAAAGATGGAATTAGTGTCAGAGTCAAAATAAGAATGTGGAATGATATCATGAGGGAATTCAAAACGACAAGTTGTAGAATGAGTTCTATATTTATGACAAACCTCCCGGCAATGATGTCTTTGCATTTTTTCACCACATTTTTCTACTTCAGTATTAAACAAACTTTTTCTATCTTCATTGTCAGTAATATGACTGAAATCTGGAGGACGACATATTCTTGGCTCATAGTCATCTTCAACGATCACACCTGTTTGTGGAAGATCATGTTTAATTATATTTTCAAGATATTCAAAAAGATGTGTATCATATTCTTTTTCTGACTTCAAGCATTCATGAATTTCAGTTGGGTTTAAAGCACCTGCCATCCATATTTCAAAGTGAGCATGAAGTCTTCCACGTTCTGTATTTTCAACTCCACCATAAAATGCCTCCATATGCCCTAATATTCCACCATTCTTTTTACTTTTTCTAGTTTTGAAGTCCCATCCAAACAAATGTTCAATCATCTGATCAATACAAATTTGAAAGAAATCTGCTGCTGCAACAGGATCTTTTGCAATGCGCAATCCACGAACTGTAGAGGACACCATTTTTGGGTAATGTTCATCTAGATTGACAGAAGTGTCTCCATAAATGACTTGAAATAATGGACTGTGATTGGGTTCTGGATTGGCAGTAAAAAAAAAGAAAGGTAAGCCAAAATAGCCCATGTAGCTAATAATTTCATTACGATTTTGAAGCTTTATAGCTTCAGATCCAGGTATTTTTGCGGCAATAGTTTTGATTTCTTTGAGGACTGTTAAAACCTTTTTGTCATCATCATTATCTAGTAGTGCTACATTTTCTTCCTTCTCAAGTAAATTAGCAACTCTAGCAATCGCATGAGGAGAAACTGTTGCTAATTCTTGTGCAATATGTTCAAAATTTGGGTTGGCGACAGTAAGTGATGTGTGAAGTTGTGCAGTATGTCGTTGAATAATATTTAATGCAATGAAAATGAAAGATTGATGATATCGGAAGGATCGGTCAGATATGTCAAGAAAGTAATTTGCTTGAAGTTGAAAACTGATTTTTCTAGGCTGATTAGGATCCTCAAATCCTCCATATCCAAGGGGAAATAGTGTTGGATACATTCCTGGAAACAAAATAGGATTATTATATTCACAAATTGGTTGAAGACCTCTATGTATAATAAGATCAGGACGGTCAGATGGATCCTGAATAATGTTTCTTAAAGCATTTGCGGTAAAAGTTCTACCTTGAATCTTTACTTGTTCAGGATCTGAGACACCCATTTTCTCTAAAAATACTGTTATGTCATTTTCATCACTGTTTTGTAATACTTGCAATGCAGGATGATCATCAATACCTGCAGTTTCTTCTGCAAGAAGTTTTGCAACATCAATATCTTTTTCATATATTACTCTATCCTCAATACCAGGAATAGCATCACTATCTGGATAAGCATTTAAGTTTTCTTGTGATAAAATTATATCTTTGTATAAGTAGTTGTGCTCTTTTAACCACAGAAGAAATGCCCATATTTTATATTTTCGCACATGAAAAATCTGCTTCAAACATTCTTTTGAGTATTTTCCAGGACCGATGAACACTACTGATATTAAACCTGTAATGTCATCAGGTGTTAGAGGTAGTTTACATGCTGTTGAAAATACATTGACATCATGTGCACATGTATTTCCACGAAATACTCTTGGCTGATTAGTTTGACTTGAATCATACAATCGGGTTACATATGCAGTACTTCTATAAATGGCACAAGTCATTTCTTCAACCCATGTCAAATCTTTAAATGGTTCAGGTAGTACACCTCGAAATAGATTATTTGCTAAAGAAAACTTTGGAAGCTTATTTTTTTTTAGATCAGAAATACATTCATGGCAAAATATGATACTTTCAATGTTTCCAGTAACATCAAAAGTGAAACCATTTGAATCTAGCATAAGTCCAACTAAACTTTCAATAGGCCATTGAAAATAACTCCGAAATTCTTCTTTTGTTACAGCTAGTAAATCTAAATGCAAATCTTTCTGAAAATCACAGTTTTCACTCAATTTTACAACACTCATGTCAACATCAAACCGTTTTCGTGAACAGCAACAACATGTATCAGGTTGGCATAAATTTGTTTGTTGCATGTAACTATTTGTACAATGTTGTATGACATCATCAGGGATATTTGGAGGCCAAGTTGATTTTAAGCTTTTATTGAAAGCAAGTTCCTCATTCATTCTTGATTCCTTTTTTAATAATCTCTCTTTCTTTCGTTTCTTTTGTAATTGCTTTCCAGGAATTGACAATGATAGCTGTTCAAGAATATTCGAGCTATACTCATGTTTTAAAATCTTATATACAAGGTCAAGTCCTGATTGAGTTTCAAGATATGAAATTTGGTAGCAGTCTAAAGTAGAATAGATATCACTTTGATTCATAAATTGGATGTTATAACACCTATTTTGGAGACTTTGCCGCAGTGTATTATATATGTTACCATTGAAGTAAGCTAAAGATTTATCATATTTTCTGCAAGGGTGCATAGTGTTGAAAACTTTCTTAATATCTCCATAATCAATGTCTTTCAAACAGATATAGAATTCTTCTTCAGTATGGCAAACATAGCTCTTTAAGTTATATTTATAAGGGCAATAACATTGAAATTCATCTTGATTTGGTGGTGTCATTAATGATAGAAGTATTTCATTACCAAATGATTGTTTGAAGAACTCAAACATCATTTTTTTCCTGTCAGCAATCCCAACAGATATATGTAATCTTTTACAGAGATTTTCATCTGAGACATTACTAACACTGGCTACAACTTTGAGAAATTCGTTAACAATTGTAACACAGGCTTCCTTTTTTGTTACATGGCTGTATTTGAAATGATACTTTTGTAAGAACTTTGACAATGTTGCTATAGGCAGAAGTTGAAGTGAAGATATGTAGTGATCTTCAGTGAATGAGAACCATAGTGGATTTTTATATTTCTCTTTGTTATTGTTATTTAAGTCAATGTCACCTTGTTGAAATTTCGACAGATACATACGCGGATGAAATGAAGCACTTGCAACTGTATCGCTAGACAACCATTGGTGTTTATTTTCAGTTAAATTAAGTATCAAGAAACCATTATTTAAGCTTGTCGATTCAATCTCGCACTTTTTACCACTCAAAGAAAATTCATGTTGAAATAAAGACGACATCCATTGCGTTATCTGAGCTTGTGATTGAAATAATGCAGCATATGATTGAGGATTGTACAGAACTTCATATGGATGAGTGGTAGGAAAGTTAATATTCGCATCGGTGACATCTTCATCATCCATTCGAGTACACTTGCATGGTTCCTTGACTAACAACATCATAATTCAAGTATGTGGTAATGCACAAAGTTTAGTGTGCTAGAGCACAAATTTTAACGTGCTGGGGCACAAATTTTAACGTGATAGGGCACGAGTTTGAGTAGTCGATGTGTTTTGCAGCCAGCACGCAAAGCAAATGGGTGCGAATCAGTGAGACAGTGTTGACGAAGACGACGATGACAGAGTCGAAACCTTTTTTTTTTTTCAAACTCCGACGTTATTCTCTACCGACGTCGGCAGTCGCGACTCGCAGACGCCATCTCCAAGTGACATCGTGGTGTTGGTGCCAGCAAACAGTTGCAACAGTTGCAACATCAATATGCTGCTTAATAGTGTCAGCTCTAGCATCCTACCTCAACCTTGCAGCAGACGACGACATCCACGACGACGACAGTCCCATTGCAGTCGGGTAATGAGCAGTCAAGTAATGTATCGGATCTGGCATTCGCATAGCCAAACCGATAATCTGGCAGTCGCGTAGCTAAACATGACATATCTTAACTGTCGTCCTCGTGGAAGTCTGGTCTGCGAGAAGGTTTATTGTCGTTATGATTGTACATCGGACCTATTGTTTGCCATACGAAGAGCCAAACAAAACGAATTCTGAAGCAGACGCCATCATGGCGTA
Source organism: Laccaria bicolor S238N-H82 (assembly GCF_000143565.1). Taxonomy (NCBI): domain Eukaryota; kingdom Fungi; phylum Basidiomycota; class Agaricomycetes; order Agaricales; family Hydnangiaceae; genus Laccaria; species Laccaria bicolor. The sequence continues at coordinate 1,191,909 of NW_001889872.1, read as the reverse complement.
GGCTGCGATTCACGACTATCGACGTTCGTACAGAATAACATCGTCGTAGCTATCTATCAAACACAAACTCGAAGCATGATTATCGCCCACTAAATAAAAAATAAAAAAAGAGTCGGGGACCGGGCGGGCTCGCCCGCCGCTAAAGCATGACGTAATGCGGATGGCCGCTCCGATCGAAAGAAAAAGTTTTTGTCAAGTGAGTGGAGTGGCAGGTCAAACGGACAACAGTTTCTTTCGACCATGTCCTTTTCAACGCTTGTAAAAAAAATATGCATTTCATCGCTCAGAACATCTCCTACAGCTCCCGTCGCATCCAGCGCCCGAGAAGTTTCGCTTTTGTCACTAATCCTTTTATCAGGCAATTTTGGATAAGACTTGACTCGGTGGACTCGGTGAATAATATTTTTCTGACCCTTGCTGGAATACCTCTATCCCGTCCCTCCTTGACCTCTTTCCGTCACCGTCATGGGGCTTCTGAGCAATCCCCATACCCTTTGGCGCGTCCTCCCTCGGTTGCAACGTGTGCGCGGTCTTGCCAGCCTCAAGCCCCCCTCGTCTCTTTTTGCACCGCTGGACTCTTTTCCCAATAGGCACATTGGTCCCGATGACGCTGAAATATTCAAGATGCTCTCCCACCTCGGCTACACCTCCTTGGAAAGTTTCATAGCCGACACCGTCCCTCCGAAGATCCGGGTCCCAGCCTCCTCAATAAACAACGCCTCAATTCCTGCAGCTAGCGAGTCTGAGCTGCATGACAGAGCAAAAGCGTTGGGTGCTCTCAATAAACCTTTCAAGAGTTATATTGGAATGGGGTATCATAGCGCTGTCGTACCGCCCGTCATCTTGCGCAACGTCTGTTTTTTGCCTCTTTTGTAAGTGGGGTTGGCTTAACGCGCTTGTTCTAGGTTATGGAGAACCCGGCATGGTATACCCCTTACACTCCCTATCAGCCAGAAGTCGCGCAAGGTGCGTACTTGGGTAGTTTTACCCCCTATCACGTTAAAATTTGTTGCAGGTCGCCTCGAATCATTGGTCAACTTTCAAACTATGGTTACTTCGTTAACGTCAATGGACATTGCAAATGCCTCTCTTCTAGACGAAGCCACTGCAGCCGCTGAGGGAATGGTTATGGCTTTTGTTTCCGCGTCATCCAAGAAGCGAACGTTTATTGTGGATTCTGGAGTCGTTTCTCAGACAGTTGCCGTTCTTCGCACTCGCGCGAAAGGCTTTGGTATTAAAATTGTCGTGGGAGATGCTCAAACTCTTGTCATGGACGAATCCATTCGTGGGGACGTATGCGGCGTTTTGATTCAATACCCAGACGTAAACGGACATATCAAATCTTTGGCCTCTCTTGCCGATACAACCCACTCTCTTGGAGGTTTGGTGGTTTGCGCCACCGACCTTCTTGCCCTGACGAGAATCACTCCTCCGGGTGAGTGGGGCGCGGATATCGTCGTTGGAAATTCTGCACGTTTTGGTGTACCTGCTGGTTACGGAGGACCCCATGCTGCCTTTTTCGCCGTCACAGACAAACTCAAACGAAAGATGCCTGGCCGTTTGATTGGTCTTAGTCGAGATACTCAAGGCAATCCAGCATACAGATTGGCTCTTCAGAGTGAGAAGCTAAACTCTTTTACTCTACCTCAGCTAAACCACATTTTTATAGCTCGTGAACAACATATTCGTCGTGAGAAAGCCACTAGCAATATCTGCACTAGCCAGGCTCTTCTTGCAAACATGGCGGCGATGTATGCTGTTTATCATGGTCCAATTGGTCTCAGTCGCATCGCAGATAAAGTTCACAAGTACACCCAAGTCTTCCAATCTTCTGCAGCAGCCATGGGTTATAAGTTGAAAAACGATTTCTTCTTTGACACAGTCACCCTCGACGTATCCGCAGTGACGGGTAACGCAGAGGCTCTTCACCAGCGAGCGGAAGCTGCAGGAATCAACCTTCGTCGTATCAATGAAAACTCGGTTGGAGTGACTTTCGATGAAAGCGTATCTCCCACTAATTTGGTCTCCTTGATCAACGTCTTTGCTTCCACCGCATCGTCCAATCCTGTCTCTTTGTCGGACCTCTCCGAACCGCAGTCGTCGTCCATCCCGGTGAAATTGCAGAGAAAATCAGATTTCTTGCCCCATCCTGTTTTCAACAAGCATCATTCTGAAACTGAAATGCTTCGCTATATTCACCATCTTGCGTCAAAGGATATCAGCTTGGTCCATTCCATGATTCCTCTGGGAAGCTGCACCATGAAACTCAACAGCACAAGCAGTATGATTCCCTTGACATGGCCAGAGTTTAGCGATGTCCATCCCTTCGCTCCATACGATCAGCTCAAGGGTTATCATACCGTAATCAAGGTTTTGAACACTCTCTTTCTTACTCCTCTTTGCTGATGAGAGTGACAGGAACTGGAAGAGGATTTGTGCAGCATAACTGGATTTTACGCTGCCTCGCTGCAACCGAACTCTGGAGCCGCTGGAGAATACGCCGGTCTATGCGTCATTCGCGCGTACCATGAATCTCGTGGTGAAGCCCACCGTGATATCTGTCTTATTCCTCTAAGTGCCCATGGCACAAATCCTGCTGTGAGCCCTACCCCTCCCTCTTCTCATCGTATTGGCTTAACAAGCGCGCAGTCGGCTGCTATGGCTGGGCTCAAAGTCGTTTCCGTTCAGGTTCACCCTGATGGAAATCTAGATTTGCAAGATTTGAAGGCCAAGGCCGAGAAACACAGGGACAACCTCGCTGCGTTCATGGTACGGAACGAACAAAAAAAACATGCTCTGGCCCTGATCCCTCCTTCCATCAGATTACTTACCCATCAACATTTGGCGTGTTCGAGGCTGGCGTTCAGGATGTGAGTCTGGAGCTTTGTCGCACGGTTCTTTGAGAAGCTCATTCGCTCGCAAGGCATGCCAAATTATACATGACAATGGCGGTCAAGTTTACTTGGATGGTGCAAACCTCAACGCTCAGATCAGCTTGACCAATCCTGCCACATGTGGCGGTGATGTTTGCCACATGAATCTCCATAAGACATTTGCAATGTATGCGGCTTTGTTCAGTTTCAACTTCCGTATCTCACCATTCAACTCATTAGTCCGCATGGGGGAGGTGGTCCTGGTGTTGGGTAAGTTTTTCTATCGTGTGAGGATGTTCACTAATTGACTCAAAATTTTGTAGGCCAATTTGCGTTGCAAAGCACCTTGCTCCTTTCTTGCCCAGCCATCCAGCCATGCCAGAGAAAGGAGAGCAAGCGATCGACGCCGTCTCCGCGGCACCCTTTGGCAGCGCCTCGATTAACCTGATCTCTTGGGCTTATATCAAAATGCTGGGTGGCCAGGGTCTTGCCGATTCCTCCAAACTGGCTTTACTCAACGCCAACTACATGGCAAGTCGCTTATTCGGACATTACAACTTGAGGTACAAAAACGAGAAAGGACGCGTCGCGCACGAACTCTTGATTGACCTTGCGGAATTCGACAAGGCTGCGGGCCTTAAAGTGACAGACTTTGCTAAGCGATTGCAGGTTCGTTGTTACAATTTCTCCACAAGCAGGAGCTCATAACATTGCATAGGACTACGGCTTCCATCCTCCGACTTGCTCGTGGCCGATCTCGACATGTATGCTGATTGAACCCACTGAATCGGAAACACTCGACGAACTTGATAGGTAACACCTTCATGATCTCGTGTTTTATGGTTGTTCATCTGGTTCAGATTTTGTGATGCGATGATTCAGATCCGTAAGGAAGCGGAAGACATCATCACTGGAAAACAGCCAAGGGACAATAATCTTTTGAAGAACGCACCTCACCCTATGTCTGTCATTACCCTATCAGAAGAGGAATGGAATCGGTGTGTACATATCCCATATTGACTCTTGCACAGTAGTGAATGCCTTCACAGCCCATACTCTCGCCAAACTGCTGCCTACCCACTTCCTTGGTTGAAGGAAAAGAAGTTTTGGCCCACCGTGTCACGCATTGACGATGGTATGTGGTTATCTTTAGCACTTTGTCTGCTGTCTCTCACACACACTTTTTTTCAAGCATACGGGGATTTGAACTTGATTGTACGTGACTAAACCTCCCCTCTTATTTGTCCTGCACTGACAACTTGGGACATCTAGTGTGACTGTCCATCGGTGGAAGAGTTTGAGTCAGCCATGTAGATCGCACTACTATCGCCTCGTTTTGTTTGCATGGGCTCTCTATTCCCCTAGATGGCTCTGGCCCAGCCCAAACGCGCTGCTCAACCATGCGCGCCTAGACATATATCTATCTATATAACACTTGTACAATTACAACATCACCCGTGATCTTCAATGAGGAACATTACACAGACTTTTTGACTTTAAGATACTCTGGGAGCTCGCTATACAGATGTGGTAGATAATGTTCTATATGTGGGAGAACTTCGTGGTGCTGATTTAGTTGCCTGGCGTACTTAACCAGTATTTTGACTGTCTCGACATCCGGTTCTGTGCCCCCTTTTTGCATACCAGTGCAAACTACTCCGACCGCATCGCCGAGTCTGCCCAGTCGGCAAAGACATTCGATCCATGTATTCCAGTTATGCAGATTGAATGCATATCGATCTCGGGACAGCTTGTTCCAGATCGCTGTCGCCGTAGACAGGTCCCCTGCATGAGTACAGGCATCAAGGATGATGCTAATACTGACATAGTCGAATCTGCCAGTTAAATACACCACTTCCCAAACCCTATATGCGTCTGCAAAACAGCCAAGACGCTGATAAGTGTCCATAACTTGATTCCATAGAATGGCATCAGGTGTAAGAGAGGCGTCCAGGGAAATAAAATCGTGTATACGACGAGTTGTTGTGACCAGAAAATTGTGAAGCTCATCGGTCATTGCGTCGGTTTTTTTGAGATGCGTTGCAAGTTTTGCGACTCGATGAAGGAGAATCGTATAAACTTTTGCATTCAGTTCAATCCCAGCCATCCGCATATCGTTGACAATGCTGAAGTAGTCTCTGATGGAAGGTAATGGCAAATTGCTGAATTGGAGTTTACTAACGCAGCCTAGAACGACGGCGTAGCCCTCCCCGTCTAGCGAAGACCGATGCTGATGATATATTTCCATCGCTTCGGCCATGTCCGAAGCACGTCTCATTTGAAGAATAATAATGGAAGCAGTAATGCTGCTATCGTTGGTTGATATGTCTCGAGCTTTCATGTCCTCGAGGAGTGAGAGCGCAATCGGATGATACTTGTCAAGGTTTTCTGACGAGGCGAGCATCTGGAGGAGAGCATGATAGATATCCAAGTCTGGACCACGAGGGTGAGTGCGGGGAGTTTGGTCTGCCTCTCCACTAGCAATGGTCGGCGGGTGAGCCCTTGCTAGGTCATGGTAAATGGCCAACGCTTGATCGACAGCTGAGTCTTCAGGGGGTTCCAAGCGACGTAACGCTCGAAGTATTGGGGATACCAGTGCCGCGTCGGGTTTAATATCGGCCTGGACAGACGCCTCATATATTTCCAGACCCTGAGTAATTTGACCTGAGCGTAGACAGTTGGTGATGACCATGGCCCAATGAACTTCATTGCACTTGACTTGCATCTGATTTTCAACGAGCTGGAGGTCTGCCACTGTTCTCGAATGGCGGACGATTGAGCTAATGATCCCAGGAGACCGCGGGCAGCCTTCCACCTCGAGGACTTTAAACAACGCAATTGCAGCAGCTACACCGTCTGATTGACCCGCGTGAGAGAGGCTCGTTTGCCATTCACCGCTCCCTTTAGCGACCTTGAACTTGTTTTTATACAAGACGCGAACTTTTTCGGCGTCGGTATAACGACCAACCTCCGCGTATCCATCGTATAAAAGCTTTTCAGTGGAGGGATCAAATGGCAAACCGAACTTTTCCATATCCTCCATTAGGGACGAAAATACCACAACATGAGGGATGTTCCCTTCCTCCAATGCCAATTTCCAACGCCCGCGAATGAGAATGTTGAAGGTTTGATTCGTAGGTTTGCATCTACATCTGCGCATGTCAAAAACTATAGCGCGCATGACCTTGAACGTTGAGATCTCCGTGCAAGCTTCAAGAAACGTGTGAAAATGTTCAAGAGTAGGGGCGAAGAATCCAGGGAGTTTGGGCATCTTCAAAAGCCAATTGTGAACGCTGGCCACATTACCGCGATCTATGAGGCCTCGGATTATGGCAGAATAATAATCCATTGTAGGTTCAATTCCCAACATAGGTTGCAAATCATGAAGGATTTCTTCTACTCGTTGGAGATCTTCAGGACGTCCCGACTTTGCCAAAGACTGCAAGATACCAAGGAGTTGGTTCTTTTGCAAGGGAGAAGGAGTGGGCTTGATCATTTTGGCTTTCCGGAGCTCTTCAACGAATTGGTGATAGGTGGTGTGGATAGTGCTAACATGGTCGAAATTGCCGAGGGTTTCAGCGAGGACATCTATTTTACTCGTCGAATCTGTAGATGTGGCGAAGGAACGGGTGGTCGACGAGATGGCCAGACGGGGGACATTATGTATGGCGAGGCGAGCGAAAGCACGACGGGCTGGAAGCGGCAAGAGAGCTCTACTCACGAACATTCATACGTGTCCAGTCGTTGTGTTAAATAACCAGAAGAACTATTCAAAGGTTTCCCCCGTGAGAATATTATCAGCACACGCCAGCACACCTAATTACAACTTCATTCACCACAACCATGTCGGACAAAATACGCGAATTCATCGACGTTCCTCAGCAATTCATTCGCGACGGCAATCAGGTTTGTAGTGTACTGAACTTTTGAACAGCCAACTGCTCACCCCCTGCATCCCAGTTTCTTACACGTTGCACGAAACCGTCGCAAAAGGGTGCGCTATCTGTCCCTCTCACGTCCTCAACTACTGACATTGAAGATTCCAGAGTTCACACAAATTTGCAAGGCAGTCGCCGTCGGGTTCGCCGTCATGGGTTTCATTGGTTACTTTGTCAAACTCATTCACATCCCAATGTGCGTCATGACTTCCACGTATCCTTTTACATGCCCTTATCTTACTTTCCAGAAACAATATTCTTGTGTACGCCTCATTTTATATGATCATTCTTGCTCTTTGAATAACAGACTATCTTGACAGCGGTGGAGCTTAATCTTTTGTCGTGTACCGGTTATATATAATTTATTGGTTATGGATCACACCAAACGCCAGGACGCGGTTTGTCATATTCAAACGAAACGTGGTCCATTGTCACATCGTATCGTGGAGTCCATTTCAGTTCTGACGGAATCTGGCCTACGAAATACCGGGATGCTCTCGCGCGAACGCCTGTCTTCGGATCTCCGTTTCTTCTTCCAAAAATACCAAACGAGAAAAACATCCTGAAGGCTTTTTAGAGAACGACTCGCTCACAATACAGGGTATCACACTACCTTTTGTGTTCCAAAGACGACCACTGCCGCCAACGGTACTATGTTACAGTCAGCAAAGTCGCCTCATGAGTGTTACGAAATGACTGACGAGCTGCTTGTATCATTACAGGCCATGCAGAGAAATTATTTGCCAGAAGCAAAATTCCGACTCTGTTGCCAAGGTGTCACCATCAGTTCAAATTATGATTTTCAGTCGTGCATACACACCCCAGGGTGATAACTGAGTACACATTGAACAATGCCACGCGCACGACCAGCGCAAGTGAGGTCGTTCTGTTTGCCAACGGAAACACGCTGCTCATTTGCTTGCGCATTCGAATATAACGGACTCCAATCGCCGCTGAATGACGCTCATGAGCACGATGTATCCAACCGCGTGAAAGAACGAACCTTCAAAAGCAACAATCAAAACGAGGGACACCGTACAGAAAGCCTGGACACCCCAACGACCGCTATCAATTGAGTGAGAAACGCCAACGTGAAAAAACCATGGTGCCTACAAAAAAGTCCCATAGATGCTGCAGTAAAGTCCCGTCGGTGCCCTGACAGTCTGAGGATCTCGAGCTTGGAGCTAAGGGTTGTTCGAACGCGATCTGAAACGATACTCAATGCGATTGCGTACCACACTTGTTAAGACTGTAAATAAAATAAAAACTATATAAGGAGTAGCGATAGTCTAGAACACTCGTTAGAACTGAGAAAAAAAAAGTCTGGTAAACCTACAAATGCAAGTTTCGTTGTTTGAGACCATCTTTGACCTCCAAAACTTTGTGTCGGCTCGCGAAACGTCAACCAGGTCTAGAAAGGAATCTCAAAGCCCGCATTTTGAGTTTGAGGATGATACAAACTTGGACAACCAGGATGAGAGTTGAAACTGCCACCCTGCCAGGTCGGAGAAGATTGAACATCGTTGTTCAGAATGTTGTATGGTGAAAAACTGACATTGGCGAAGAACCATGACTCATCGCTGATTGTACGTAGCATAATGTTCCTGGAGGGTCTTCGGCCTTTCCACCAAATAATCTATATGATTTGTCGGATGATTGGGACGAGCAAAAATGTTGAACTCCAAGCACTCACAATATACAATAAGATATAGAATAGATCACCCAGGTGCAGCAAAAGTTAATGAGGGTCGGATGGCATGTAACTTTATTCGAGAAGATAAAGGTCGCAATTAGTGCAGGTAAACAAACCAAGCCGCCAATGATATGGAGAGCGAGATATGTGGGCACCAAGTGCTTGAAATTAGGAATGCCAGCATCTGCGCCTGCGTCGACTATGGTCGTCAAGTAGATCAGTATATGCGTCACTATCACGGAAGGCCGTAAAACGTACCTTGCATTGTCCAGGGAGGCAGAATTTTAAGAGCACGTTCTAAGCGCGTTGCTCAGACATTCGACGCTGAAAGAAGAGGTCAAGGAAAGGAAATTAAGCAACCTGAAAGGCTCGCAAGTGACAACAGTTTGAGATCTAATTGCAAGTTCATTTCAAATTCTTCGGAACACACTCCACAGCCGCCATCATTCCGTCTGGGTGATAAATCATGATCTTATCATGTTGCATTTATCACCGTCGCTTGGATCTCTTGATGGAGTCAAGTATGTAGCCCAACTTGTGTTAATTTTTTGGGCGGCCTCCTGGCAAGAATATGAAAAGGAAAAATCCAATTCGGAGGATATTCTATGGTAATGAAATATAATTTCGGCAGTCTGTTCACAGGAAGGGGTCACTGAATAGCGTGCGAGGTAAAACTAGACACACGTGAATAAGGAGAGCAGCGTCTCTACGTGGATGGTGGCACGACCTCAAATGTTGAACGTTTCAAATTTTTAGTTCTACGTCGACAGATCCATATTACCTACGAGCAACAAACCAAACCGTGAGCTCGGCTTGACCAATTCGATCGCAGAGTAGTATTGCTGGCTCGATGATGGCGTCCCGAACAAAAGGAAGCTTGAAAGTTTGTCGCCGGCGTCCGGAGGTGGATTGCCAGAGTTGCCATGGGACACCTGTGGAAGAAGAACAGAAAAGAGTGTCTGGGTCCGTGCGAGATACTCTGTCGCATTTCGTCTCAAGTCATTCACGGCTAAAGTGGGGTATATCTGGAGTACAATGAGTGACTGTGTCGTGTTGCTCCAGATAATTGCATCTCACATGGGTTTTCAATCTTCCTTCCAGAGACTGCGATAAGTCGGCCCAGACACTGCCAAACAGATCCACGACGACGAGAAGAAAGGCTAAGTCTTGCAAATGTTGTTCATCCAGCTGCTGAGGTTCATTATCAACCCACGACGTGATCATAGATTGCAGAGTAGACTGTATAATTATATCGCGCCTGGGCTGATGCCTTAGAATTCCTAGCTGTTGGATAGCGGCTGATATCGAGAGGAAGGATCGGAAGAGTGGAGGTGAGGGTCCTGAAGGGACTAGATTGTGTATGAGATTTTTTGCTGTCATTGAGGACGTGAAGCTCACCTGTTGCTATCGTGGTATGCTTTGGTTGATGCAGGTTATTTTCGCGAAAGATGCGCGTGATGGTGCACTCTCGCCATCGGTCGATCATACGATCGTGGAGAGCGGCCGTCTTGACCTTGAAACCTGCAGGTGGTAATTTGATTCACGGGATACGAAAAAACCAAAAAATAGACTAACTTTGCATTGCAGAATGCCCACATCCTATTTGAGTTATGAAGTTAGAGGATACCATCAAACTATCCAGGAGCTGAGCCACAAAGACGATATCGTGAATGGAAATTTCTGTCAACCAACAAGTTGTCAGTATTACAACAAGAGCACACTTAAGGATATGAACCCGAATTGTCAATAACATCCACAACAATACATTCCAACATATGCACGATGCCGGCTGACGTTGACTCCGCGGCGGGTTGATATGCTCGGGTTAATCGCTCCACCATCGCGCTGGTGATATCAAGAATGAGCATTGGCAGGACCATGTGGAAAGCAGCACCTTACGTATCTGCTTCCATTTCAACTCCCATTATATGTGCGAGATCTTGTTGAATTGTGCTCGCACATCGCTCGAGAGTCGACAATACCTCGTCAAGTTGTGTTGTACGACCAATCAGCTGACCTTTCAGCATTGCCTGGTATTTGCGGAAAGGAGTATCCGTGTTTAGCTTAAGTGTTTGGGAAAGGACGGGTGCTGGTGTAGGCCTGAAAAGAATATCTAGTGGCGTTTCTAAAATCTTATCAGCATGTCATCCAAGGCATACTTGTGCGTTTCATCATACCTAATCGCGTCTCCTGTTCTTGCCGAGATATCGAGGAGAGGGTGAGTCCCAGTTGGGTTTTAAAAGCATCACTGGCATGGGCCAACTCAAAGCGCCAAATGGCAAGAATACGTTCATGACAAAGATCGTCCTGCATACTAGATATTTGCGACTTTTCTTGCTCCTCAAGTCTAGACGACGCTACCCATCGCCTTATAGACGATCTCAGTGTCCAAACTTCTCGGACCGATTGGATGCTTGACATCCACACTTCTGTGGAAGCGCGCCATTGCCCTGTTGAGTGTTGGAACCAGTCCTGCAGTTTCTCAACAAATTTCGCTTGCGAAAGATGAGCTGAAGAGGAATCTATGTCAACGTATGGCCTATAAGAGCGGAGACTCGGGGGGAGAAGATGAAAATGGGCTGAAGATGTCAGGTTTGTGAGCAGGGTGTGGGTGGATTGGTAGATTTCAGTAGGTGGCAGATGATCCGCCGACGATTCTAAAGATTCGGACTGTATTGATTGTAGAGCGTGAACTATCAATGAAGAGTTGTCTCCGCCGTCCTGGAAGATCCGTCGAGCTGAACAGACTGTCTGGGAGATAGTTCCAAGGGTTTTCTGGATGGCTTGCGTGACTTCCCGAGTATAATGCCGTCGAACAGATACGTTAGAAGAGGGGAGCTTTGCATGGCCGTTCATAACAAGACCTGTTGTGGTGGAATACTCTGCGGGGGTTTTCTCATCGACCCTCCATGAAAGGTTCAGCTGCAGAGCCTTAGAGCGTTGCCCAAGAAGAGCAGATAGCGTGTCGCTGAGCGGGCGAGAATCCAGGAGATGCAAAGTGATGAGGGTAGCACAAGCGTCCTGTTATAACATTCACCGGAGGTCGGCCGACTAAGGAAACTAACAATACCTCGGGGGAAATCATTTCTCGAAGGAAAAGAGTGGCCTTGTGGATTATTTGAGAACGAAATTGGGATACTGCGTCCCACTGACGCTGAATCAATGGAAACTCGTCCTGTAACATCGTTAATTGTTGAATTGTCGGGAAAAGAAGTTGTAGCATACCAAGACATCAATACCAAGATTATTCCACGTCTCCTCATCATGTTCTTCTGACCTCACAAGCGCTCTATGAACCACACGAGTCAATAGGAACAGCCAGGCAGCCGGAAGATATTTCTTTCGATCTATGAGACGCCAAAGGTGCTCTGGAGCGTCAAGTAATAGCTTTATATGGGCAGACAGGACTTGCAAACTGCGAAGACGCCTGTCTAAAAATTCATCGGTTGGGTACAAGATAAAAGCAATTTCCATAAACATACCGTTCACACTGCCCAGATTAGACGTTCGCTGGGGAAGAGGCGGTTCCGCCTGTGAGAGAATTGCCCCCTTGCTTTCATCAAGCGCATCTAGCACACGTCGCGAAGATTGCGCGATGGAAATAATTGATGACGAGGTTTGGAGAAGATCGCGATACCGTTCTCTGCGCTTTCAAGGCAACGTCTCAAGGCATGGTCAAAATCTTCCGCTCATTGTACGCACCCAACCATAAGCCTGAGTTCTTCTTGCTTGGCGTCTGCATCTGTCCTATGGTGAGAAATTAAACCAACTGTTCTAAGGTGATTGAAATAGTAATACCTCAGTCGGTGTTGGACAGTCCTAACTTCGGCGATTGTGTGCCTTGTAAACAGTTCATTGGGGTCAACGTTCAGACGGTCATTTTGATGTTTTGTTGTGTCGTGAATTCGGGGGTATGGTGTTCCAGGGGTATTTTGTTGTGAATGACTGCTGCGTGGCGGGGATGAGAAAGAAGCAGTAGACAGGACCGTCGACCGACGAGACATTAAATAAGAGGTTGTGGTTTGGAGAGTTTCCTCGAATCAAGGTTGAGTCATATTACGTAATGCGTAACTTGCAAGCAGAAAACATATAATAATTACGTGAATGGGAAACTACATCTATCTACGATGAGCAAGTTTTAGCCTCAACTACCGTAGCTCCGATGTCGCCTTGACCGAATCCGTGAGGTCCGTCTCGCTTAAGCTCTTTCCGCTGTTTTGGCGACTATTTTGAGTAGAGGGGGGAGAAGCCCCAAGACTATCTGAACGAGCTATGGTGGCAGGTTGTGACGGTGGTAGTCGAGTTGATTGTGGTGAACCATTTGTTGAACTCGATCCTTGAGGTGAAGAGTTATTCGCCAGCCTTTGATCCAACGCCTTCAACGCCATGGCTCTGAAATGAATACGAAAGTCAGACAAGCGAGTCACGTCAAAGCACCCTAACAACCCACCGTCGCCTCTCCGCCTCCGCCCTCGCAGTGCCAGGAACTTGGCTGTAGTTACCACCCTCAACATCAGCTCCAGCTACAGGAATAAGGTGGAAGCGAGTAGCTAGCGAATATACAAAATTCCCAAGAAGTGTCAAGGGATAGCTAAGGATGCATGAAGATTCGATCTGAGATACTTTAATTGGATAACGCACTGCATGAAGGGAGGGAACCACGAGATTAGGGAGAACGTTTCGCTACGATCACCGTAGGTGCTTCCACCAAGAGAGTCCCCTGCGTTTTTCTTGTAAAATCGGAGATAGATCCATCCAACGAACCATCCAAATTGGATTATAATCCACGGGCATTGGAAACCTACAAAGCACAGCACGGTCGATAACGTGAGATATGCCATGGGGAGGCTCTGTAAATGGGTTTTATCGAACCTTTCCTGGCTTAAACGCAATGGCAACGAACCTTGACTCGAGTCTTGATTACGCCCATGACCTGAACTTGGTGCTCCGGAATTAATTGCGTGAAAGCTACCAACAGAGCAATTTGCAAAGCCATCTGCCCATGATAACGCATGCCATATCTGGGAGAGACCACTTGAGCACTCGAAGGAGATGAGACGAAAAAAACGCGCACAAGAAGAGGTCTGCGTTCCCAGTCGCGATAAACTCAATCCAATTGAATCCAAACGCAATAATATTGGAAGCGACGATGGAGACCACAATAAATTTGGCAATTTCCACACTTCCCCACAGCCGTTCGAGATATTTCAACGCTGCAGGGACGAAGACGAGAGTTGCAATAAACTACTGAAAGATGAATGGCATACGAGAACTTGGGTTGTAAAACATACCTCAAATATACTTGTTTCCACAAATGCGGATGTGAAGAACGTCCATGGAGTGAAAAGACTGGAACCGGGTACGAGAGTTAGGTAATGGGATGCATCAGAGGCCAATCCTTTCCACCATAGCCAGGCATAAAGGGCAGAAGACAGGACGGTGGCAGCGGTAAAAGCACGCGTAACAGGCGGAATGGACTGAATCAAGACAAGCGGCGAGGATAAGACTGCCATTTCGTAGTTCACTACAAAGTTCGCTCAGGCTGGCAAGGAAAGGGTTGCCAACTCAAGTGTACACGTGATTCAGAATCCATCGTCACACCTCTTGACTTCCTTCACTCATGTCCGATTACGATATACGCCCAGGCGGCTCCCTCAAGCTGAAAGGCGGGGTTGCCGAGGGTGGAATCGTGAAAAAGTATTTAGTATCTTCTCCCTCTTTCTGGCCCACCTGCTGATTGGACTTCAGAAAGAAGAAAAAGTCAAAGCTGAGAGACGAGCCATCCGAACTGGAACGCGAACGTGAACGGGTCAAAGAACTTCTCTTCCAAGAAGAGGACATCACAAAGACCCCTTCGGGGAGCGGGCGAAACTCCCCTGCCATCGTGAGCAGCTCTTCCAAAAAGACGGAAGCCGAGAAACGCTTTGAGGAGGCGCAGAGGCGAAGGGTACGCTCGTCGTTCTTTTGGTTACTTCATAGCTCTGACATATCTCTAGCTTGCGCATCGCGTGGCAAAGCTTGCGGGCAAGACTCATAAAGATCGCGTCAATGAGTTCAATGCTCATCTCGAGTCATTAAGTGAACACCACGATATCCCCAAGGTACACAGAACTCATCTAGTTGTGTTACATTCTCACAATGCTATACTAATAGGTCGGACCTGGATAACATCGTCGTCGGTTTCTGGCTTGCACGGTTCATTTCTGTACCCAAAGAAAGTATTGGACCAACACTCAAGAATATCCGACACCCCAGCTGTTCTATGAGAGTTGGGAGTTCTTGGAGTGGAATGTATGGTTCCTTTGATAGGCTGCTATTGTAATATATTTGTTCCACTTTGAAAAATATGTAAGAGATGTGACTGTGATCTTTCTTCACTTGTTCTTCGCTCAGTCTTGGCTAGTCGCGTCTTTCGTGACCAAAGTCCTACATGTCGAAAGCTCATCCTTCAGACAAGAAATCGCACGTATGCCCGCCTTCCAATGCTATACATCCCTCAGACCGTTGGGAATCCTTGTTTGTTTACTCTTTCGTTTGTAAATTCACCAGTCTACGAGGAAAGATTGAAGGCTTGGAGACACCGATGGAGTGAGCACTCTTGCACTTGCTATGGTCCATACTGAAGAAAACTCATCGTTTGGGAACCTTTTTTCCTTAGTTTCGAAACCGCGCTCTTGTCAAAGGAGCCCAATCCCATTCTCACCCAACTTCTTGGACAATTCATCCTGAATTTGAAGCCGCATACGCGTAACTTGAGGTGAACGCATTCCCAACCACGTTCTGAATTCGACTACTTTAACGACGTTGCCGTGCTAGTAGCACAGATCAAATCTCGTCTACTGTGGCGAGCGTCCTCTCTGAATATTTCAAATCCTCGGAGAGAACAATATTTTGGGACGAGGATCTAAGAGCCAACGTGGATCCTTTTGAAGGATTGGATAGTGGTTTCTTTGCCACAGATTGGGACTTCAAGGAATGTTCATTTGTTCTGGTGAAACCCGACGTATTAGGCTTACAATGTTCTGTTCAGCTCAAAATCCTGCGCCAGCTTGTCGAGCTGCAGCTCTCTCATTCCTCCGACATCAAGGCCACTATCGATCGCGCATGGGGTGTTGTGCATAACAAACATAAGAAGAAAGACGCGGCTACAGCGCCTCCAAGTCCAGATGACCCCAAAAGTCAAGAACGACTCCAGCTCACTCCCATCGGACAAGACTCTCACCGTAAACGTTTCTGGATTGCAGATGGTCCGTGCACAGTCGCCGTCTTCCTATTTGCGTGTATTTGCCTGGGGACCTGTTTGCTATCCCTGCTTTACTGTGCTCTCGGGTCTTGCCGTCGGATAACAGCATTTTGTAACCGCTAACTGACTATTCATCTTTCCCACCAGATTCACCGCGTATCTATGTTTCGACGAATCCATGGAAAACTACAGCTACCTTCCAAACCATTTCATCCACTCGGGAAGAATACGTGGCGGTTATCGAAAACCTGAAGGCTACAGCACCCCCCGAGTTGAAGAAGAAACAAAAGAGGTCCAAGCTGGAGCAAGCCCATCTTGCGTTGATTGCGACCCTCGAAAACCGGATTGAAACAATTGACGCCGAGCTTGTGGTGTGTCAAATCGACATCAGCGTGGGTTTCGCGAGTCTCATGCGCACTAATGTATAGCGCGTCCAAAAAGTACAGAAGAAATTGGAGCAGCGACGGCTGCTGCTCGCGCAAGCAGAGATTCGGGAAACTCGAACGCGGCGAAAAACACAAAAGCCAGATTACGTATATGAAAATGATTTTGACAGCGAGGCAAGCCAATTTGTTGGGTCTTGACGAATGATCTCAGCTGATTTGCTAATTTTGGAACTTAGGATGATGCAGATGAGTACAGATACCAAGAGGAGGAAGTGAACGATGAAGAATTCGATGATGAGGATTTCTTGAATTTCCGTGAAGGTACACATGGGACAAAAAGACGACGGATTGTATCCGACGGCCGACGACGTTCGACCCGCACCGCCGTGGTGAATGGAAACGGGAAACGGGAAGGATCTTCCGATTCATGGAGCTGGCGCGGCGAGCGACGCTCCTCACGGCTTGGCGCCCCTCTTGATCATCAATTTGATGTAGAACCTCCACATAAACGCGCTCGTACGGAAGAAAGCACGACAAGCGCAACTTCTCTGGAAGTTCCCATGACCAACGGCTCTACGTCTCACTTGAAAATCAAGGTGTCTGGTGCTGCAGCTCTCAAGCCGACCGAAGTTGCTATGGAAGAGATCGCGGGAAAGAAACGGTCCAAATTTTGGGTTTACGCCGTTGAGCCTATACCTGGGGCGGCAGACCCTGCACCCCCCGAACCTGGATCAACCAATGGTGTAACGCCAGCAGGAAATAATGGCAATGGACTGGACGTTAAGAGCCATGATTCAACATCACCAGAAATACAGGGAGACAGTATGGACTACGAAAGAAGCCTTTCTCCGTTGAATTCCGCTTGACTCGACATAGCTTAGATCACATCGTCGATTAATCTCTCTCATTTTCGGGCTACACAACACGTTACTCAGCACTATCTCATATATTTTTTGCATTTGTTGGTGGGATTAGAAGTAATATCCAAATAATCTTATTCGCAGGTCTGGGCCATGTGACCCGGAAAACTCTGGGCCTGTCCTCAATATTCTGCGAAAGATTTTGGCTGTCGTTCGTACCACTCCCTACTAAGCTTCTATAAGTCTCTCTTTCACTCTCATTGATGTTCGCCAACTCTGCTCGAAATGCCCTCAAAAAACGACCTCAAAATTTGCAGCCATTCCGTTTTCAAGGGTGTCTTTTCTCCAAGCGCGCCAACCGACCTTTGACCACCAAGGTCCAGCATCTCATTTACGCCTCGGTCGACGACAAGGCTCTTGTGACTTTGTTTGATCAGCCGAGATCCACCCTTCGCTCCCCCTTCGCCACAACAGGCCTCTTCGGTCACCCATCACTCACACACCCTCGCGCACTGATATCTCTAGCGGATGCAACCGTAGTACGCGCGCAACTTTTGACGGACCGCATCCTTCGGGCTCGGGAGTCTCGAACGGAGCTGCTTCGGGTAGTGAAGAACCTTGACCGACTCAGTGACATGTTATGCGGTGTCATTGATCTCGCAGAACTTGTCCGGAATGCTCATCCAGATCGAAGCTGGGTGGATGCTGCCAACAGAGCGTACGAGACATTATGTGAATTTATGAACGTATTGAACACTCATGTCGGACTATATGAAGTATGTCAATGATAATCATATCTATGCATCTTCCAATTCATGGAAACGCGTCCAGGTCCTGAAAGCTGTATTGTCTGACCCAAGCATCGTCAAGACACTTGGCCCAGAGGCTCACCAGACAGCCCTGATATTCTGGCGCGACTTTGAGAAGTCCGCCATTGATTTGCCTGCAGAGCAGCGCAAGAAGTTTGTTTCGTTATCATCGGACATACTCGTCCTGGGGAGGCAATTCCTCGAAGGTGCCAATGCACCACGACCCCCAGCTTCCATCAAGCCATCACAACTATCCGGTTTGAAGGACAAGGGAATGGGGGTGAGGCTGCAGCTTCAAGCTCAGTTTACTCAACGCGACCTTCAGGTCTATCCTGGGTCTTTACAGGCGCAGATGATTATGCGCTCGGCTCCTGAAGAGGAGCCTCGTCGACAGGTGTACCTGGCTGCGAACTCAAGCACCCCTCAACAAATAGAAGTTTTAGAGAAACTCTTACGAACCCGCGCAGAACTCGCACGTCTGGTTGGGCGTGATAGTTTTGCGCATATGACACTTGACGATAAGATGGCAAAAACTCCAGGTAAGCCGGAGACACTTTGCCATGGCTAGGTATAACGAATATTACAGATAACGTGTGGAATTTTCTTGACGCACTTATGGACCATACAAAACCCTTCGCTCGACGTGCATTGCACACCTTGAGTGAACGAAAACAGCTCCATCATGGAACTTCTTCGCTACCTATCATACAGGCATGGGATAGGGACTTTTACTGCCCACCAGACCCCCCAGCGCCCCCAATACCACTTCCTCCACTGACGTTGGGGACCGTTTTCATGGGTCTATCCCGTCTGTTCCAACACATGTACGGAATCTCATTGCGCCCCGCTGATTCGGCCTCCGGAGAGGTCTGGCACACAGATGTTCAAAAACTGGAGGTAGTAGATCAAGATCAGGGCATCATTGGCTGGATATACGCAGATCTCTTTGCAAGAAGAGGGAAGGCGAGTGGGGCAGCCCATTACACTGTTCGTTGCTCGCGGAGGACCGACGACGACGACGAATCATCTGATGGCACCGTTGAAGGTGCTGAACTTCTCATTTATGAATCCCAGGAGTTTGAAGCCGTTAAACGGCACCGTCTCCCAAATCAAGACGGCATCTATCAGTTGCCTCTGGTTGTTCTGTTGTGTGAATTTGCTCGACCGACGCCGTCCAAAGGACCAACCGTTCTAGAATGGCACGAGGTGCTAACGCTCTTCCATGAAATGGGTCATGCAATGCATTGTAAGTTGCTTCTCTGACCCTACGAACAGATATACTAATGTCATCCCAGCCATGATTGGTCGGACTGAATATCAAAATGTTGCTGGAACTCGCTGCGCCACTGACTTCGTAGAGTTTCCGTCAATCCTCATGGAACATTTTCTCAACTCACCTACTGTCTTATCCCTGTTTGACGTCGATGGAACGTCGACAGTTCGACATATTGGTAATCACCACAATGATCCCTGTCATTTCATCGATACCTACTCTCAAATTCTTCTTGCCGCAGTTGATCAGGTATACCATTCCCCTGCGGTGTTGGACCCCACTTTTGACTCAACCGCCGAGCTTGCCAAAGTACATAACACACGCGGATTAATCCCATATGTCCCTGGAACCTCATTCCAAACACAGTTCGGACACCTCTATGGGTATGGCGCGACATATTACTCTTACCTTCTTGATCGTGCCATTGCTTCACGAGTATGGCGCAACGTCTTCTTAGACGATCCTCTCGATCGAGAGACGGGCGAGAAATTCAAATGTGAAGTTTTGCGTTTTGGTGGAGGGAAGGATCCCTGGAAGATGGTCAGCGCTTTACTCGATGTGCCGGAGTTAAGCACTGGCGACGCTGAAGCGATGCGGGAGATTGGGCGCTGGAAGATTAATAGTGAAATTGGTGTACATGGACGACATTGATGTAGTCGTCCCATCGCCAGACACCCATTTTAGTAAGGGATGAGTTAGCTCGATCCTGTCGTTACGGGATGTCTTAAATGGATGACTGCCACACTTCTCAACGTTTTGGATTTATGTCCGGAGTCTGGTTTGGGTGTATGTTTACACAAAGATGACCTTTACAAAGTTCTCGTCGGAAATATGACAAAGTAGACCATAAGTAAAGTATAACGATAAATGAGTAGCACGATATGCGAAATGTAAATGTAATGCTGAAGAGGGAGGCTGGTGATGGGAGGGTTTTATCGTGGAGTGGCGGCGAGCTCTCCTTCGAGAACCGAAAGTCTCGGTTGCATCGCAAAAGGCTCCATTTGCTTTTCTTCTTTGTAGGACTGTAACGAGTAAGTAATACCCGTAAACGCGTTGGTTAGGTCAAGGCCGAAGGCCATCACATCTGGTGATTTGGAGTTACTTCGAAGAATGCTGTGGGGTGGCGAGACTGCAGTCTGAGACAAGGAACTGCAATCCCTCCAATCGAGAAGTGGTAAGATTGATCGAGAAACGACTTCGTCGGTGGATGGATCACAGAAGTTAAACGGCAACGACAATTCATTGTTAGATGCTGGGTTCACTGTTAAGCCAGATAGAATCAGCGAGATTGCCACATGACATCCTAATTAACTTTGCACCTTCGGGGGAAATAAGTTCAGGGAAGCTGCAATGGTCAAATTCAAACCAGGAAAAGGTAGCCCTGCCATTACACATGTAGTCGCTCTCCGTGGTGGGCGTAGCCACCGTGATAACGGAATCGGACAAAGCTATAATGATATCAAAATCAGTGATATGTAATGATCGCGAGTTACGACATACAAGCAGCTGGAGACAATGTTGCCTGAGCGTGATATGGGGCGAAATTGTAAATCTCAATGTCCAATGGTGTACTGGCATCGGGAGCCTTGACGCTGACTGCATCTGGGATGTCACGGTGGGCAGCAGTGAAGGTATTTTGGTACCATTCGTCGAAGGAAGGAATCGCCTTGGATGTGGGGAAAGGATCGGACGCCGTTTGTAAGCGAGGGGTGACACGGCTATTTGGGGGACGTTTGGGACCGTCCTGACCAACGTCAGATAAGCATCGTTTTCTCTTCTTACTTGGTATTGTCAATGAAGGCGCAACATTTAACGGAGTCACGGTAGAAGGCAGCACCCCACAATCGTCGGAAATTTCATGTAGTGAGGGAGCCGGAGATGGTAGGCAAGCATTGTCGGAGGAAGAGGATGAGGGGTCGAGCCTAAAATTTCGTTAACAAAACTACTTTCCAATCGGGTGGTGGTGCATACCGTGTACGCTTATGGGGTCTTTCTGCGTTGTCAGAGTCAACGGGCTCAGATGAGGAACTTGAGCGCTTGAGATTCAAGTTGTTTTGACCAATGCTTATTTGACACAGGTCATCCTGGGAGTGCAGGTTCCGTTCTGGAGAGGTCCCAGGTGACCGTTCAGGCGAAGGGTAGCACAACGCGTCACGCATTGACCTGTTTGCTTGTTTGAGGCGTTTCTTTTGGTCCTTCACCTGTTTCTTTATGTCTGAAGTCAAATCCTTCACCGCCACATCAAGCTTAATAGCTAGTGGACTCTCGATGAACTTGTCGGAGTACAAGTCTTTTGCTCGGGCCTCAATTTCTGCAAATTCGAGTTCTACGCCAGGATCCAAAGGCCGCTTCGCATCGGATTGGAAGAAAAATCTCGTAGCAGCATCGATTATGTCCACCCGTCTATTAGAAAATCGGCTTTTGCGGAGTGAATTCCAGCCCATCCGCTTTCGTGCATCAACAAACCAATGGTCTAAATCGCATTTGGTCGAAGTCGTATGTCGAAGGAAAGACGCTTTGTCTTCCCTGGTGGGATATGGGTTGTGCAAATTTCGCAATAGCCACTTGTAGGCATGCTCGATGTATTGCGGGCACGTATTCGAGGATCTTGGAGAACGAACAGGCGCCTCCTCCAGGCCTAAGAGAATGATAGTGAGCCTCAGATAACGCGGTGTGAAGAGATAATATGCACCCATCCCAGGTTGAGTGATAAGGGACTCATCAATAAGAAGGCCAGAAAAGACAGCGTCCAAGTCATTTCGGAACTCTACGGCGAGGGTGTCAACTGCAGCAAAAAGATCCGAAAATCGTTCGGCAAAAATCTCCACCCTAGACGCAACCTGGAAAGCCAGTTCCAAGGTTACGTCGTCCACACTTTCACTCTTCACTGCTTCTTCGAGGTCTAGTTGAAGGTTGGACCATGTTTGATAAAACAATTGAATCGCCTCAGGACTTTCTGAGACAGCTGAAATGAATTGAAGTTCGCAGCGCGAGAGTCGCAACTTCAGATTATCGGCCATTGGGAAGAGGTTGGGGGATGGGGGACTTGTTGGGTGCTTATTTGGTGCTTGTCAAACAATGAAGTGATGGTTTCTCACGAACCTTACCATTGTTCGCCTAATGCGGACGAGCCTCATAACCTCCCTTGAGCCTTTGCCCACAACGTAAACCACTTCCACCACAGCCGCCTATGTCTATGTCGAAGCGCCAGCTACTATCCAGCTTAGTGCAAACGGCTGAATCTCTTTCCATCGCCTTGGCCAAGCGATGCTTGGACGTAGAAGCAACCACGCCTCTTACCTCCATTCCACCTTTACGGCTTGATTCTGCCATCGGAGTATTCCAATCGGATATTCTTGAGCTTGAAATTCCCTCTCTACTCAGCAGGAAAGCATCTGAAGCTGTGACGGAGTTGGCCAAGTCATATCAAGAATCTTACGAGCGTGCCGCCAGCCGCGTCGCTGTCCTACCGAGTTCCCCTCGAAGCCTTTGTCCAAGGGAGACACTAGTTAACCTTCGCAATACGATTGAGACGGTATTCAAACAGGACGATCTCCCGAAAATTCTGACAGATTTGAAGAGAGCTGCCGAGGAGCTCAAGGCTAAACAATCAACGTATCATCATTGCCAATACCAGAAAGTCAACGAGCGCCGAACTTTCAATCAAGTAAGTGTTTCGACCCATCATGGCTTTCTTATGTTATGCTAATGGCTGATATTTGAAGGAATATACACCGCTGCTCGAAAAGTACTTTGAATACAATGCCTATCCTTCAGCACCTGATCGATTGCTGTTGGCTCGAAAGTCAATGATGACCCCCCGACAGATTGAAGTTTGGGTATGATTTACTCATATCTATCCATTTCTGTCTAAAAAGCTATCCAGTTCCAAAACCATCGTACTCGTGCC
The DNA here is from genome assembly GCF_000143565.1 of Laccaria bicolor S238N-H82. Lineage (NCBI taxonomy): Eukaryota > Fungi > Basidiomycota > Agaricomycetes > Agaricales > Hydnangiaceae > Laccaria > Laccaria bicolor. Next base: position 1,168,924 of record NW_001889872.1, on the reverse strand, counting down.
CGAAAGGACGGTCTCCCTTTACGCAAATTAACATCACATCCACTACCCGTTCATGTCTCTCTTGAAGCTTTAGAACGAAGTATGCCACAATTCACCATCCCAGCTTTTGAAAGGCAACATCCCGAACGTGGTGTTATGGCAAAGAAAGATGACCTAGTCATTTCGAAAGCGCAAGTGGGTAACAGATTGTTTGTACCACCATTATCTCAAATTGAATTATTTTCAGCCTAACCCTGCGATCGACATCCTCGACATTCCTGGCTCCCCTCATGCTTTTCCAACAGTATTTTCGCCGAACTCACCGTCGAATATCTTCTCGGTAGATGGCATCTACACGTTTCCACCACCCAAATGGTTCCGCAGGCCTGCTGCCAAAATAACTTCCTATTCGGCTGTTGATGTTGATGATCTCATCGATTCTTTCGCCACCAAACTTCATCTTCGTGAGGCTGCAGCTAGCAAGAAAGATCTGAAGGAAGAGCCATCATCGATCAAAGCAGCACGTCTGCCTTGGTTTACGGCCACCGTCACTGTTCCCCCTTCAGCGCCCCACCCCGCTCTTATCCAACCTTCACCTTGGCACCTCATTTGTTCTGCTCCTCATTCACCAGTCACACTAGAGGCAGATAAATCGCCCACATTTAATTTAACTCCATCTCGGCGTAGGAAACCGTCGGGACTTCCGAAGCGCACTCCTGTCGCTGCTCGTCGCCGAGGCTCCCCTGCGACCCCACAACCACCGCACTTCCCCTCCCCATGCCCAGCTCCCCTCTCAAGACATCCATCTTGCGCCAGTAGCTCAGCCTCCTCTGGCACTTCATCACCGCCAAGCCCTTTGACACCACCATGCTCACCACCTCATATGGCGGATACAAGCGTGAACTTATTTCCGTCATCGAAATATTTTACGAATGAACATTGCTCCATGTATGGGTTTGGCTACAGTACTCCGCGTCATTTTGCACCCAGTTTTTATACTGAACCATACATTTAAACTTTGCATCTTTCATTTCGTTATTATTTATCTATAATTATATGTAACTCCTGCCTGCTGTATAATATTCACCGCACAAAAATGACTTCAGATTCAAATAGACTCGATTCGCGACATTATTCAGATAACAAACTTCAGCCGCCTTCCCTCAAACTCGAAGAGAACCAAATTCGACCTCAGAGGCCTCAAATTGACTGGCAGTAAATAATCTCTCCCCTCCGGCAGTAGAGTCAACATCCACCCCTCGTCCTGAGGCACCGTGTCTCCCAACTGTACATTGTACCAACTTACGCAAACTTAGAAGCCTGATGATGAGGGATTTTGAACTAAGAAATATATAAAGAAGATTGCAGAAATGTAAACGTACCAAGCTCAACAAACCACCCAGACCACCTGAATTTCCACCGCCAATGGCACCACTGAACTTTGATTGCACCAAGAGTTTCATAACAGTCATAGCAGCCCCGTTGACAGCATCTTGCTTGTTACCAGACGCCGCACCTCCAGACTTGTCAAACAACTTCGTCGCCTCCGCCATAGCAAGACTGATGAGCTGTGTCTTGCTCCCACCTCCTCCACTCCCGGATGTGAATTGCTTCAATACCTGCAAAAGCAAGCCCGTCATTATGTGAGACAAACCTTAGGGTGGCGTACAAACCTGCAGAGCAGCTGCGCTGCCCAAAGAGTCGGCGCTGAGGCCCTTTGCGTCTCCTTGATAAGCCTGACGATGAGCCTCTTGAACATCGTCCTCATCAACTGGCTCTTCATGTGCTTTCTATAAAGGCGCATACTCATTTGCGTTCGAAAGACACTTATTGAGGATCAGCCGCCCACCTTGTTGTCAGACAGGTGACTGAGCGCGGTAGAGAAAAGAGAACTATCTCCAGAGCCGTGGCTCTCCGCATTCCTAACGGCCTCATCGTGGTCGACTGAGATCGTGCCATTAGTCCTCGATCAAATCCAAGTCACAGTTTTCACCCACTATCAGGCCTTCCACCTTGCGAGGAATGACCCTGTCCAGAGTGGTGGGGAGAGTTGTATTCTTGACCACCTGTCTTGTGGAGGTCGGCTGAAGAAGATAATCAGGTCAGGGATCGCCTCGATCCCCAAGCTTCGAGCTTCTTCAACGAGATCAAGCGCTCACACTGCTGAGATTCGTTGTAGGCGCTGTAAGCCTGCTTTCCAAGATTCAAGAAGGTATCCTGTAGACCTAGATCGATATTGTAACAGTCACTTGATGTTTTGATAGCTCACCATTGTGTCTTGGGTATCGATGAGATGCGGCTGTGATGAAGGGGTTGGTTAGGAGGCGATCACGATCTAAACACCTAATCAAGCACTTTACGCTAATTAACGTTTTCGTTCCTATTTTTAGACTACACTCTCGAGCAGACTTCTGAACATTACAAAAGAAATTATTACAGGGCTAAACTAGCTCGAAAAAAAATAAAGGAGGGGGGTATGAAAGTGACTTGGGTAGGTTCAGTCGCGAGCGCGCCCAGCGGCCGTGGCGCCAATATCTGGTTTCGAAGTGTCGGAACTCTTGTGAAGGTTGCTCTTCAAAGACGTGTCTACGGCAGGGATACCTGTGGACGACGCCGGCGTAGTTCCCTCGGTACCGGCGTATTTTTTCGTGTGAGTTTCCTTTGGACTCGAGCTGACATACCCTCCTGGCATCCCTTCAGTCGAAGAAGGATCCGTGTGCTTGCCACCAACAGCGGTAGGAAGATATTCCTAAATATCAACATCATCAACAACCATCCAACAAGCCCAGATTTGCATAACGTACTTGCACCGTCTCGATGGCCGAAGTGGCAAATGCCTTTGCTTGATCTACGTAGTTTGCACCCAACGCCTTTGCAGCCTCGACGCTGTCCTTTCCCTCTTTGACGGCTTTGTTCGTCGTCTCTGACGCATCGTGCTTGAACTGGTCTACAGCAGTGGTGGGCTCTCCCGTGTATTGCGAGCCCAAAGTCTGTCATGAACAGGTTTATTTACAACCGAGTCTGGAGATATAAATGCATACCTTGGCGACAGAGGCAGCCTGCACGGCAGCATCTTGGACATGCTCTGCGTTTGATTCGACCTCCTTTGCAACTAACACATTTGGGGCCTCTGCTTCGGCTTGTGCAGCGGTCGTTTCAGAGAAGGAGCTACACAAAGAATTAGTGTCTCGACTCTCAAGGCACTCTGGACGCTCACTGCTTTCGTTGCTGTTTGATATGGGACATGTTGACGAGTTGAGAAGGAGGTGAATGCAGACTCTTTTATATTACGTTCCCCGAGTCTCAGTCCACAATGACATCATTGATGAATGACGACATCCATAAAGCAGCTCTCTAGTGTATTATGTACTAACATAAACGTTGCTGCGGCAGAAAGGGTGATTTTGAGAAAACATGATGCGTGCAGGGTATGATGAAGGGAAACATGAAAATGAACGCATACGAGCAAGCGGACCGAACCAACGCCAATTTTGCAAGGGGACGCTGAAAAAGCCGAAAGTAAAAGAAAAACAATCCGCAAACAGATCAATAGAAAAGTGCTCAGCGCGCACTCTCGTCCTCCCAAGAGCCCATTTTTAAGAAACGTGCCAAAACCTCTTCCGACCCGCGTTTAAACAATTCAACCCCCCGAGCAGGATCCCAAACGCGACCTGCCTTCTTCATGGTGGGATTTATTGGAAACCCATCCGACGGAGAGATAGGCCCAACCGAAGACGCAGGGGAATTGAGGGAGGACTCGTTGGAACTCTGTCGAGCTATAACGGAGGGTAGTTTGGCGGTGGTAATAGCAGAAGTCCGAACAATTGGTTTTGAAGTAGGTGAAAGTAGAGGTCGTGCTGGCGGACTGGTGGCTGGAGGTGAGACTACAAACTCTCGCGGAGAACGAATAGGAGAGCGCGGTTGGGCAGTGGATAACGATGAAAGCTTTAATAACGTGGGATGAAACGGTTCGGATACAGGTGAAGATTTCGCTTCGGCGTTTGCAGTCGACTTCATACGGGCATCATGCCCGCTGCTCATTTCATGTATCGTGGTAGGTGCAAGCAGATTGGACCCACTGGATGGGGCCCATTGCCGTTTCGAATGCATAGTTGCTTTCTTTTCCTTCTCCTGCTCAGGCGGTGGAGGAGGGTCTTGTACAGCCTGAACGGCCTGTTCACGCTTCTCACGCGGAATCGTCTGAACGCCGAACTGGCGGTACTCTTTCTTGGGCTTGCGCGAATGTGATGTCAATGAGCCACTCCTGGATCGTCGTTTTGTTGTGCTTGTCACCGATTCTCCGTCACTATCAGCGCCGGCGGGTTCGTCGTCGTCGTCGTCCGCATTATCCTCATCATCCCCATCACGACTGTTGACCTCTGCTCGCTCATCCCGGTTTTTCTTGCGATCCCTTCTCCAAACGTCCTCGTCGAACGCTGGCGCTAGCGGGGGAGGCTGTGGCTGGCGCACAAGTTGGGATGCATACTTTTGAATGCTTGGGACTGTGTCCCAAGCGTTCGCATACGTCAAACTCGATGGTAAACCATATAATGGCGAGAGAGGCTGAATACGGGGTCTCGTAATTGCAGCTTCTGGAGTGTTAGGAGCGGCAGTCGATGCTTGGCTTGGACTTTCCGGACTGAGAAACAGGGCAGGTGGCGGGGCATCGGAATCAGGAAACACACGTGCGGGCAATTGACGCGGCTTTTCTTCCCATGGAAAGACATTCTTAACTTTGCCGCGGTCGGGACTTGGAGTGACTCCTAGAGGACTTTCGCCAGTAACATTGCGGTAATGACCTTGTTGAAGCAAGGAAGCTGGGATTTCCGATGGAGGAGGGGATTGGAAGAAACCTGCTGAATCAGGCGGAGAAGGTCCCGATTGAGTTTGATCATTCTGTCGGGACGGAGTCTTATCCCAAACATTGGGAAAGTATGTATCTGTGGGGAATACAGATGGAGGAGGACTCGTCGTTGGAGGCGGGTCAACGGCAGCGTTCCAAACCATCATGGGAGGGGAAGATGGCCGCTGTGGCTCTCCTTGATGAGATCGCTCGTGATTCTGCGGTTCGGTGCGCTGACTATCCTCATCGTCCCGTAACTGAGGCTGAGGGTAAGCAGGAGCCTCGACTTGGTCTTCACGCTGTTGGTGTTGTTGGGTGTGTTGCACAGAAATGGCCGACGGCTGCACATCGAAATATGCGGGAGTGTACTGTTGCTGCGCATTGGAATCCTGATGTCCGGATTGCGTGTGGTGTTCATGGTGGCTGTGATAACGGGGATGACCCTCCCCAAAAATTTCACGTGGGTTGGATTTGTCCTCTGGCTTTTTGTCAATGGGATAAACATTAGAAGATGCGACTTCTAAACGGCTCTGAGGAGTAGGTGTGGATGGCAGTGAAACAACACGCAAACGAGGACTTGACGGGATTTCAGTTGGTCCAGGGGTAGGTAAAGTATGCCACCTCGATATATCCTCTGGAAGAGAAAACGTTGCAGACCGAGGGGTGACTGGTGTCTCTTGGAGGTTGAGATCAAATCGGACACTTTGGACTGGGACCTTGTCTTGGGCTTTCTGAACATCTTCCACTTGCGTTGGGACACTTTCCTCAAGCTCTGGGTCTTTGCGTGGACGCATCAAATCGATGCGGCCTTCCAGAGGCATGCTTCTATACTCGCCATAACCAAAGAGATTGCCAAATGATGTGACGGTTGACTTGCTGAGACCTTCGATGGCTAAAGTCCGAAGATCTTCCAAACCAAGGACAGGTCTCGAGTCCAACATTGTTGGGCCCGCTTTTTCTGTAGCAGCATTTTTATCCCATACTGAAGAGTAACGCTGCAGCGCAAAAGAAGATTGTGGGATTATCGGCTCTGAACGATAGTGCTTGTCGTATACGTCAAACCATTTGTCAACGAGAGACTCGTAATCATAACTTTGTTGAGGAGAATCTAGGTGTGATGGCTCGCGATTAGAGAATGGAGGACGAGAAGAAATAGAATTCCAGGGTTTGTTCTTTCCGATAAAATGAATAGCCGATATCTGCGAACCATATCTTTCGTATGCAGGGGCGTAGCTGAAAATTAAAAGAGTGTTAGACGTTGCCGTAAAGATAGGAGGGATAGCGGGACTAACGTGTATGCCGCGGTTGGAGTGGTGTTATATGTGAAGCTCAGCCTGTTCCAATCTCCACCTCGCCACTCATTCAGAATGCCTTGGTCTCCACCATCCCAGGAGCCTTTGGACTTTAAGAGTTCATTCAGCTGGTTAAATTTGTCCTCCCCAGGTGACAAAACCAGCACGCCAGAGTTAAAGATATCTGGCCAACCAACGTCGGGTACGGCAGAGAATTCGTGGGGCAAATTGAAAAGATGAGAAATTGAGCGAATGGGAAGGACGTCTGCGTCCAAGAATATGATCTTTTGATATTGTGTTAAACGAAAAATATGAAGTTTTGTAAGGACAGTGGTGAGGTCGGGACGGCCTGAAAAGAAATAGAATCAATTTGCAACGCTCTCAGGGGGGAGATCGACAAAGATAATCTGCGATGCACGTGAACCCCGAATTGGTCAGGGGCTCCTTTTAAAAAGTAGGCGATGGGATAGAGAGTGAATAGAATGCTCACCGAGAAGTTTTAAGCCCTTGGTGTTCTCATGTTCAAGAATTTCGACACCAATGACGACGTCAAAAGCACTCCTCAAGAGCTTTATGGTGGATACATCGACTGATTCTGGAGTGACGAGACAAATGGTTTGAAAGTCAACCTCCGGTTCTACTGGTGGTGAATTGTGAAGGTCCTTGAGAGCAGCGACCAAGGTAAGAGCGCCAGGAAGATAGGAATCTGAAGATACAAGGGTAACGAAGGCATAAGAGCTGGCCATAGACCGCAAACGCAGAATAAACTGCGGAAGCGGGGACGCAGACAACAAGAGTGAGGAGAGTGAACGGCGGAAAGAAAGTTGTTCTGATACGGAATTACATAGGCGATGGAGATATCGCGCCAACAAACGTCAACAGAGAGATGAACGTAACATTTGACGTCATTTCAATATTCTGCTTTTAGATGCTACGAACTCTCACAAGGTCAACAAGATGGTCAAAACTTGGCCATGCCGAATATCCTCATTTCTTCATGCCATCGCCTATACCCCGCTTTAGAAGATCAATATTCTGGGCAATCCCAATAGCAGCAGGCATCACTCTCTATCTCATCCCAAGGCATAATTCTCAAATCCCCACCATATTCTCTTCACCTACCATCATTCCCTGTCCTCCTACAAACTTGAATCCCACCATCTTCTCGCCTTCAGAGTCACATCGCTCTCTCATAACTAGAATTCTCGACATCCTCCGTGATACAATATGGGAGCCTCTGTTGACGGCAAAGCGTTTCATCTACCTATTCGCCCTCTTCCTCCCAGTAATAGTATCCAGTCCAATGTTACTCGTCGGAAAACCAAAGAAAAAATACAAAGGCGATAGATGGGGCGCCATTTGGTGGTATGGCTTTCTGGTTCATCAAATGGAATCCGCAGGTCCTACCTTCATCAAGGTATCGACCTTTCTCCTCCTTCGTTATTTAACCAATCCATTCTATAGTTGGCACAATGGGCTGGTTCTCGCGCCGACTTGTTTCCGACATGCCTCTGTGAACGCCTAGGCTCCCTTCATTCACAGGGCAGGAACCACCCACTGTCACATACCAAGGCGGTAATCGAAAAAGTTTTCCAAAGGCCGTTTGATCAGGTATTCGAACATTTTGATCAAGTTCCCATTGGTTCTGGAGCCATTGCCCAAGTGCGTTCTGGTCAATTTTTTTTTTCGTTATTCATCTATCTAATGTCCGTCAAGGTTTATCGAGCAACTCTCAAACAAACCCTTCTTCCCCCTTCCTACCTTGGTCCACGCAGGACGCGGAAATCACCCGCGGGGCCCCTCGGCCCTGTTATTCGTCAAGACCCTCCTCCATCCGTCCCAACTGCGTCTGTGGCCATCAAAATTCTCCATCCGCATGTAGCTAAAACAATCTCTCGTGACCTCTCCATTATGGCCTTTTTTGCACGGTGTATATCAATCCTACCTGCGATGCAGTGGTTGTCTCTTCCTGAAGAAGTCCAAGTTTTTGGCGCAATGATGCACCAGCAGCTGGACCTGAGAAACGAAGCCGACAACTTGCTTGCCTTTGAGAACAACTTTGCACCGAGAAAGGTGCCCGTAACGTTTCCGAGGCCCCTCAAACTGTGGTCGACGAAAGATCTGCTTGTAGAAGAGTACGAAAACGCCCTTCCACTAGAAGCTTTTTTACGCAACGGAGGTGGTCCGTATGACGAACAAGTGGCCACTGTTGGCTTGGATGCGTTTCTGGTATGCCTTCAGCACACTCTGATCTCCACGCTCACCAATGGCTGCAGAATATGCTCCTCCTTGACAACTTTGTTCATTCTGATCTTCACCCTGGCAATATCATGATCAAATTCAGCAAACCACTGACTACCCGTATATTGCTCGAGAACCTTTACGCGCAGATGTTCCACAAAAACGAATCGGATGGAAAGGGCCTCCCCGTTTCGGCCACACCAGTTAGTGACTCCGAATCTGACAGCATCGTCGCGCGTTTGCGCTCTCTTGCAAACTCGCCCATCGAATGGCACCAAGAACTTGAAAGTCTCCACGAATCCGGATATGTTCCAGAAATCGTCTTCATTGACGCTGGGCTCGTCACTACCCTTGATGCCCATAACCGACGAAACTTTCTCGACCTCTTTCGCGCCGTGGCCGAATTCGACGGCTATCGAACTGGACAACTTATGATTGAACGATCACGGTCCCCCGAACTCGCCATCGACACTGAAACGTTCGCCTTGAAAATGCAGCACCTTGTTTTAAATGTCAAGCGAAAGACTTTCTCCCTTGGCCAAATCAAGATTTCGGACTTGCTTACGGAGGTATTGAAGGCGGTGAGGGTACACCATGTAAAGATGGAAGGCGATTTTATCAACACGGTAATATCCGTATTGCTATTGGAGGGGATCGGTCGACGGCTGGATCCAGGGATGGACCTGTTTGCGAGCGCGTTGCCAATCTTGAGGCAGTTGGGAGGGCAAATGGCTACGAAGGAATCTTTTAATAAAGACTTGCCATCAAGCAACCTGGGCGCCTTGTTAAAGGTATTTGACAAAAATTAAAGCTTACCTCTTCCTTCTCATCATCGCTTCTGTTAGGTTTGGGTGTGGGTTGAGGCTCGCTCCTTCATCTCTTCAGCCATCGTCAATGCAGATGATATAATCAAGTATGACTGGTATGGAGGTCTAGCTGGAGTCATTATTCCATCACTAACTCTTGGCATCTATGCGCAGGTTCTGCCCGAGCATTTAGCAATTTGCCTCCCACGAAAATGTATGCCACACCGAGATCCTCACCTTGCACGTACCTTTGAACAAACCCAGGCCCATACCCTAGATCAAAACTAGATTGTAATGCCCAAGTACGGTATTTTCTTCTAATACACAGTCACCGCTTCTTTTTGTTATTCCGAGCTGGAAACGACAGTTTCAAATTGGCTATTGCGTAATTCAAGCCTCAAGGCCAATAATCTCGTTTTTCTAGTCTCAGTACATGTTTCAAGTATGCAGTGTACGTAGCTATACGCGTAGAGCACGGGGGACGCAATCTGTAGCAGGATATTGAAGGTGGAGGTAGAGGTATACATTTATTTACACTGAGGTGACCCTCACTCTGTAACTGTCATGTCTGAAGATCCCATATCCTTCAACCGTAAGTGCGCACAATGCCTACCATATGGTGTGTCCTTTTTAATTCGTAGCCTACAGAAATGGTAGCAGGAATCACGGAATTCAGTGCGCAACGACAACCCAGCGATTTCCCCAGTGTTTACTGACTGCCGCCACAAGTCGAGGTCGCCATCCATACGATTCTCTACGTGCGACAAATATACCCAGCAGAACTCTTCGTCCGTCGCAAGAAGTATGAAACTCCCGTCTTTCAGTCGCGGCATCCTGCTCTGAATGACTATATCTCTGGCGCTGCAAAAGCTGTAGGAGATGAACTTGCCCACGTTTGTTCTGGTGGCTAGAAACGTAACCTGTGAGCAACTCACAGTTTAGCTAGGGGACTGTCGACAAAGTCGTTGTCGTCATCAAGGATAAGGAAGAGGTTGCATTGGAACGATTTATATTTTCCGTCGAAAATATGGTGGAAGTGGAGTCGTTTAATAAGAACGTCAGGTGAGCCGCCGTATAAACCAAGTATAAGCAACAACTCAGCCTTTTACAGTGTGGAGGGTGCCATGACTTCAACATCCCTCATTCAATATTTTCGCTCTTTCCTTGTCAAACTCAGTATGATCGAAGCGCAGATAGGGCAGATGTACCTTGGAGGTGGGTATTTCAAAAAATCAGTAGCCTGGAAATTCCACTGAAGATGATTCATAGACAATGTATCGTTTGCCGTCGTTCTCGAATTGAAGGATGGTGAAGCGCCGTCAGTCTCGCAAACGAAAGTCAGTGACGTTGAGTAATGCACCTCCAAGAGTCTCACAGGTGATAGGACCCTCCACCGTGGATTCCGGCAGATACACAGCACACTACGGACGGTGCGTCTGATAAAGCGGAACTACACATGATTCGTGCAGTCAACACGGGCATCATAAATGTGACGGCCTTCCATTTTTTCTGCATGGACTTGCCTGATCACTCTTTTTTCCTGGTAGCTTTCGCTTGCTGTCCAAGAATCGGGGGAAAAGGTGAAACGGGAGCGCGAGAAGTATTTACTCAAAAAGAAAGCCGAGTTAGCGAAGAATAAACCTGAAATTAAGATATAGTATAATACACATGCACAAGCCCTAAACGTCCACACGTATGCGTTGAATAATTGGTATTATTCTTTCCCATTCTTCCATTGCCTGGAAAATCAAAATTTTTAGCTTAGCGGAGGGTAAATGGGAAAACATCGATGCTTGCCGCCTTGTAGAACTCGATCTGACCATCAGCGAGATTTCCAAGCATCTCCTTCATCTCTGCCTCCTTAGCGTACTGAAATACAGCTTGCTCCCGCAGCGTCTCATCGCTGAACGCATCTGAAGTCTCGTGTGCTGTTGTAACAGCATCTTGGAGCTGCCCAAGGACGATAAGCAAGGATCGACAAAAAAAAAATCAGCAGTTTGGCAACAAACCTCTTTGATTTTGATATCCAATTTTCGCATTTTTTCCACCCTGCTCCTATCATCATCCGTCCCGCGGATGGCATCGACGCGGTCCTTGAGATATGCACCGAGACCGAGACCGGTGCTTCCGGCGTGGCCACTGATGACAGCAGCAAGTCTGTCGCGATCCGCAGTCACTCCAGAGAGGTAGTCTGAAAGTTCCTCAAAGTCTAACTGCTTTTGGTCACGCAATTTCAGAACAGCACGGTTTGCATGCGAATACGTGAGCAGAGAGTGGAGATGGAGGAGAAACGGGTCGGTCGTTGTTTGTGTCTAACAAGTGAGCTACTCATCACAGGATTGCTGGGAGATGAACATGAGGTAAACGAACCGTGTGTCGAAGAAGAGCGGAGAACTCAAGCAATGTATTTGAGAAATGGTTGAGGGGATCGGTGATACCTGATTCTAGGAATCCAAGACCTTGGACAGCGACTGCTAAGTCATGGTAATCCGCCGTAAGGTCTTCACCGGATTCAGGATCGCCATCTCGTTTAGCCTTAGACCCAGAAAACGGGATTAGAGGGAAAGATAGTAAGAGACTTACCGCTTGTTCGACTTCGGACGCGACTATAAAGTCGCTCAGAGACAACTAAACTCTCTTCGAATTTGTCAACATTCTCGCGCATAATCAAAAACCTTTCATCAGGTTTACGGACGCGTGCGAAAGCGTTTAACAGGGTGTCTGAGATATTGTCGATGATCCCAGGAGTCGGCTCTTGACCTGGTGGGTGGGCAACATGCTGGTGCATTTGTACGTGCTATGAAGTTTGTGTTAAAATATAAATCCGGGTAAGGGAGAGTTGGCTTGCCCATTCAGTGGATTCAAAGAATGCGCGTACGAGAGTACTCCGTTGGAGTGTCGGGTGTCGTGCCAGTCGCTGTAAGAAACGATGTAGGCTTTGAGACCATGAGTAAAGTTCGAAGTGTTGAGTTCAAATATTTACTCCAGACGTCGACGTTCCATAAACTCTGGACTGAACCTGTCTCCAGTGAGGTACTCTGCGGCGCCCTGTCAATGCCTTTGCCGTTCATAATCGCAGAGTGAGACAAACCTAACCGATGCTTGTCCGGCAACGCAGGAACAACACAAGCCGAAAAGTCCCGAACGAGATGGTCTCTTAAAAACACGAAGTCTTGGAAGCGACGACGTGCTGAGGGGTTGGGAGTAGAGAATATTGGAAGGTTGGTCTTGGGAGAATGAATAAGCAAAGAAAGAAATAAGAGCATGATATGGATACCTTCGCCTGGACAAGGTATGAGACATACGCGTCCTTCGTTTCTGCGAGCTCTTTTACGGGGTCCTTGACGGAGGTGAGGAGGTAGCCTTCCCACTTGGGCTGCAGAGGGTCATCGTTAGCACCGACAGTACTCTGTCTGAAGCCAGGACCAGATGGTGTGATTGTATCATCAATGTCGTATGTGGGCGCCGAGGGAGACTCCCAAGTAACGCTGTCGAAAACGTCCTCGTCGTCGCCGAACATGATGAGTAGTAGCGGCAATTACTTACGTAACGACTGCGTTGAACAGCCGAATCCTCTGTACGAAACAAAGGTCAACACATCTCATTCCCCTACCTCTCATGGCGTCCTATCATCTGCCATTCGGTACTTTTCTCATCTTATTCGGCTTCCTAATGTCCCATTTTCTTTCTTTTGCCCGCGCATACGAGGTTCCCATTCTTGACACAGGTTTGCAATCTCCTACCATCAATAATTTCGCGCGTGTATATTGAACGGCCAGTCAGACTATTCTCGGCAAATATGTAGCGGCATGTGGGGAGGGTCTTCTGCGTTTATCAATGGTATGCTGCGTTTCTTTCAACGTTGTACAGTTTGTCTGACACGTCTGATAGTCAGCTTTGCCGCCTCGTCACAAGGGCAACTTGCAATGGTGATATACGAATGGGCAGATGCAAAGTATCTCGGGAATGCGACGAGTACAGACGAAGACCTGCCTGTGAGTCCTGCGACTCCCTAAATTACGTTTTGAAACTGAGGCTTAAAGCAGAAGATATATGTTTGTACCTCCAGCGCAGTCTTGAGTGGGTTCTGCACGCGCGAACAGCTTGGCCGTTTTATTCTCGATCTTCCGAACGGCAAAACTATCAACGATACTAGCTTCTGGTCCACTAGAGTTGATCTTCCTGCAAATAAGACCTCCGCTTCACCGACGTCTGCCATCACGGCAGATAGCTTGTGGGACAACCCTGCTGGAAATCCGACACCCCCTGCCAGCCCCTACGACTCACCCTGGCGTCGTCGCTCTAGCTCTAGCTATTTAGTCTCATCCAGAAGACAAATTAACTCTAGTCCTGCTGACATATATTCCTATACATCACCGATCTCTTACCCGGTCCGTAAAACTGGATTTTATTGTGTAGGCGAGTTGCATGTATCTCGAGTCATCGAAGTTCTTCTTAGATTTTCCCCCATCAGCTGTCATTCCTGTAACTGTTCAATCTCCTACCGCGGAGACTGACATTACCCGACATCCATCGTATAACGGCCTCGTCCTTTTCAAGAATACATTCGACGGGAAATTAGCAGCAACCGACTATCCGAAAGTTAACGTATGTGTAGGGACTATACCCAAAATTTTATTCTCTAACTCGAGCTGCATAGTTTTATTTCGCCATGTTCATCGTATACTCTGTGTTTGGGATGACCTGGGCTTGGTTGTGCTATCAGCACATGCAAGAGTTGTTACCAATCCAAGTAAGCCCCGCTTTACCTGCTGCTTAGTCTTCCTTTGAACTGTGTCAGTATTACCTTTCTGGACTCGTTGGCTTGCTAATAACAGAGATGGTTGCCAACTGGGGTAAGCCACTTGTTTAGGTTGATACTAGGCTTCGTTGATTGCGAGGCAGGTTATTATCGGTATCTCAATGCCCATGGCAGAAGTACAGCGTCTACTGCGTTTTTGATTGTCGGTACGTCCAGTTCCTGTTTTCGATGCACTTTCACCCATGAATCCAAATGCAGTTGCTATCTTGGATGCCGGTCGCAACTCCATGTCGTTTTTTATGTTGCTTGTTGTGTCCTTGGGTCTCAACGTTGTTTGTGAATCTCTTGGTCGGACAATGCTCAAGTGTCAAGCCCTTGCGGTGGCTCATTTTATATTTGGGAGTACGTGTTTGTTAATCTTTGTGATGAATTTGATCTGATACTTGCCAGTCCTCTACGCTATTGGCATCGTTGAACTTGAACTAGAATCGACCTCCGCGTTGATATTGCTTCTTTTCATCATCCCACTCGCCTTCACTTTAAGCGGTTTTCTCTTGTGGATTATGTATGCTCTGAATGGTATGTTTACTGTACTTCTAAAGGGTCTCTGTAATTCAACGTCTCATATAGCCACAATCGCTCAGCTCCGCGCGCGGAAACAACGGTACAAGCTCAAGATGTTCGAACGACTGTACTACATCCTTTTATTTTCAGTCCTCATAATTGGAGTTTTTTTTGTGGTCTCCTCGATGTCCTTTTCAGGCCGACTTGCAGAAGGTAGTTTGACCCGTTCCCAATGTTTCTCAAACTAATGTTTCAACCAAGACTACGCCGGCAGGACGTGGCGTGTGCGGTGGTGGCTCTTGGATGGTTGGCTGGCTCTTCTTTATCTTGTATCCTTTATTGCGATTTCATTTCTTTGGCGACCAACTGCAAATAACAGAAGATGAGTATCTTTCTACATCGTATGAGATATACCAGACTTATCATATATTGACTTTTTACATTGGCCATGTCTGACGAGATCGCTCAAGAGGACGAAGAAGCAGAAGACTACGATCTCGAATCTATTCAACTTCGTTCTCAACAACGCGATGATGATGATGACGCCGCCACCCTTGTTGGGGGGAGACCCGGTGGGCCAGATACAATCTCTGAAGATCACGTCGTTTTTGAGATTGGCGACGAGGATGACGAGGATGACGATGCGTCAAAAAAGCGCAGGGCAAATCGTTTGTCGGGTGAAGATCACGGGGGGGAAGATGAGCGTCAGGGCTTGATCAGATAGATGCTAGCCTTGGGACTTACAGTATATATATATTGACAGCAGTCGGCTTCATGTGTAGAATATCATAGCGGTACATTCGTTAAGTTACACAAAAACACATGCGATATTAATCCCGTATACGACCAGATGATACTGTATAAAGGCGAGCAGCTATGTTCATACTTTGCAGTTCCTGTGAAATTGAAGATTGAGGAATTATAAGGATAAAGTCTACTTTTTATCTCTCACCTGGAAGAGCAATTTTGCAGCGTAAGGAATATAAAGCTGCGAACAGGCCGTCTTGTTTTTGCAAGCACGACACTGGGACACCCATAAGGCGAGTAAAAATGTAAATTGCGTAACTAACTTACCTCGAAACTTTGTTTTTTCTGGAAGAACGAATGGAACGTCAGCAAAGAACATGAACGTAGCTTGGGGAATGCTTACGAGATTCGCGATGGCTGTAAGTCCACATCTAGAAAGGCAGGTAGGCGTTAGGTTAGAGACTCATCGTTTCAAGATACTCACATGTCACAAACATGCAGGCGATAAGCATCACTGGCCTCAAAGAGCCGCTCTTTCAGGAAACCTGCGATACCATGAGAAATCATACAATCACGCTCCATCTCTCCGAAACGCAGGCCACCGTCACGACTTCGACCTTCGACAGGCTGCCTCGTAAGAATTTGGACGGGTCCCCTGGCTCGAGAATGGATCTTGTCGTCAACCATATGCTTGAGACGCTGATAATAAGTAGGTCCAAGGTACACCTGAGCTTGCAATTTACGGCCAGTGTGACCGTGGTACATCACTTCGAGACCACGGGATTGATACCCTTTCTGTCGTAGGAAGGTGGAGACAGACTCCACCGTTAGGTCTGTGAAAGGCGTTGCATCACCTTCGTTTCCGATGAGCGTCGCAACTTTCGAAAGAAGACATTCGACTAAATGTCCAATTGTCATTCGAGATGGGATAGCGTGGGGATTGATGATAATGTCAGGCACAATCCCTTCAGCCGTGAAAGGCATATCTTCCTGACGATAAGTAATTCCAATCGTTCCCTTTTGTCCGTGACGAGACGCAAACTTGTCTCCAATCTGTGGTATACGCGTTGATCTTACACGGACCTTAACGAATTTCTGGCCTTCTGAGTTGGTCGTGATCAACACTTGATCAACGATACCACTCTCAGTACTCTTGAGTGGCGTTGAGACATCTCGACGAGTATGTGTTTGTGTGCGCTGCCCAAGTTCCTCACTATCCGGGGGAATCGGAGCGGTTTTGCCAATAATGATGTCTTCACCAGCCACACCGGTACCTGGAGCAATGAGGCCGTCATCCTCGATCTTGTCGTAGGTGCCATGTTTCATGCGCAAAGTATTTTCCCGTGTGGGTTTCTCAAATTCCTCAAGTTGCTGCACGCCGCTCTTTTTCTCGAGATCCATGTAACTTCGATAGTAGATACTGCGGAATAACCCACGATCGATAGAGCTCTGATTCATAATCACGGAATCTTCTTGATTATAGCCACTGTAGCAAAGAATGGCTACGATAGCATTCTGGCCTGCAGGCAGTTCTCGGAATTTGAGGTATTCCATCGATCGGGTTGTCGCGAGAGGCTTTTGTGGATAATAAAGGATATTGGCCATGGTGTCCATGCGGATCAAGAAGTTCGTTAGATAGATCCCCATCGCTTGTTTGCCCATAGCTGACTGATATGTGTTACGAGGAGACTGGTTATGATCGGGGAAAGGAATAATGCTGGCACAAATGCCAAGAATCATGCTAGGATGAATTTCGCAATGTGTCCATGTGTGTGCGTGAGTGCCAGCCTTTAATCGGGCTGCTGGATCAAACTCGCCGTCGTTCGCGTGAAGATCAACGCCACTTTGCTGTAGGCGAGAATTTTCAAGATCTTCAGGAGTCATGGATATCATCACCGTTTCCTCTTCCTCAGCATCCAGTAACTCAATGATGCCACCCTTTACCAGATGTTCCCATTTGTATTCGTCGCCATCATCGTTGAGGCCGTTACTGAGCCATTTGACGTGCTTCTTCTGAAGTGCCAGCTGTTGGTTCTCGACGATGAAAAGTGGTCGACAAACACGTCCAGCATCGGTGTACAACCTCAATTCCTTCTCTCGGATGTCTCGCACAACTGACACTTCAGGGCTAATGTCGTCTTTCCTTCTCAATTTCTTTATCGTCTTCACCAAGTTGGCAGGATCGCGATGCACACCCATCCATACACCGTTCACGAAAACTTTTGTGCAGGGAGTTGATGAGTGCGCGTTCTCTTCCAATGACTCCAATCCCCATTCCTCCAAAAACTCGATAACGGGCGCGGAGTAAGACCCGACTGATATGCACGCCATAAGGGCGAGGTTCTTGACAAGACCACAGGCTTGACCTTCAGGGGTTTCCGCAGGGCACACCATACCCCAATGGGTGTTGTGCAACTGACGAGGTTTGGCGATCTTGCCTTCGCGCCCTAGAGGAGTGTTACACCGACGAAGATGTGACAGAGTGGATGCATATGTGTATCTGTTCAAGACCTGAGATACTCCTGCCTTGGAAGACATTGACTTTTTCTGATCCCCCCAGTTACCTGTCGCCAGAGAGTATTTGAGGCCGTTTGTGATGGTTTGATGCTTAACTGCAAGGGCAAGGTTGAACTCCTTATGGGTCTCGACGCACTGAAGAAGAGAGGTCAATACGTCTCATGGCACTTAAGCGAAAGTCAGCAACCTTTTGTAGATAACGATAAACGTCCTTGGTCAACTTTCGGAAAAGCATGCGGAAAAGGTTGGCAAGTAAAGGACCAGCCAGATCAAGACGTTTCTTCCCAAAATGATCACGGTCGTCTAACTCCCTCCGTTCCAATGCTGCAAGTAAGAGCCGATGGATCATATAGCCAAAGAAATAGGCCTTCTTCGACTCAGACCCTTCTGCCATGGAAACATGGGGTAACATCTCCTTCTGCAGGATCTCCTGGGCATATCGGATACGACGCTCTCTGGAAAGACCAGTTGTTGTACCACGGTTGCCAATAAAATCTAAAGCAACCTCTCGGTCTTGAATGACAAAGCCATCGTCAATGCAAGGTTTGAGCATCTCGAGCATTTGTGCATCTTGCATGTCGTAGCAAATGTGCTCCAGTATGTCGCGGTCAGAAATGACCCCAAGTCCTCGGAAAACCACCCAAATTGGTATATCAACCTTAATGTAGGGTATTGTAGCCTTCATCACATTTCCAAGCTTGACAAAGAAGGTCAAATGATGTTTATGCAAACCCGCAGGAAGAGGTACACACCGAGCGCTCCTGGTTTCGATGAAACATCTTGACCTGGAACTGACTAATCGTCTTGCCTCCCTTTTCCACTGCACTACGGATCTCAGCCAAGAAGTTGATTGGAGATGGCTGTGCTTTGGCGAAGACATATACGTGGTTCGTCGCCATCCTCTCTTGAGCAATAAGAACCTTCTCAGAACCATTTATGATGAAGTATCCACCAGAGTCGTATGGACATTCATTAAGGTCGTACAAATCCTGATCTTGAAGGTCCCTGAGAATACAAAAAGTAGAGCGGAGCATGATTGGGACCTGTTAACGTGCATTGTATGAGTCCAAGAGAATAAGTCAATGAAGCCTCGCTCGCCTTGCCAATCCAAACCTTCGTTGCATCGTCAGGATTATCTTCATGCTCAGCTTCCCACGCAATATCGCCAGGCATCCCATCTGGATCCTCACGTCCCACCAAAACACGCTTCCTCATCTCAATGTAGAGCGGTGCAGAGTACGTTAGGTTTCTCAGCCTTGCCTCTTGAGGAAACACGGGGACGACGGAACCATCCGCCTCTGTCACTGTTGGACGGGATAAGTATATTTGACCAAATTTAATTTCATAGCGACGGGTCATGTCTGTTTCATGCCCTGTATGTTGATCTGCTTGGTCGAGGATCAAATCCGAGTTTTCGTCGACAAGTTCCTGCATCGTATTTTGTACGAATTCGTCGAAGGAGTCCAGCTGCTGACGAACGAGACCCTTTTGTTCAAAAAAGCTGGAGATTACCGTCCAGCAATCTTCTTGTGTTATCTCTTCATATTCGTCCTCGTCCTCGTCCATTCCGTAAGTAGGGTCATCATAGGGATACGGCGCTTGCACTGGCCCTCCAATATAGATTAAGTTTGAGAGTGGTCAGCTCCAGCAGAGAAGGTACCTTGACTCATAGTCTAATAACAGCTCGGAGATGGGTCCAAATGCAAGACAGTGATCTTCGCGTGTCGAACTGAGTTTTATGGCGGATGGGATTCCGTTTGGAATGCGAGTGGAGATGTGCTGGAAGCCGTCAAGAAACAACTTTGAAGCTGGGTCAAAGTTAGGTGCCCCTCACGTTGCCAAGCTTTATTTGTCCTTGCTATTCTCACGATTGCAACAGGCCAAAAATTCTTGACATGGTAAACTGTTTTGCTGTCAAAGCTGATCAATACAAGCATGCGTTGAACGACGTATGCATCATCAAAGGTTCTCGCTATGGATACACTAAGCGAGGGCTAGACAAGAGTCAAAGAAATATATCCCTCTTGATAGACTCCATAATTCGGCTCATCGACCCTCATTGACTGGCACCTCGCCTGCGAGCACGACAAGCGGGATCAAGCTTTACAGCTAAATGCAAAACCCTAGACACCTCCCGAAAATATCTGGTGTCCGCCTCGCTTTGTGCAAACAACCGCATTTGGTTCAAGTCCGTACCATCGTAACCTCGATTGGAGTGTGGAGCACTCCATTACATTACATACACCCCGAGTTGGTGGAGGACTTGCGTCATTCGTGCCCGCTTCCTTCCTCAAATGGTTGTTTGCACAAAGCCAGGCGGAGTGAAGAAATTTCTTGGGGGTGTCTAAAGTTTTGCATTCAGCTGTAAGGCGAGGAAGATAAGAGTCACTGCGATGAGACGCTGAGAGAGCAAGCTGTATTTCAGTATGCAAAGGAGGCAGAGATGAAGGAGATGCTAGGTAATCTCGCTGATGGTCAGATCGAGTTCTACGAGGCGGCAAGCGTCGATGTTTTCCCCTCTACCCTCTTCTTAGCTAAATATCTTGATTTTCCAGGCAATGGAAGAATGGGAAAGAATAATACCAATTATTCAGCGCATACGAGTGGACGTTTATCGATGAACCCCTGTGAAAACCACGGCGGTTTAGTTTGGCTCGGATCTGCTCAGATCGGACAAACGAAAATTCAATAGATTTAAACTGACATCTGAACGTTTGAACATCAACCGAAGGATAGTATTCCTCTTGATAGACTTGTGATAGACTCCATTATTTGGCTCAACGACCCTTATTGACCAGCGCTTCGCCTGCGAGCACGACAAGCGGGACCAAGCTTTATGGATAGGAAGATAAGAGGCACTGAAATCAAGGTTACTCCGCATAAAAGTACGTAGGTCCAGCCAATCCCAATCCCATCCAAAATGAGTTGGATCACGGAAACCAAAACGGCGCTCAAGGTGCATCGCACGAGGTTATTCTACTCAGGTTCAGTTTTTAGTGATCCACGAACTAATAAAGTGAGGCCCACACAAGCAGTGATTGAGGAACTTTGGCTAGGTGCCAAATCAATCATCAATGTCGAAGTTGCGTTCATAATGGCAATTGAAGCATAACCGACTAGCAGGGCACTAAAAGCTCAGTAATGTCCAGACAATGGACGGTCAAGCAAGCTCACCGATAATTTGTAGAATCAATGGGCCGGCGATATTGACCCGTTTTTGGAGGCACCACCCATATGCCGCACATGCGGCGGCCAACAAAACAATATGGTATGGCAGTAACCTCAGTCGCGCCTGGTGTTCCAATCAGGAATCGACGTTCTGGCTTGAAGATACTTGTGTTTACCTTCTCGATGGGAAAACTATCATCCTTAGCATTGCTCGATTCGACCTGAATTCCGAAAATATTTGTAGCCATTTGAAATTCTTCTTGGGCTTTAAAAGCTCGGTATTCTCGATCCAAAACGCGTCCTGAAATGCTGCTGCCGAGTATCATTCCGCCGCCAGCTGCAAGAAAGCACAACCCGATCGTCGTTTCGTTGAGGAACGGGTATGCAGACCCAAGAAGGGTTGACATTGTCGCAATAACACCATAGTATACGCTACAGATGATGGCGTTGATTGCAAGCAAAATTAAAACATCGACGTTGAGAAATAGCCTGAATGGATTCTGCGGGACCGGCTGGAGCATGATACTGGACGCATCGTTACGCCTTCCATGTCCAATGATCTGAAAAACTGGTCGATGAACGGGCGAGGGCACAACGCTACCGTTACCAACGAGAGCACGTAACGTCTCTGGTAAGAACCTAGAGTCAAAGGCCCATTGAACACGGGATGTCATTGAGAAGGCGAATCTTACAGAATAATTATCAACAAGCAGACGGACGACGAAATCGTGAGAAACCAGAAAATTGCTCTGCTGGGGTTAGTCGAACTCTTTGAGCTGAGAAGGTCGCTAACCTCCAGCCCAGCTTATCTGAGAGCACGCCACCTATCACAGGTCCGATGGATGGTCCAACCTACATACAGATGGATGTCTAGGCCGAACATTTTTAAAAATGGATGAGATGCACCATTGGACCAAGCGTAAAGAATCCGAAAAACCCTCCACGTTCTTCTCGAGTTGAAATATCCCCAATGACGCCTGCACCTGTTGCAGACTAAAAAATCATGCGTCGACCTGAGTAATCAGTCAAACGCTACCTATGGCAATTGTGCTAGCTGACCCTGCCGCTTGTAAACACCGAAGGACCATCAATAACCAATAATCCGACGTCGGCGTGAGAGCCAATCCAACACACGACAAAGAGAGGATCAGTAAGCAAATGGCGGTAATCGGCCTTCTTCCCCGACGATCCGATATCGTACCCCAGACCATAGGCGCTGTGTAATTCAACGAGCATCGTCAGATGTAGTGATAATCGGCTTCAACTGGGGCAGAAACTGACCTACGCCTTGTAAAATCATGTACATCGTGACCTATAGCGTTGAATCATGAGTTCCCGTCATGCTGATGGAATACTTAAACTATGCACAGTGAGGTTGATGAGTTCTATAGATTTGCGAAATGCCTTTGAGATAGCTGGAATCGCTGGAAAGTATATACTGGCCGTTAAAGGACTAACCACAAAGTCAGCCATTATCTGCAGTTAAACACACAAGGAAGTGAGTCCTACTTACCTAAAAAGCCCCGAAAACGCCGTCAACATTACAATGACCCACTTCTCCTTTTTCGTATATATGCTGTAAGGAGGTTCTGGTCTGTGTTGGTTGGAAATGGTAGATGTTTTAGCTTCCATCTCTGTGTGGGGCCCGGGGGGATAAACTTGATACTGGTGTGAGAGGCGCGACTTGCTTGAGCTGTTCGCACTTTGAGAGGGACCATCCTTGTGTCAAGATAATTATAACTGTGACTCACGTCGACCCGTGATGCAGAATTTCCAACAGCATTTGAATGCCGGAAAAGATGTGGTACGAAGTATGCGCGTTGTATGTAACCATTTACATACGCGTCAGCTTGGATGAGTAACAGCGCGTGTATTACGTAATGTACAAACCACGAGGAATTTGCATTGTGCTTGCGTTGTCAAAGGTACGTGGGGAGTATTTTATGAACGGAGGTAAGAGGTTCGTTCGAATACTTCTCAAGCAAATTCTGGAACGAGATTTCGTTTGCTCTTGGGCGAATATTGACTACGTTGTCAACCATCAGTTGCTTGACCTAGAAAGCAATATAGGTTAGTAGGTCGCGAAGTAAAAGGAATGCTGTCTAGTACAAACCTGAGCACGGGTGACTGTAAACAAATTTGGGGGTAAATTTTCCAATATCGCGCCTTGCAAGAGACCAAATGGGAATGGGAAAGATATTATTGGACGATGACGGCCGCTGTATTTCAAAACGAGCTCCATGAGTTGATGGTAAGTGAAAACTGGGTCACGGAAAGTTCAATAAAAGGCGAAAAGTGACAGGAATCCAATACCTTCAGGTCCTCCAGCCTCAATTATCTTGCCTGAAGTCTCTTTTTTGATTTCTGGGGTTCCCCTGCAAAGAATTTCAACAGCTTTTGACAAGTCGCCGACGTAAACGGGCTGAAAACGAGATTTTCCTCCTCCAAAAACGGGCAAGAAAGGCAAGACACGAGATAAGCGCGCGAATCGCTGTCAAGATACAAAAAAGTGTTGAATAGTGGTTCTTTCGCCAGCAAACCAACCCACGTTAAAGAAATCGTCTTCTGGACCAAAAACAAGACTCGGACGAATAATTGTCGCATCCGGGCAAATGTCCAGCACCGAGTTCTCACCCATAGCCTTCGTCTTGAAATACATGATCTCACTCTTCGTGTTCGCCCCAATTGCGCTGAAGTGAATCACCTTCGCTCCGACCGCCCGGGCGGCCAAAGCCACATTTTCTGCCCCTTTCCATTGAACGTCTTCAAAGTCTTTGGGGGTACCATGCATGACGCCAACGAGCGATATAATGGTGCCGGCGTCCTTGAATGCATGTATCAATGTTGTCGGTTTGGTTACATCAACCGAAACAGCGGGTAGAAGTGGCCCTTTTGGAGTGGTGAATTCAAGTAATTCATGGGTTTTTGCTGGATTTCTGGACGAGATCTGCACTGGACGCTGAGACGCAATGAGTGACCTAGCGATGTGACTTCCTACATTGCGTAAATGAGAGGCTTGAAAAGCTGTGAAAGATGCGTACCTATGAACCCCGCCCCACAGATAACTACCTTTCCAGCGGCCATATTCTACTCCTTGCCCAGAACACTGTACAGAGATTGATTTTCAGTGGAGGTTTGGTGGTCGCTTCAAAGTGGAAGATGTGACGTGACCGATCGTGAAGTGTACGACGTCATCGCGCGTCATCAGGTACGCCTAAATTTCTTCGAAGTTTTCTACATTACCGACAATTACTGCATCACTAGAAGTCCGCTTTTTACTATGCTGCCTTTTCTTTACAAAACTTGAAGGTACTTTAGCTTCCGCGTCTTCGACAACAGAGGGAGGAGGAATCGGAGTGGGGGTCGGTGCAAGGATGTCGGGAATAGGGCCTGAAAAATCCTTGCCCGTCATACGTGCCAACATTTGCATATCTAGAAAAGTTGTGACAACTAGTAGTACCAGAGTGATGAGAGATAACTCACCGACAGGAATGCTATTGTTTAGGCAGTGATTGATTCTCGCAGGGTTCCTCTTGTCCTCGATTTTGAACTTGTTTTTGCAAGACTTTCTATCACGGCCAGGCAAGATGTAAGCGATCAGCTCGTAGTTTTCACCATACTGGGCAAGAGCCTACGAATGAGTCAGCGGGGAGAGACAAATGCTCAAAAGTCAACGAACATCGTAAAAGAGTTCTGTTTCTTCTACACTCCATCGTGAGCCACGGTATCGCTTGCCGTATGTCCCAGAATTGACAAATTTCGTATGGTCTGACTCAATAACGTGGGTATAGTTTTCCGTTTCGTCAGCATCAGCACGATCAACGACAAGGGACTCTTCATCTATAATCGTCTCGCCATTCGGTCCGATGCGTACTTGCACGTTATATCGGCTTGTTGCCATATTTTGAGAGTAATCAAACCCATGCCCAGTATCGTCCACAATCAGTGCATTGCTTGGCGCTCTCTCAATGATCGGTTCAGGGGGATCGGAAGACTCTGGTAACGCAGGTATGGAATTTGATGTTGGAGTGTCCTGATGATCCCCATCCTCGTCTCTTCCATATTTTTTTGCTTCCATCAGAGATCTCATACGCGCTCGTTTTTCTCGATTTTGAGCCTTCCAAGAAGCGTGATTATTCAAGATTTCTGCAGCCTTGCTGCTAACGCGACCTTGGCCAGAGTCGGTGCAGAGGGCTGCCATTGTCACGACTGTTGGGTCGATGTCTTCTCCCGGGTTGGCGTCGGCATCGTACGGGGGCAACGAAGGGGGACGTGAACCACGAATAGAGACACTGGTGACTGGCCTTCCATCTCCTTCCACCTGATCAGTGTCCATTACCTTCGGCGTGGTCCGCTTTCTTTTTGGTCTCTCAATGGAATTTTGGTCTTCATTGTGAGCGACTAATGTTTTTGTAGTACCACTCGACTTTCTTCTACCTATTGCGCGACGGGGTTGGATATTGACCTTGACTTCCGAGGAGGAGGTAGAATTGGGATGAACTTTGCTTGGAATCGACGCTTCGAGGAGAGCATTTGACTCGGTTGATGTAGTATTCAGAATTGGTGAAGGATGAGCAACAAGAGAAGGTGGTACACTTGATCGTATTGCTGGAGGTAAAGATAGTCCTCGGCGCTCTCCCGGGATGTCAACAAGATGTTGGCTGTCGCCTGAGATGTCCGGGATTTTTGGGATGCTGCTGGTGTCTAAATCAGGGATATGAATGGCAGGTGGCGGCATGGATGACGCATGGTGAGCAGAAGTCTGAGGGTCCAACTGGGGTTGAGAACTTGAAATCTGGGAAGGCTGGCTAGGTGTAGGGCGTGATCGAGACTTCACAACGGGTCTGAAGACAGGCCCACCCTTTTCTGGAAGAAGTTAGCCAAAGGAGAATGTAAAGATGGATGACAACTCACGAACACGACTCGACATATCGGTCAAATATTGGTTCAATCCGAGGTGTCAAGCCTTCGTTGAGCCTGAGGAGTTCCCCACTGACCAGTCTTAGTGTAGATGCTTTTGATCAACACTCACAAATAGCACTCTTGGCACCGTGACCTACTATTCCACTTAGAAATGAGCTCGCAACGCAAGCTCGATGTTTCTCTGCCAGTCGGAGAGAGACCTCGGTGGGAACTCGATCAAATCGAAACCGACAAAGAGCTGAACAGCATTTCAGACAGGTGCGCAAATGAATTTCCATCGGTGTTTGACTAAATTGTGTCACAAAGTTGCATTCTTGCTCAGTCACTCAGGCAATGTGCGACTCAGGTTTTGTTTCTTAACCGAATTCTAATTTCCATTCTAGCTAAGGAACAATGGCTGTTTCGAACTTTTCCAAAGTTTTCGGGTAAGGCTCGTGTAAACAAGGCGGCTGAGGCACCTGCCCCACCACACACCATTCAGGCTCGGGGCAAGTGTGATCTCGAAATTGGACCTCACATATTTCCGGATACCGTATTTTACGAAGTTCATTATCTTCCAATGCAGCCGTCCATTTCGCCTTATCCGCATCAGGGTAACCCACCGTCCTGGCAAGCAACGACGCCGTACAGTGCATCACAGGTTTCCTACAGTCAAGCTTCCGCAAGTATGAACCGCCAAGCGGTTCAGACTACAGGGGCTGCCGCAACCGTTGAAAAGTCGACATCTCCATTAATATCCTCGCTTACAACCGTGACGACCATTACTCCTGCCTTAATCAACCAGGTCAATTCTGCTGCTTCATCCAATCCCATACTATCAAATTTACTTCAGTTGGCTGCGGCAGGCCGCGCTAGCCCCGACCAACTAAAAACACTTGGACTTCTTATCCAGTCATTGGCTGCGGCGGTTGATACGCCGTTTCCATCCACGTCTTACCTCCCCGCGCAACAAGTCAATCCAGGTATACCCGCGACAACCAGTCTCCCGGGATCATATCATCCCACGACTTCGGCATCTCCTCTCAAAGAATTTGATGTTGTCGTTGAGTTTCGTGAGACACCATCCGAAAAGTGGATTTTACCTCGCGTTCCAGCCACTTGCGACAAAGCGCAAGATAACGACGACATGGTTATCAACATTCGCGTGCCTTTCGACAAACCACAAGAGCCACATGCCTCGGAGAGTTCGCACCAGCCGGATGCTGTTCAAATTCCCATTCCCCAAATAGCTAGTTTACGTTTGAAGAAGGCTCCAGCGACCATTTGGAACACAATTTCGAGATGGATTGGTGGTGAAGAGAAGATCAAAGCGAATCGCAAGATACTGGATGAACTGGTACTTTGTGATCGCAACTTCATTCAGGCGATCTCTCATTTTGATGATAGCAGTCGACGAATCGCGCCTTCCTCGGTTATCAGCTGCCTCTTGGGGCCCTGCTCACTCAGCTGCAGACGGTAGCATTTTTATGGCTAGCGACGAATAATTCTGACCAAGTGAATTCAGATCTCCCTCCAACAATTCGCCATGAAACCACTGAAGCATGGTCCGTCAACGATACCTGCCCGTGCTCCCCGCCAGAAGCGCACATATACACAGCGCAAGACAGGCGTCGATGGCAAGCTGCAACGCAAGGCCTCGACCTCAAACAGTATTGACACCTCCGATACTCGCAAACGGCCACGCCTTTCTCAGTCAGGCTCACACAATAGTCAAATACGATGCATTTCGTGCAGCCAAACCGACGTTCCTCTCATTTTGGGCGGACGCAAGCATTCCTCAATCTTATTGTTCTTCCCAATTGTACTTACATCTTTTCAGGTTTTTGTCGGCCTTGCGTTGACAATGGGAAAGCGATTGGAACAACCGTAATTTCTTCGGGTGCGCCAGGCACTTCACCTTTACCAACCTCTTCAAGCATTGTAGTTCCCTCAGAAGAGCCGGTTTCTAGCTTAGCTTGACTATACGTTAAGTAGGAAAATGCGCAAGCCAGGGTTGACGGCACGGAATTGCGTAAGTGTCGAGTAGCGTATATAAATCCTGCGGTAATACATACACCAAAATTACAAATACTCATTCTGTTATGTGGAAATGTTAACTGACCAGCCTGTCCACCACACAATGACACCTAGTTGCATGAAGACGATTGTAAATTCAATGACGACGGCAAACCACTGGATGAGGATCCCAATCCAAAAAAAGGGCAAGGCCGTCCATCTAACACTGTCATAAGGTATCCAGCGAAGGCGAAAGTGCAAGGAAGACGAAATGGCTCCGCGGACTTGGAGGATGTTGACAGCAATGGACAACATTAAAAACATTGCTAGACCAAGCCAGTGGCGAACAGATCTTTTGGGAAATTCCTTGATTCGATATCGCCTGGCTTCACCTGTGAATTCATTGCGATAGAGGGGTATAATGAGAAAGTCGCGAACATCTTCCCCTATCGTTTTGCCGTAGGTTCTCCAAAATGGAGTGACAGTGTCCAGCAACAAGGTCAGAGCATCCATACCAAAGTCCCAGAACTGTTGGTATTGATCTTTGTAGCTTTCTTCCAAAGCAACGATGTGGGACAGCTGCCATGACGCCATTAGCTAGCGAGAGGATGTCAGAATATGTGCTTACCTCAGGATACAATACCGAGGTATGAGAAACAGTATCGTAATAATCAGCTTTGACCTCTACGTGAACCTCTTGCACAGATTCAAGTAAATCAGTGACACGTTGCGCTGTGGAAGCAATCGACTTCTTATGGGATTCAAGAACTTCAAGAGTTTGCGTGAGATGCAAGATTGAATCGCCCAGCGCACAATGCGAAGGCACAGGACGTTCTCTTGAATGCGATATGAAAGCCTGGAAAACTTCGCGCTGGCGCTGCAAACGCTGTTGGATGTCCTCCACAGCTCTCCACCCGCGAAGGCGACGCGTTGCCCCAGTTACTGCAGCAGGATCGTGACCAAAGGAGTCCAGAAGTTCCTTGGGAAGGTTCTCGTAAGATAAAGAGGCTCTTGTGGCACTGGATTGGATTGACTCGTATTCCTTTACTGACGCCGAAACACGATTTAATAATTGCCTAATTCTGTAGTTGTGGGCGGTGGCCTCTTCAAGCAGCCTAGTTAAGTCGTAAGAAGGCATATCGAAGGTAATGAAGAGGGTAGGAATGTTACTTACGCAGCTTTTACCTCGTACTCACGTTGAACCAAAGCTTCGTTTTCTTCTTTTCGGTTTCTACGCCTAAACGGACGTTGATCAGGAAATGGGAACGAAACAGGCGCTCGACGCGATCCCATTCCTTGCTTTAATGAAGTCAAGGAGCGGTAACCCCGTGACTTCTGAAAGCTAGGCTGTTGCTGATCGTCATACGAACCCCCGCTTGAAGTCGATACAGCGATCTGTAACGGAACCGAGCTTTGAGGAGATGGGTCTTGCGTAGTCACAAATTTGATCTCTGGAGCAACTGGAGCACGCCTAGCATCAACTTGTTCTGGCTTCTTCGAACTGCCGTCATTCGAGGACTCGTAACTCGAGATATGGTCATTTTCAGCACCCTTTAACTTGAAGCGGGTTTGAGCTCTTGACGGCGACTGTATTTCACTATCAGACTTTGATTCGGGTACGCTCCTGACGGCAGAGACATCGGGCGAGTCCTGGGATAGATTATTGAGAGGTTTAAAAGACACTCGTGGGTCAGACTCCGAAGGAGTCGATTTCCGAGGTGAAGCGGAGGCAGCAACACGAGGAATTTCAGTCGGTTCTAGTAAGGCATCATCTTCTGGGACAATCACCGTCATGTTTCGTTGATTCTTGGAATGATAATATTCTTCCATTATCAGCGCCGATAAATGCCGTGGGGAACGAATCGACCTGGTTCCTTGCTTTTCTAGGTGTTTCAGCCAGGTGAAAGGCTCAGCAAGACAAAGTGTGTCCATCATAACCTCGTCTTGAGACCCGTACCACCGCGCGATTTTTGCCAAACTGAATGGCGACGATTGCGCCGACAGTCCATCATAGAGAAGTTTGTAGCGTCTTCCAAGCTGATCTTTCGTTATGGCGGCTTTTCGAGATGTCTGTGAAGCAGCTATGGTTTGTATTCTCTTGAGTTTCTCTGTGTGACATAATGAAAAAAAGGTTGCAGGGCGAAGACTGGCGTTTACCTTCGTGCATTTGTTGTTGCTGGTTAGCCACCACACCCAAGGGATCCATCTTGTCCCTTTCCTTGCGTTTTCCTCTTGTTAATGACCAGCGCCTCTCAGACTTGTCGTCCTCAAGGGAGGAAACCGACCAGTCAAGGGTCATCCCATTGTCAGATGATGTTGGGATTGGGTGGTGGTGGGTCTGTTCATTCGAAAGGCCGGTTGAAGGACTGAAATCAAGGTCACTACTGGCGTTGGCCTTCCACAGCGGAGCAGGAGAGGAAGGAGGAGAGAGCAGATGTAAATTTCGACTTGGTGACGATTGAGTTACACGGGAAGCAGGGGAATCGCCATTCAAAGCAGGTGGACTAGAATCGAGCGAAGAAATCCTGCTTTCCGTTTTCAGACGGGCCTCGCGGCGAGCCTTGAGTTTTAATGCGCGTTGAACATCCTGAAGGATTCTAGGATCTAAATGTGGAGACTTGAGTGCTTATTTAGACAGTCAAGACAATAGCCTTGCCCTCATGCGCTGAGGGGTAACGCGTAAGACGAGGAGACTGCTGATAGCTTGTGGAGACTCACAAAGGTCATACTCATCGGAAAAGGCTCCCATTCCTCCATGTCCAGGATCTAATTTAACTTGCGGGCTCGGTAGCTTCGAGTCGCGATTTGGCTCCGTCATCCCAGCATTTAAGTTCCTTCGTTGCCGAGGGGGAGAATCCAGGGAAGGAGAAGACACATCCGCTGGCCGTGTCCGGCGTCGGGCATCCAGTGGGGAATTAACCTTCTGAGGATTCAAAGGAGACCCCCTGCGAATGGGTGGGATACCATACGACTTGGAGCTGACTTCTGGCGAGCGTCGGCCATGCCGCGGCGACGCAGAATCATCTGGAGGGAAACGGATACGGTTGGGTTTGCTTGCGATTACGCCGTCCTGGGGCACCAGGAAAACATCGTCCTCGGTATTGGAAAAAGTGGAGCTCTCCATCAACCTGGAATGTTGAGGGGACACCCGCTGGCTACCGCTGCCTGCAACAGAAGAAACAGTTTGCGTGCTGGTGGCTGCGTATGAATTTATTCAAATAATTATGTTGTACATAAATAGCTCAAGTCCTGATTACGTTGCTACCCTTTCACCGTGAGCACTTCGATCGCATCTTGCCAAAGGGATTCAGACGGCCAAACAGGGTTGCAAGGGACATGGTGGGGGATGTGGGCACATCCAATAAGTCGAGTGGATCCAGATTATCGGGTATACCATCGGAAGTGTTGGCACCGTCTGACGTCGTTAGGACTTCCAATAAATTTACATGATGGATGAAAACGACCTACAGAGAAGCCCGCTCCCGAGGTTATCGCTGGGAGGAATATACCCGGGTTGTAATTTACGTGCTTTCGCCCTCTGCTGAATTCTCAGGGCATGTTCAACAGCATCTCTTATTCTTGGATCTAACAACTAAAGATGAGTTAAACAACAAAAATGCACTAAGGTATACACACCGACTTGTCCCCAACGATATTGACCATCAGGCAGGAATTCTATATCTTTGGGATAAGCGAGTTCAAATTCACTCTCTCCAAGAAATGCATGAGAGTGTGACACAGGTTGTCGGCGGCGCTTTCGTCTTTTAGCGGTCACCTGGTGTTGACTCTTGGCGTTAACAGGAGATGACGGCACACTGATTAGATGGCGCATTGCTAGCGACTTCGAAACAAGTTTGATTAGCACGTACTCCAACTTATACCTCTCCTTCTAGCCACCAAGCCACAATCGCACGTGGATCACAGTGGCCTGTGGCGAGCATGTACAACAATGGGGTATAGAGACAATGGACTGGCCAGGGCTTGGTTAAAAAGTTGAATTCCAATGATGGGTACGAAGGACTATCAAGGATCATCAAATGTCTTCATCGTCGATGGACAGCAGCAACTTACCCTCTTACTTAAGTTTTTTCACCGAAAAAAGAGGTCCTTCTTGAATTCAGGCACCAACAACACTAAAAGCCAAAAACAGGCGAGATTCTTCAGGGGTTTAACGCATCTTCCCAAGCACATCATCGGTCCCAGAGAGATTCCAGACTTGATAGCATAAGAGGGGTCCCAAAAGCAGAGGCCATCGATGGCTTGTCTGTGGGTCCTTCCCTACATACAATGCCTATTTTATACTACCTATAACGAGGTAGTCGTCGACCAGGGGAACGTTTTTTGTTCATGAGGACGCGGGCGAACATGAACGCGGTGAGGCCAGACAACGCATACCTAGAACCTATCACAAATTGAAAGCGGAGGCACTAACAATGCCCGCTCACCAGGTAATAACATATGATAGATGAGCATTTCTCAAATCAACTGTGGCGGGGCGGCCAATGGGGATACCTTTCTTCAGCCTAGTCTCAGCTTCTCCGGCATGTCCTTCTGCAACTGAAATTAGTTCTGCAAACATCAATTGCCTCGGTGCCCACCAAAAATTTGTTCTACGAAGACGGGCTGAACATCATTCTGCTCTCCTCCAACATAGTCTGCCATTGCATCGACATCAGTCCAATACCACTTCCCATCTTCGGGTTTATTATCAGGCGTGAAGAGATTGCGGGACTGTGACGTTCGAAGCATCCCCAACACCTCCACTTCGCCCAACTCCTGCTGAAGCGCCGGTGATGAGGCATTCTCTTTTGAAACAAAGCCACGATCAACAAGGATAGTAGTGCCATTCTGACGGACTAGAGGGGTGACGATGTGAACTCCATGAATACCTTCTCGAACACGAGGAGTCAGAATTATCGTATGAGAGTGGTCCCATGTGCCTCTGAG
The DNA here is from genome assembly GCF_000143565.1 of Laccaria bicolor S238N-H82. Classification (NCBI taxonomy): domain Eukaryota; kingdom Fungi; phylum Basidiomycota; class Agaricomycetes; order Agaricales; family Hydnangiaceae; genus Laccaria; species Laccaria bicolor. The sequence goes on along the minus strand of NW_001889872.1, from coordinate 1,136,140 downwards.
AACAACCTTCCGAAAAACAAAATCTGGTATCACGGAGAGGCTGAATGGGGTGAACCAGATGATGTTGCGAGAACTTGATATTATCGTACTTTATTTTCCTGGGCAATGAAATGGGCTGCAGCTGCAGCTTCTCCTCCAACTCATCTATGAGATTGACTTTCCACTTGAGTCGCTTCAATTGCCAAGTCCCCAGCGCAAAGGTAAAAAACGGTATAATTCCGATTAAAACCATAGTGGGTTTGAGCCATGGTTCCTGTTTCGGCTTGTATATCGAGGGAACATCGGACACCTTGCGAGAGAGACGAAAGAAATTTCTCTGGGATCCGCCTGGAAAAGCAGGCTTTACTGCTTGTCGTAGTAGTCGAGCGGCGGACAAGATCATGAGGAGGGAAGAACGGAAACCCTTAGAATCACACGGTGTAAATCAATGAGCTTTCCTGGCACAGCTGTGACATATCCTTGACGCGGCTGCGCAACATTCACTCTTCACGATCCTCGTATAATGTGCGTTTCCCAGACCGTCTGCAGGTCTATATACTGATTTAATCATCAAGGTTCGGTGGGGGCAGCAGGAGGAACAATTTCGACGTCGATGAGGAGGTTCATTACCCCACTCGACCTGTAGACAAGGAGAAGGCAGAACATGAACTTGTAATAAATATCAAGAAGGCTACGAGCCCCGAAGAAACAGCGCCGAAGCAAAAGCATGTTCGCAGTGCGTCACTATCGTCAGTTTCTTGTCGTATAATTGAACACATATAGAGTGCATCGTATTTACATGGGATTATCATTCATCCATCTCCTTCTGGAGTGGCCTTCGGGTTCAGCCCATTCTATCCGATGAAGTGCAGACGTTCAAAGCCCTCATCACTGTTCACAAAGTGTTGCAAGAGGGGCACCCAGTAGTAAGAACAATCAGTAGATTTCGCAATCCCTTCTGATATAATCCTAGACTCTGAAAGAAGCTCATGGACAGACAGCGTGGCTTGAGACCTGTGCTCGAACAGTTGGCACGGATGGACAGCGAGGTGAGCAATTCGACCCTTCCGTTTGACTTCCATCAATGAGGGTTAAGGATATGGACCCTTGATCAAGACCTATGTCCAGTTCATCTTGGCGAAGCTCAGATTCCATCGTATTCGACCTGAATTCAATGGCTTGTTTGAATACGAAGAATATGTTACCTTGAAGGGAATCGATGATCCGAATGAAGGGTAGGCTCTAACCATGTTTCGAACTTCCTGTGCTCATTGAAATGAAGATACGAGACTATTTCGGACTTGATGGGACTACAAGATCAAATTGAATCGTTCCAAAAAATGGTCTTTTCACATTTTCGACATTCGACGAACAACGAATGCCGAATCTCCTCTTTGGTTCCCCTCGTCAAGGAAAGTTGGGGTATCTACAGATTCATAACAAGTATGATGAGGGCCATGTATCGTCGTGAGTTTTCATATTACTAGTTGCATGCCGCCTACTCCTAACTTTTGCAGGGACGAATGACGTCGATGCGCTTGAGCCTTTGCGGGAGCGATATTCCTCTCAGCATTATAACCTTCGCAAATTCTACTACGAGTGCTCTAATCTCAAGTATCTGACTGGTCTCATCAATGTCCCAAAACTAGGACATGTGAGTACAGTGGTTCCGTTTATGGTTGGAAACTTTTACACTGTCTGACTTAATCAGGAACCGCCAAATTTGTTGGATTCTGGGGACGCACCGGACTTGCCTGCTCGCCCGAAGACGGCAGGGACACCACCGCCGTCTGCAGCGTCACCAAGTGCCGCAGAAATTGACGAGCAAGCTCGCATGTTGAAGCAGTATGAAGATCAGCAAAACGCTCTAAAAGCTCAGCGAGAAGCGGAGGAACGGCGCCGACTTGAGCAAGAACAACAGCAACAGAAAGAATTTGAGCAGAGACAGCTGGCACAAGCTGAGGCGCAAAGGCTTGCGCAGGAACAATTACTACAGCAGCAGCAACAACATATGTACAACACTCAAGCTGCGCAGCAGGCAAGCGAGCTTGAACGGGACCTACTTGCCATGCGAGGCCAATATGAACGCGACCAAATATTCCTGGAGCAGTACGACCGCGTGCGTGTGTTTCGACGCTCTGTCTTTTGAAGTTAGTTAATTCCTAGGTGGTACAGCGCGTCAAGGCCTTGGAGGCTGAGCTAGCTGGTATTCAACTGAGCGCAAACTCCCAAATGCTTTCCAAGGACGAATTGATCAAACAACTTCAAGATCAAGTGACCCTCTGGCGTAACAAATATGAAGCCCTTGCGAAACTTTACAGCCAACTTCGTACCGAGCATCTTGACATGCTCTCCAAGTTCAAGCAGATGCAACTGAAGGCGAACTCTGCACAAGAAGCTGTCGACCGTATGGAACGAATGGAAAGGGATCTAAAAGCAAAGAATTTAGAATTGGCTGATATGTTGCGTGAGCGAGATCGAGCTCGGTTCGATATCGACCGGCAGAAATCCTCTCACAAGGAAGAAATCGATCGCCTTAAACGAGAGCTGTCATTCTCCAACGAACGCGCTGAGGATTCTGCCCGTTCTAAAAATACGGAGGTCTCCTCAGTCATGTCTAAGTACAATAGGCAACTGTCAGAATTAGAGGACTCGCTTCGAGTATGGACTGCCCCTCACTTTGTTCTTCGAGTCTGATTACTTTTGGCAGGCAAAGCAATTCCAAATCGACGACTTGCTTTCTAAACTGAACAATGCGGCGGGTGATATGGAACGCCTGCGGGAGGAGAAAGACCAAGAGATTTTGATTTTGCAAGAAGGTATGGATAGCACAATCCAGCAACTTTCAGAAGCAGAACAAGTGGGTTCAGTTTTGCATCCGATTCGCCTTCTGAATTGTTTTACCTAGAATCGGGGAATTGTGGACGAAACAACAAACGCACAAATTGATACTCTGATATTGGACAATCGGAAGAAACTCAATCAAATCATCGGTAAGTAATCTCTGATGTCCCACATACTTCTCTCATACTGCTTGAAAGACTCGATTCTGCAAGCGTGCATTCAGAAAGTGGACGATGCTGTCTACGAGCTGGAATCGCCTACCCAAGCAGGAAATTTAAACTCAACACCTGAATATACGTTGTCCATGATCGAGAAAGCCGTCAGTAACGCCACCGAATTTGCGACGATATACAACCTTTATCTCGGAGGCGAAGTCGGTGGTGATCACGTTGAAGTCATCAAATCGGCCAACGAATTTGCTCAATCCCTTTCTGAGGTTTTGATAAATACGAAAGGCATCACACGTTTGGCGAGCGACGATGATGCCTCAGACAAGATCATCAACGTCGCGAAATCCGCTGGAGACTTTGGCCTACGGTTCTTTGAAAACCTTCAGTCCTATAAACTTGATCTTTTACAACCAACTCAACGCAAAGAGGTTGCGATGAGAAATAATAGCCAATCGCGTGCAGCACTTGCCAAGCTCTCTGAGGTGGTTGACGGGCTTATACCCAAGGGAGCGAAGGCCGGGACGCTTGCCCGCGCGAACGGAGACATTGGAGACATTGTCGAGCAAGAGATGTCGAGTGCTGCTCGGGCGATTGAAATGGCCACCGAGAGACTTCAGCAACTCATGTCACGCCCAAAGGACTCGTCGCGTTTCAGTGCCGTCGATCTGCAAGTCCATGACTCCATTCTCGCTGCAGCGATGGCCATCACCAACGCTATTTCTCGCCTCATAAAGGCAGCAACGGATTCCCAACAAGAAATCGTATCTCAAGGCAAAGGCTCGAGCACAATACAGCAATTCTACAAGCGTAACAATAGATGGACAGAGGGTCTTATTTCAGCTGCGAAAGCAGTTGCCTTTGCAACCAATCTCCTTATTGAAAGCGCAGATGGCGTTCTGCTAGGTACCCATTCTCTGGAGCAGCTCATTGTTGCTTCGAATGAAGTTGCGGCTGCCACTGCACAGCTCGTTGCGGCTTCTCGCGTAAAGGCCAACTTGATGTCTAAGACTCAAGAGCGTCTGGAAGCAGCCGCCAAAGCGGTCACAGAAGCTTGCAAAGCTTTGGTCAGGCAGGTCAAGGCTGTATCTGCGAGACAAAGCCAAGAGGAGGACGTCGACTATAAGAACATGGCGGTTCTAGAGTTCAAGCGAAGAGAGATGGAGCAGCAAGTTGAAATTTTGAAATTGGAAAAGGACCTGGGTGCTGCACGTCATCGTCTGGGCGCGATGAGACGTGCTGGCTACCATACAGACGAAACGGACTAAATTAGGCTGTTACTTGTTCAGGCTTTCTTGTAATTTCCGTCAATTTCTGTGGATCCGATTTTCTAAATGGTATGCTAGTTCAACGATGTGCGGGAAGAAAAGTGAACATAAATAGAAGGATAAAGAAAGTAGGAACGGTTATGGGACAAACTATTACACAACATAGCAGCTACCTCTGCCAACAAATAAACAAACTATTATCAGGAAAAAAGAGTGCGCTAACGAGCGACATGATATGAATGAGGGTCAGTCGCCGCTACGAACAGTATCAAACGATTCCCTCGCCAAATCGAGGAAGCTACCACTGACCGAAGCATCAGTAATCTCGACGTCGGTATCTTTGTCCGTGTCATCATCAATTTCGAGAAACGATGGCTTCCTCATGATAGAGCGGCGATGTATCGTCTTCTCCACTGACGTATTACTACGCATCAGGCCTTTCCGCGCCGGTGGAGGGAGAGAGGGAGAGTTAACAGACAAATCTGGCTGCGATACCAATGTTCCTCTCCGTCGTGGTCGAGGAGGTGGCGGAAGACTGGTCATGGAAGGAGGAGGAGACGATGAAGGTCGATAAATAGGCTCCTCGTCTTCATCAGATGAAACTGACAGGGGGGAAATGACAGGGTGAGTGGTCGAGGGGCGATAATCGTGTCTGGGAGGCGCCGATGACTTTGCAGTGATTGGCTTGTTTCGAGTTCGATGATCGCTTTGCTTCGCCTTGAGTCTCATTGGGGGTGGAGGCGAAAGACCAGAGGGAGTGTCGTTGTGGTCTGCGTCAGATGTAGCCGAAAGAAGAGAGAAGCCACGCTGCCGTGTATATAAACTAGGTGTATTTTCGACGCTTGCTTCGACTTCGGCTATTTCAGCTGGAGACATTATGTGCTGAGGGGTGTACTCCGCACGGAGAAAACTAGTAGCGACATCAGAGGCACCTTCCTCCCAAAACGATGACTGCGATGAAGCTCGAGCTGCCATCCAAGGCTTGAAGAAGGAGGTGCCAGTGGAAGTCTCTTGATCGGAGCGTACGCTAAAAATTGATTGTGTATCGTCCTCAGAAGGGAAGCATTGGGAAGTAGAGGGTCTGCGATTACTGGAAAATAGGCGTTTCCTTCCGCCAGAAGAACTGCTCGCATTTCCTCTTCCTTGTTCCGAAGTCATTGGACTTGTATCAGCCGTTGGTGATGACATTGACGAATTGTACGAACTCGCATGACGAAGTGGTAAAGGTATGGGTGGCATGGGTAAACGGGGATGGTGAAAAGATCGTCGTTTCCGGGGAACCTTCTCATTAGTCGTGTCAAAAGCAGGATGCGACTCCGTTGAAGGGGAAGGTTGTGCACGCCGGCGGAGGGACTGGTGAGAAATTACTTCCCTTAAGGTGCGGGTCGAAGTATTCAGTGTTTGCGTAACCCGAGAGATGGAGTGTAGAGATGCACTGTCGGGATCGCCCTCCTTTGGATTTTGAAAAAAAAGGTCGCGTTCTGACGCCCTTGTTGACTTTGAACGAGGGTGTTGCTGGGTCAAAGTCTCTCTCGTCGAAGATAGGGATGAAGCGAAGGAAAGGGTCGAAGACGAAGCGGACTCAGCACAAGGTAGGAATCCAGAAAAATCTGATCGCGACTCTTCATCGACTACTACCGCTGGGGTAGCAGGCAGTTCGTGCGTCGGTGGCGCACTGGGAGGGAGGGATATGTGCGAGGTGGATGATTGTCGTATCACCACACGAGGTGAAGTGGGGAGTGGCGCAGGTTGAGAGGAAGAGGATCTCTTTTGAGAAGATGAGGGCCTAGAGGTGGAGGAAGGACGAGAGGTAGACGCCCTTCTTGATGCAGATGATGGTCGCGGAGCAGAAGCAGGCCGCTGCTGAGATGCAGATGAAGGTCTCCGCGATGACGCCGACCCAGACCCTGAAGGCCTTGGCTGAGAAGGGTTCGTCCCGACGAAAAATCCAGCTCTTTGTCCGCTGCCATCACTGGTATTACCTCTTGCTCGCATCACAGAACGTGGGGATGAGGTAAGCTGTTTCTTGCCCATGGGAGAATTCGACGGGAGAAGCTCAGTCTTCGGATCGTCATGACCTTCTGGAGCCACAAATAAAGCCTTCCGATGCAAGCTGACGCATGAAGTCCTGTAGGCAATGTCAGATGAGGGGAAATTTGATACGATGGCCACAAACGCACTTAGTGCTTAACTTCTTTTGTAAGTCACCGTCTACCACTAAGGGAGAGAGGGATGTTGGTGAAGCGTCATTGGATAAATATTGAGAATTCGAAGAGGATGAAGCATACGACACCCTGTCTTGCTTTGGCATTTGCGTAGCGTTGAGATGTTTTTGGACGAATTCCGAAACGGAGGTGTTGGAGTAAACAGAGAGGTGATTCGGATCCGATATAGTGTGCACGCTCCCAAGAGACACCATGGTGCGTCCTGCGAATGGGTCTAAATCGGAGAGGGTTAGGAGAGACTGGCGACCATCCCGTTGAATATCGCTTGGCGTTCTGGGGGCGATGGAGTCATCCCTTGAACGAGTAGATGAAACAGACTTGGAAGGAAGCCGATTCAAGAACTTGGTGGGTGGGTCAGGAGTATCGACTGTGAGGGAAGGCGAAAGGGCGGGTGGGCCTTGTAAATGAGGGTGTTGGATTGCGAGAGAAGGAGGGTGTTTTTTCGATTTGAAGCCTATGACTGAAGCAAAAGAGAACCCGGAGGACGATTTAGATGGTTTGTCGGATGAATAGGTCTGGCGAAGGTCTTTTTCCGAGGGTTTGGATAAAGACCACCATGTCCGTGAAGGAGCGTCTTGACGAGATGAGAAGGCCGAAGACATGAATGGCGGAGATATGTACACGGCTAGGAGAGACCAGGAAGAGGTCCCATCCAAAGGCAGCAGTTGAAGGTGCTGGAGAACGTCGATGCCGGTCAACGATTGCGGTGAGATATGTCGATGACACTAAAGGAACATGGTGTGCAGTATAGACCCTAGAATGCTCTGATAAACGAGGGTAAGTGACGTCCAGTGATGACAGTCCAACGTAACAAATAATCCGGCAGATGCAGGTTTGCTGGAAATTGCGTGGAAACAAGCAAATACGTGAATCACAGATTCCTAACCGAATTCTTTCCGATTGAACATTCTGATATTTCTTTGAATTTTACAAGCAAATCCTATGCGTAGCCGCCCCTTGGCCCAACTAAAGCACGCATTGACAAAAATGAACGGATGGCATACCAACTGGTGACCTCTGGTGACCAACAGCGCATCATCCATCCATCGCGCCCTGAGTAACGAGTTGGAATTGCCTCCACTTCTCCATTTGGAGTTCTACCCAATCTTCATTACATACGCGTGCTTCAATCAGAACTTGTTGGGCGAACATAATCATTGCCAGAAAACAAAACGAAAAAACTAGGAATCCCATCTTATATAAACTCGGTATGTAGATGTGTAACACAAAACGTTCAACCCAGCTCGGCCCAGACATCCTCAACATCCCGATCACGAACCGCCTGTGCGGCTCGAGGCATCTCAGTCAACGGCTCGCGCCGTTGGCCATCCTCTGGTCGAGGCTCCTGTCCAGCGTCGAATAAAACAGGGTTCCGTACCAAGGGCCGGTTGAGTTCGTCGTCATCGCTATCCATGTCTAAATCCAAACCGAAACCGGCCCGACGTGCGGTATTGATGTCAATAGGTTTTGGTCTGGAAAATATAGATTGTCCGGATCTAAAGGGTGTTGAGAAGGTTGATTGTTGTGAAACGCGATGGAGTACAAACTGTCTCATTACCGCCGCCAATCGACCGAATTGAAGAACGTTCCGAGCGATAAGCAACAAAGTGTCAAATATTTCTTCTTTCTTGCTCCCCGCGCCGCATTTTGCAAAAGCTAGGACAAGGAGTGTTATTGCGCAAAAGGCCGTGAGGGCGAGATCCATGACGTTAAACGGCGACTTCCAGAATTGCTGGCAAAAAAATATCAACTTTATATTTTTTTAAAAACGACGATAGAGAGGTTGACTTACGCGACCTAGCGCTACAAAGCGAATTCCAACTTCCAGGATCATTGAGGTGTTGATAATGACTTCCAATATGTAGAATGGCAAACCAGGGCACCCGTCGGTCAAGCTTAAAATGATAGTCGTTACCGACAACGCTGCCATCCCGAGATAGAGAAATATGTAAGTTCGCGAATGGACAAAGCGATTCGCGAGCCCCCTCGTAATTTCCCCGCGAGTGAGAGCATAGATGGAACGAGTGGGACTGCCACATTGCGTCACTGAAGTGTTACAATTACCAACGAATGGAAGTACTTACACTGGCTGTGCAATCCCCGTTCCACCCTCTACATCGGGATTCAGGGGTTGTTGCTCCTCGTGAAGATCATAATCGCCAGAAGGGATTGACATGAATGTGTGGATATGTCGTATAGCAGCATGGAGGATTGGTTGGCGCAACACAATAAGCACAAACAACACAGCAGCACTCAGCCCTTGCTCTCAACCACCACCTCTACCACCATCTTTTATAAAAAGTTAATCCGCAACTCTCGCAATCATGGGTGGTGGAGATTTGAATATGAAAAAGTCCTGGCACCCTCTCCTATTGAAGAATCAGGAGAGGGTGTGGCTCGAGGAGAAGAAAGCTGTGAGTCATGTCCCATCTTCACCAACACCATCCACTCATATATACGTTACCAGCTTGAGGAGAAGAAGAAACTCGATCAACTTCGTAAAGAAAAGGAAGAAGAGCGTCAACTTCAGGAGCTTCAACGTTTGCAAGAGGAACAAACAGGCAAGAAACGAACGGAGAAGTTGGAATGGATGTATGCAACGCCTGCGACGGGTAGTAGTCAGAATCCGAATGATTTGGAGGACTATCTACTTGGAAAAAAGAGAGTAGACAAGATTTTGACAGCCGACGAGAACGCAAAGGTGAGTTCATTATCGCTCCGCCTTTCGCCTCTAACAAAGTTCCTCAGCTCGGCGCTGCGCACAAAAATTTCATTGCAGTCCAGAATGCGAACAATCAAAGGGACATAGCTGCCAAAATACGTGAAGATCCGTTATTCGCAATCAAGCAGCAGGAACAGGCGGCATATCAAGCTCTCATGACAAACCCTTTACGACTGCGGGAATTACAGGAACGCAACGGTATAAAACCTAAGAAAGACAAGAAGGAGAGGAAACGAGAAAAAGAGGAGCGCAAAAGGCTGAAGAATGAAAAGAAGCATCAGAAGGACCGATACTCTCGCTCGTTGAGCCCACGCTCCAGACATTCGACGACATCATCGGAGCGCTACTATCGTTCAAAACGTTCTGCTAGTCCGGAACCATACTACTCTCGTTCTCCCGTGCCAACCCGTCAGCCGACTGACGTTCGCGACCGGTGTCACAATCATACAGAGACCCGACGCCGATACAGCAGGAGTAGGAGTCCTTTGCGCAGGGATCAAATTCGTGAGCGTATCCACTCCATTCCGACACGCTCCAGTCGAGTAGACGGCCGGAGTCTGAGTCCTCCTAGGCGACGTCTCGAAAATGGCAAACGTTCCCGAAGTCGGAGTCCACCATCAAGTGGCGAGCGCAGTTCGAGCCCAAAACGTACACGTGTTCATCGCTCTCCAGCTCCGCCTCCACGGTCATCCCGACCCGTTGAACGCGACTCCATAAACGGTACCCATGATCGTGCTGCACGATTGGCAGCCATGACTTCCAACGCATCAAGCATGGTGGCGGAGCGACAGGAACGACTCAAGGAACTTCTTGAAAGAGAGAAGGCTGAATTGGAAGTTGACGAAGAAGCCAGAGCGAAATCAAAGGGCATGAGCGGGTTTTTAAGCCACGAGCAGAAGAAGGTCTTTGGTGGTGTTGGTGGTTTAGAAGATCGTATCAGGCGAGGAAGAGGGGGAATGGTAGTTGACACCGACTAACTCAGGTACCCGTCATTTTTTCTTCTTCTATGTATACTGTATATCCCAATAACATCACTGTTGTTGCATTTCCTCCCGTAACAGATGAGCACGTGCCCTTAATACGCTATAAAAGCTCTCTCTCTTTCTTTTAATTCCCTAACCACCCTCCTTCGATTTCGTTTACGTATCTCTCCGCCTTCCCTCTAATATGCCTCCTCGTCGCGCTCCTTCTCTCACATCAGTTGCTCCTTCTCGTGCTCAAAGTCCAGCAGGTGATGATGAAGAGGTGAGCTCGTTTATTTCATGTAACTTCCGCAAGATAACGACGAATTACGCAGTCACCCTGCTTTGACACTGTGGATGAGCTGCAGCAACATGTAAGGAAACAACCTGGAGATCCAACCGATAGCGTTACCGCCGCTTACTGCTTCCTGAAGGGCATAAATGTTCAGGACATCTTGAAGCTAAAAGTATGCGTTCCACCAACATTCTCGACTACCCTACTCACCGGTGACTAGTCGGCGGCCATTAACACAGTCTTCGGCGTAAGTATGACCACAAGGAGACAGATGCTGAAAATCAAGGTATTATAAACGGCGTATATGCGCGCCATATTTAACGCTTGACGTCTCGATCAGGGAATGTCTGAAGCTAAGGTCGAAAAGATCAAGGTATTTGATTTTGGACCCATTAGTCAAGGTCAAAGAGACAGACGATCGCGCATTTAGGAAGCAGCACAGAAGATTCTCGTATGTCCAGTTTCCCTATTACAACCATCTGTTTTCTTCTTAAATGTATGCCAGGGCTCCTCATTTGCGACGGGCGTCGAAGTACAGGACAAACGTAAAAGAGTAATATCTATCAGCACTGGAAGTAAACTAGTCGACACTATTTTGGGAGGTGCGTATATATCACTTTTTAAATAGTCTATCTTCACATTCGTGTTTCTTAGGTGGTATCATGTCACAATCCATATCAGAGGGTACCGAGCATTTCCATTTTGACCCGTATCCCGTAGCGCTGATGACTTTACAGTGTATGGGGAGTTCCGAACAGGCAAGACGCAGCTAGCTCATACGATGAGTGTTATGGCACAGCTGCCTCCTGAGTTGGGAGGCGCCGCAGGAAAAGTGACTAAACTTGTGACGGCAATGTCTTTTGACTTACTCGTCAAGGTTGCATATATAGATACTGAAGGTGCTTCCCGTCCCCAACCGATGGCCTTTTCCTGAGGGCCGCGATGACAGGGACGTTTCGACCTGATCGTATTAGATCCATTGCGGATCGTTTCGGAGTGGACGGCAATATGGCGCTAGAAAACATTTTATATGGTTCGCTGGCTATTTAGAGATTGGGGATGCTCTGATACTTTCTAGCTCGTGCTTTCAATAGTGAACACCAGGTAAGCTCTGCCCCCGCACTTCTCTCCACTCGCTTACCTAGCCCTCCGATAGATGGAACTTATTAACGAGTGCTCGGCGCGATTTTCGGAGGACAAGGATTTTAGATTACTCGTAAAGAGTCTTCCTCTGTATAATATGACCGGAGTCGCTAACCTGGCGCCATAGATCATCGACAGCATTATGGCTCTCTTCCGAGTGGATTACTCTGGCAGAGGAGAACTGAGCGAAAGACAACAGAAAGTTTGTCATTCCTCGTCTAGCGAGTGGTCGATCTGACGCCTTTAATTTCAGCTTGCTCAAGTAGCTGCATTTTATCTCTGAGATTAAGAATATTAAAGGCTGGCCACGATGCAGATGCTCTCAAAACTCACAAAACTGTCAGAAGAATATAATGTACGTCTTTCCGTCGCTTCCATGTGAGCACTGGATGCCAACGCGCGTTCAATTAGATTGCAATACTATTGACAAACCAAGTTCAATGTAGGAGGTTTTTATTTCAGTGCAGATGGATGATTGACGAGCAACACTCAGCCGATCCGGGCGCAACGATGACCTTTGTTGCTGGTGGTGCCCTAAAACCAATTGGGGGCCACATCCTCTCACACGCATCCGCCACACGACTGTTCCTCCGTAAAGGTGAGTGTCGTTGTGTACTGCCATATTGCTATCCAAGCAGACGCAATTGAACAGGACGTGCGGAAGAACGCGTCGCTAAGCTCGTTGATAGTCCAGACCGCCCTGAGAGCGAAGCCTCCTACAAGCTCGACGAGGGTGGATGGGCTGATGTTTGAGCAAGATTACCCCTCACGACCTACTACTAAAAAGTTTTGGCGGTTTTCGATCCGCTAATTAATTCAATAGCAAAGAAGCATGGACTATCAGGAACGTTTGTCTCTGGACCATACAAAGAAATACTTGGCTGAAGATGTCCCGCTTTGCGTCGCTTACAACTTGCAAGATGTTTGATAACTTTGATTCGCTACTTGTTTGCACATGGCCAGACCGTGTTCCCACGTACGTTATGGCATATTTAAGAACGTTTGAACTTCTATCACGACGACCTTGTGGTAGCGCATGTTCGCACGGCCCATATTGCTTCAATTAGAGATTGCGTCGATTTTGCTATTTAATCATGGCTAAAATACGACGCCGAGCTGGGCAACATCGCTCTCCTCGGTCTTTTCGTGATGATTACCACCCTCACAGTGATAGCTTTCTCAGTGTCCGTAGCGCAAGGCTCAATATTTGGCAATCAACTCTCCATCCCGAACACTTCGCCCAATCTGACAGCTTGTGTGGACCAGCCTTCCTTCTTTTCCTGCGAGAACAGCACAGCTATCAAAAACACATGTTGCTCCCCGACGCCTGGCGGACTAGTTCTCCAAACCCAATTCTGGAGCACCTGGACGGGTTTAGAGAAGAAGGGACAAAAGCTGCCGAAGGGTAGCTGGACAATCCATGGTCTATGGCCTGACAATTGCGATGGGTACCTCTGATTCTTTTTACACCGTGGAATGACGACTTGACGATCGCTGTCTAGGTCCTTTGAACAATATTGTGATCTCTCGCGCCAATACGACCCGACACCTTCTCCCAAGGTCTTACCTAACGGGATCGTTGTGCCGATATACAAAGGGCCAGGAGTCGATACCTTTATCAAGCAATTTGGAAGACAAGACCTGTTGACTTACAGTGAGCGAATTTACCAACGAAAGATGTTTGGACTCATCATTCCTCCAAGTGGAGAACTATTGGATCAACCAAGGTGCACCGAATGTCGACTTCTGGGGCCACGAGGTATGCATAGCATGTTCCGTCAACGGATGGCTTCTCAGCACTTTCTGTCAGTTCTCCAAACACGCAACCTGTACTTCCACTTTTGATGTCGCGTGTTATGGTCCAACATACAAAAAGCATCAAGAGGTTATCGACTTCTTTGACGCTACCGTCAGGGCTTTCCACCAATATCCAACCTTCGACATGCTCGCTGCGTGCGTCATGAATATGGTCTTTGTCTAAATAGCTGACCGAAATTTTTTCAATCAAGCGCGGGTATTACCCCTTCGAACAAAACGAGTACCACCCTCACCAAGCTTCAAAATGCTATCAAATCACAAACAGGCGCTGTGCCATACTTTGGGTGCTCAAATAATGGAACCGTCTTGTCGGAAGTGTGGTACTTCAGCCATGTCTATGGGACGGTATGTGGTCTTGTAAAATGTTGCAGTCCAAAGCTACAAAAAGATGCATCAGGAACAATTCGGTACTTACAAGACACTGGACTCTAGCTCTCCGTCTTCGTGTTCGAAAGATGGGCCGGTTTGGTATCACGAACGTACCGGAGCGTCTGAGCGTGAAGTGCGACACTAGAAAAGTGCCTAGATGAGTTGAATGAAAGACACGCCCTGTTGCTCGTCGTTGCGAGATTAGTTACCGAAACCTTGTCAAATTGAAACTGTTTTAGCGGAGAGGTGGGAAATGAGTCAGTTGCCTTGGAGCAAATGAGGTCTCCGTTCAGAGTCCGACAATACTTCGTTGAAGCTTTTCCAGTGAAAATGTACTTACGCCCAATAGATACGGGCTGCTCTACTGAGTCAGAAGAGCGTCTAGCAGTATTATTCGAAATAGAATGTTTTAATACATAAATGCGCACCTTACGACGAGGAGTAATGTCTGAATATTACGGGTCTAAAACCATATGACCTCTTGTTAATCGGTGATCAATTCTGACACACTCCAGTCTTCAAAACTACCGTCAGGAAGGTACCGTCGTATTATAAGGGGAATTTTTCGTTGAGAGAGCTCTTTTATCGCGATTTGTAGAGCATCCGTTTCACCATCTAACGGTACTAGCACGGGGGCATTCATACTGTTTCGTCCAAACGTCAGAACTGTGGGTGAGGGAGATGAATGAGAGCTAACCTAATTTGCAAGGCTCTTGTCCCCAATATCCGTGCTCGTTCGTACTTGGTGAGATACGGCGTCGTCACTCGGTCTTTATTGGGCTGCCGCTCCCCAGTCAAACCAGTGGGGACCTGAGGTTCCTCTGCATTCGCCATTTCCTGGTCTCCGCCTGCGCCATTAACGCCGTTTGCTTGCGCTCCATCTTCGCCAGTGACATCCCCATTCTCAGCGGCCTCTCCATGAGTCAATTCACCATCGTGGAGGTCTGCAGCAAGGAGATCGTAGTTGTCGTCCTAGGTGGCGAGCAAATTAGGATGGACGCGAAAAGAATTAGACAGACCACACACGAAAGCGTCGTTGAACCTGAATGTAAATGTGTAAATACTCGACGAAAGGTAAATGGAGATGTAGCGTACCCTGCCGCACCAGACTCATAATCGAAATCGTCTCCACCACCTCCATAGCCGTCGTCTGACATTGTTGATAGTAAAGAGCTGAGATTGAAACTGGAATAAAATAAAGAATTACAAGTCCGCGGAGCCGACTCTGGCCTGAATCTTTGTGGAAATTCTCAAGTTGGACTTCTTTTGACATGACATGATGCTAACTGGGATCGTCGCATACAAATCCATTTTAATGGTGAAATCCATGGCGAAATCACTCATTTTCATGGCAGTCGGGGGCCATGGAACGTGCTACGATGGCCAACTCTGATAAATTAATGTGACACCTACTATCGGCCCTATCCTAGTTCTGATATTCTGCCATCGCCGATCTCCCTAGCTCCTCATATTCTGTCTCTACGCTTTATCGCATACAGGCCATGCCTCTTTCCCTTACCACCACCACAAGCACATTCCACCTACCCCTACCTATCCTTCAGAATGCCGCCCCAACATGTGCCCACTCGTTCATGGGGGACTCGCTTTGATACTCTACCTTCTTCTCCTCCTCCTCTTTCTCCTCCTGTTCAGGAGAGCGCCTCGGCCGTGTCATTTGGCTCTGTCTCTGATTCATCCTCCAAGAGAAAAGACGACAAGCTGCCTCATGACGCTAGCGTCTTTGTTGGAAGGTTAGCCACGCTTTTCTCATTCCCTTTTGCACGACTCAGAAATTATTTTAGTCTTCCTTCGAATATTGATCACGCAGAGCTAACGCGGATGCTGGCCGACCATCTTTCGGAGCATACCCAAATAAATAATATCAAGGTAGTTCGCGACTCAAAGGGAGGCGTATGTGCCTTTGTCCAGTGCCAGGTTTGCCTCATGACTTTTGCATCCTTTCCTGACTCACATGTTTTTAGAATGCAGAGGCGGCGTCTGCTTTGATTCAGACATTGCACTCCAACGAGCCAAAGCCATTTCTAGGTAGACTTCTTCGTTATGAGCCCGCGAGAGCTTTCCGAACGTTGCTCGTTTCTTATCGGTGGGCGCGTCTCCCACATTCGACGTATTTTTCTGTACCCACGATTTGCCTTGAATAGAGCTCCGATCCAAGCGATTGGGCATAGACTCGATCATACTTCCCAGACCAAGGACACCCAAGTCATTGAGCTGGCATTGCCTTCAGCGATGCGAATGTGGAAACCGAACCCATCAAGGTGATTTGTCTTCTTTGACAGGTTGTAACATAATTGAACAGTCCAAGGTTTTTTAATATCATTTATAACGGTGACGCCGTGAACGCTGAAGCGAGAGCTGCGGCGCAAGCCGACTCGCCTTTGCGAGATATCAGTATATTCCTACAACCGGTTGAGTATAATGCAGACGTGAGTCCGGCGCGTTTTTACGCTCGGTTGAAGTCTTATTTATGCGGTTTCAGACGATAAGAAAACTTGCAACATTTTTCGGCCCATTGGAAGACTTTGGTTTATACCCAGGGGTTTCCCATGGTAAGTGTATGCACGGTTTTCTTGTCATGTAGCTGTATTCAACATCATAAGCAGATAATAAGGCTCACGAGGATGATGTAACCTGGAAATCATATCCTGTCCCTCACAACGCTCCTCGGTCTGCTGTCATGGACAAGTCCTGTTGGGAAATAAAATGGGAACACCGTGACGATTGCGTCAGCGCCTTGATGGTGCGTTTGACCAGTTTATCGTCTCTCAAAACTGAGGATGATTTGATCAGACGTTACGTCGGGTCCCTCACCTCACGGTTACGTGGGCGCATCAACCTCCTACATTCGGCTTCGAAAACCGCCCCGGAAATCTTGGCCCCAACATCAACCCGACACCTTACCCGCTTCATCCACAAGATAATTCGGTTTTGGAACACCGTTCCTTCTCATTACGTGAGTTGAACGTCCTCTCATGAACATTATCGTCCTCAACAAGTAGAAATGATGTAGAAACTAGCCCTAGTCACGTTTCTACCGGGTTAGCCTTGCATCAGAGGAATACCAGGGAACCTGGGGTCCAATTGCAAGCCCGCGACACCAAACCACCATCGCAAGATGCATCTGAAGAACTACGAGGCGTCACCCCAACCGAAAGGTTTGGCTGGACGAACACTGACTTCCCTCCTCTCGGCGGACCTCCCGCGGGTGGTACACAGAAATGGAAAGCGTGGAGTGAAACCATTGAAGAAGAACTGCGGTTAGTCACAAAGAAAATATTTTAAACTCATACTGATTCATACCACTAGCGACTCCTCTGCTCTAGGTTCAGACGTCCTCAAAAGCGTACCGGATGTTAACGGACAAGAACTTGTTGTCCCCGAAACTCCTGGCTTAGAAATGTCGCCAACCACACCCAGAACCCCTGGACCGATATACCCTCTCACCCCGAACAATGGAGAAGATTTGCGTAGTGAATTGTGTGAACTCAAAGAACACCCATATTTTCACACCCCGCGTCCGAATAGGGAACTCGATCCCACTACCCTCTTTGTAGGAGGTCTAGAAATGTTCGGGCCAGGCGCCTGGGACGAGGAAAAGGTCAGGAGATTCTTTTCAAGGTTTGGAGGACTTGAAAGTGTTAAACTTGTGAAACCAAGTAAGATCTTCATTCTCGTTACCTTGAGTGAGCAACACGATATTTACTAATGTTCTTTTTTCTTTGCCACAGCCAACTCCTGTGCAGCTTTTGCGTTCGTCAAGTTCGACAACACTGAAAGCCCCGCACGTGCTGTATACGAAGAGGTATGTAACGTTTTTTATGATTTTTCTATGCGTTTATTTACATGTGGGTACGAAGCATAACCGTGTTTACGAAGGGCGTGCGATGCGAGTCCAGCTTCGCGACTGCAACCCTCCTAGAAGCCCTTGGAAACTTAACCGAGGAAGGGGCCGATTTCAAAACCAAGACCAGTTCAGCCCTCGCAAATTCATTCTTCCAGATGGGTTTGGCGATAAAAGCTCCTTCAATATCGGACAGGATCAAGTTATCTCCCCTTCACACGCCGACACGCTGGAGAGTTCCTTCGCTCCCGAACGCTCCAAGGACACTGTAAGTCTGGGAAACCAACGGGATTCTGATCTGTCGGTCGTTCCTCATAGTCAAAAATTGGATGAACGATTGAGCGCAGATGCTCCTTCGGGGCCTGCAGCGCAACAAGATCGATCTCCAGACTCTTT
Organism: Laccaria bicolor S238N-H82; assembly: GCF_000143565.1. Taxonomy (NCBI): domain Eukaryota; kingdom Fungi; phylum Basidiomycota; class Agaricomycetes; order Agaricales; family Hydnangiaceae; genus Laccaria; species Laccaria bicolor. The sequence continues at coordinate 1,118,090 of NW_001889872.1, read as the reverse complement.
GCCGACATCGCACAAGACCGAAAATTACCGCGAATGGTATGACGACCTTGAATCCCCGGCGAACGCACCTACCTCGCCTAGTTTCAATTCGTTAGCCTCCGTCAATACACCGTTCACTCCATCGCCTTATCCCTATCCCCTTTCAAGCAGTCCTTACTACTCCGCGATGCCTCCGTGGGTGCATCCTTACGCGCAACAGCCCCCATACCCGATACCGTTCTATAATGGGTATCCTGTGTATCCTTCTCATCTACCCCCACCTCCACCGGGCTTTGCGACTCCGCCCGGGTCGGATGCGAACGGTCCCGCAGGAGGGCAGGGTTGGCCGCCAGTCGGCATGTATGGGGTAAGCTTATCATTGAATTTGGTTGAGTTCTTCTCGTTTACGCTTTCAAAGTCCTATATTCCCTATCCAATGCATCCGCCGCGTGCGCAGGGTACGGATCAAGCACCCCAAAGAGTCAGCGGCCAAGCGCCTCTGATGCCCACGGGGTTCATCCAAAACGACCAAGGTACGCTCATCGCGATGTATCAACCGGAAGCTCTGGATCAATACATGGCTGGAGCTGGAGTAGCTTATCCTGGTGGCCCACCCCGGCTACAAAATTCCAGCGGTACCCCCTGGCCGCACTACACTTACCCCTATCCTCCACGCCACCCAATCCCAGCTCCTCCATCCCAACACGCAGCGACAAATTCTGGTTGGAATCACCCTGGCCAAAGTCTGCCACCCCAAGCCGTTGGACAGATCACACAAAATTCGAACTCACAGCACGCTAATCCTGGAGGTGGCACTGTAGAAAGGAATAATGCTAACCCTCCTCAATCGATTACAACTCATCGGCGTCAGGGGCGACGCGATTCCCAACTTATGGTCAACACAAGCCGTAATAACCCCCGTGGATTTGTTGGACGGCATTCTCGCGTAAACGTGCAACCTCCCGTCCTCAATTTCCAGGGAACGGGCAGTCAGATGACCAGGAGTTCTGGCGGCTCCGCTGAGTGGAATCAATGGGGCTCAAAGACTTGACATTTTCTCATCATTTCTTTACTTCTTTTTTATTCTTTTGCTCGTCCCTTTCACCTTCCCCGAGGGACTTTCGCCTAGAAAAGAAAATCTTTTGACGTTTATTTCTTCTCACTTTTATTGACATTGTCTGTTTTATGCTACTTTCTAGACAGGCATCCTGTCCATGGTTTTGCATCTGGACTACATTGCTTGAGGGAGTAGTGTACTGCAAATGCGAGTCCACGTCCCACTTCTTGCTAGAAGTGTGCTTGCTTCGTACGGTCAGAACCGTTCCTGCATGGTGCACGAAGCCCTACCGTGTGCCTCTTCTGTTCAACGTACAAAATAGGTGCACCACGATCAAAGGGCTAAATATATAGATCTATTTTTGGAGCGATCGAGCAGTAAACATGATCATGATCAGTCGCGATCGCGTTCATTCGTAATGCGGGGGTTCGTCAGATTATGATAGTATCTAGTATGTAGGTGTGTACGGAAGACGTTAGGAGCATGCTACAAAGTTCGTGAGGTTGGACATAGGGTATTCTGCCTAAAAGAGTTGGAGGTGTGTCGAATGGCGTCGCTACACTGAGGACGTGGTATGCACAGAGTCTTGTGATGATAGTGTTACATAGATTCGGTATTATCGCAGTAGGTGAAAGATTGTGTTCCACATCGGACGGGTCGTTCGGGAGTATCAGGGCTAGTTCAAAGGTGAGAAATGGCTCTGGCAGGGGCTAAATGAACCGATTGGAACATACAGAATTGAAGGAAAGGAAAAGCCAATCATCGCTTGTCGCCAGTGTACCACGAGAGCTGTACGCTGCCAACACCAGCGATGAAGACTTTGGCGCGTACGCGGCAAACCTTGACAGAACGCGTGAGTTCTAAATCGAGCAAACGATACGTAAAAGTAGATACATACCGTGTCCGCTACATCGGCCCGACGAAAGTCAACATGCAGGTCACCATTGGGTGCTCGCGATATCTGACGGATTTCGCCAAAGCTCTTGATTCAGATAGCGTGAGATACCGAGAACGAAAAGAATGTCATCTGATCATACCTCACACCATCGCTTCACTCCTTCGAATTTCCGGACTTCGTTTACGCCAACACCACTTATGACAAGCTTCTTCTTTTTCTTTTGAGTCCGAGAGCTCAATGGAGAAAAAGCGGCACGAGACAGAGTGCCTCCAGATGTCATAATCACGACCCCCCGCAAAGAATCACGTTTATTAGGGCGAGATGAAGTATGACCGTCAAGTTCGTCTGCATTGCTCATGTTGTTGAGAAGGGAGCCAGGTTTCGGTGCGAATGGCGCTCGACGAGGAAGAGTGGATGTTGATCCCGTGATACAATCAGATCCATTCGGAGAGAAGTCTTCACTAATTGCTCGGGGGTGCCATATCGAGCTGGAAGAAGCTACGCTGTTCTGGGACTTGAAAAAACTTCCAGACGACCGGTTGCGAGTGCGAATGGAGTTGAAGAGGGAGAGTTTAGAAGGAGATGGGGGTATAGAAAGCTCCGGCGTTGTAAGAGCTCGAGATGCATTTGTGTTTGACGTATCGCCGGAAGATACACTGGGACGAGAGGGCGTATAATTTGGATCCGAGGGCAACATCGAGGGCTGAGCAATAGATGATTGTGAAAAATGGCCAAGGACACTTGGACGCCATTTAGGTGGAGACGCTGCCGAAACCTTTGGCGATTGATCATACACGCTTGTATTGGTCGTCGAGAGACTCGAGGACCGAACATGCTGAGGTGTTGTGGCAGTGGTAGCTGTACTTGAACTATGGCGTGGGCTCCGCGGAAAGAGTGACAAGCGAGACAAGGGACGAGTTGGCGTGTTGTTGGCGCCTGTGGGAGATGGGGGTGCGGCGGGGTAACTGGCTCGAAAAGGGAGATTAAAATGTCGAAAAGAGGATGGGGTACGGCTTTTAGAGCCTTTGGGGGAACGCGACGCAGTCGGAGTGGAGGGAAGCTAAATGGAAATGTCAAGATACGTCTTTCGTATTGTGGGGGCGAATGGGACCGTACCTCTGACACTGGCTGTGTCGTCTGTGGGATATCGTCATCTTCTACGAGGTCATAGCTATGAAGGGTGGAGATGTCGTTGTGTGGTGCAACACTGGAGGGCATCAGTTCTGGGTATGCAAGGTATGGGCTGAGCTTGGAGTCGTTCTTTGCTCGTAAGGTTTCATCGTGGGCGTCTGAGGGAAGTGCTTGTTGGTCTTTGATCCATCTATCAAGCATGCTTGAGCGTCGACGCCTCGGCTGCTTCAGCAAAGGCTGAACATTGAAGGGGTCCTCGTCGGGAGATGTGTACGGCGGGTCGTCCATGGGGGAAAGGAGTAAGAAAGTCAACAAGGGGGCATCAAGAGGACGAAGGTAAGAAGAGAGAGAAGGGAAAGGCAGCGTGCATGCAGGCGAAAAACGAGTTGAATATGTTGTTCAAGGGACGACCCGCCATTGCCTTTTTAGGATTTCAACAATCGGAAACGAGGCATGTCACATTATACATAGACTAAAATGTCAACTACACTTTAAACAGCTCAGGTTTGCTATTCTAAATCTTCCTTGTTAGTTTTTCATTGCGACCATAGCTAGATAACAAACCATCTTGCACAGTCGCGCAACTAATCCAGCCAACTGGATTAGCGTTCCAACGCCCTCTAATATCCGCATATGTGTGAACCCAATTTCCTAGAAGCATATCACAAATCTAACTCAACCGATAGGGATGGATTCTCACGAACCTTGATGTATTCCAGTTTGGTGTACTCCGGCATTCTATCACCGTCAGCACAGGAAAAGAGACTAACGCAGCCACTTACTCGTCAAAGATCTTCACAACCCTGAAGATGGTCACCACAATATCCACTGCACTGTACCCTTGCTCCCAAAGTTGATTCACTTTTTCGATGGCACCGTCAATGTCACCTTTTAAACAAGCCCGAATCGTAGCTTGTACGATGATAGGATGCGGTTGGTCGCACACTTTGAATACATTGTCTCCTGAAACGAAACCAAAGCCAGAATATGTAGATTGTAGATTGTTAATGGCCTGTCGCATATCCCCCTCGGACGTAAATATGAGTGCCGTCAGGCCGTCGTCGTTATATTCCACCTGTCATCGAATGAGATGGGGAAATAAAAGCAAATTTGCGGCAAACCTTTTCCATTTCGCAGATTTCAAGGAGTCGTTTCAGAATCTCCTGGTCCCTGAGTTTGGCGTATCGCAGAATAGCGCATCTACTTTGTATGGGCTCGATAATCTTGTTGCTCATATTGCAGGCGAGGCAAAAACGTGTTGTGTTTGAGAAGATTTCCATCGTACGGCGCAGGGCTTGCTGCGCACCTGGTGTCATGCTTATTGGATTTAAGCACAAGGAACGACCTCAAATAAATTGAGCTGACCTGTCGGCCTCATCAAGAATTATAATTTTATGCCGACCAGGGGGTAAGGTGACTTTCTTCTGGGCAAAGGTCTTGATCTTGTTCCGGACAACATCAATGCCACTGAGGTGTTTCAGCACAAAACTCAGGGATACATTTCGGAGCATGCTCACCGGTCATCCGAAGCATTTAGCTCTAATACACCCTCTTTATACGCATCACCGAGAAGCTGGTGGGCTAGACAGTGAATGCTTGTTGTTTTGCCGATCCCAGGTAAACCCTGGTCTTCGACACTCAGTTTCCAACATGAAGACAGTTTGGAATAGTTCACACCGATATAATAATGTGTGGGCAGTTACCGTCGCGAGCAATCACTTTGAGGCGTTCGATTGTGTCCGAGTTGCCAACGACATCGTCAAGAACGGTGGGCCTGTATTTCTCGACCCTACAAGAAAAGATGAACATTGCACTCAAATTACAAATGATAACACTGCACCAAGGTAGCTCATAGGGAGTTTCAGCTGCACTAGGAGCCTTCCCTTTCGCGGTTGAAGACGACATGAATTTCAAAATGAAGGAACGCGTCTGGTCACATATGTCACGACGGAAGATTGTTTGGTGGTGACGTCCAAATTCGATAAAGTTGGAGTCCGTTTCCGCAACGTTTCCGGCAAGAACCTGCGTCGTTTCTCATGGCTTCACTTGCAAGGCGTTGCAGCAGGTCTATTGTAAATTCCCATATAGTGAGTTTCTATTTTATTCTATTACATACACTTGCACTTATTCTTGGAATGAGCCAAGAAACTGCAGACGTAGTCACATCAGCGCTTCTAGCGAGCTCCCTCAGCCGAGAATCAACTATCGCGACATCTCGGAAAATGTTACCTCAAAATCTCTTAATGCGTTGAACCGCAAGGCCCGCATACCACACAACGCCATAGCCTCGGTTGCCCGGGCCTACAATGAGTGCAAGCGGATTTCAAACGAACTCAATGCTAAAAGAAACATTCGTTCTATGGTTGGCGAACGCATTCGAAGTAGTTCTAACGACGCAGAGAAGGAGAATATCCGTGCGGAGGCGACAAAACTTAAAACCGAAGTAAAGGAACTGGAAGCCCAACTTCATCTCGCTGAACAGGAATGTCTTCACTTTGCCCTCTCCATCCCCAACGACACACATCCAAGTGCACCATTGGGCCCCGAGTCTGCCGCCGTCACTCTGGCAGAGTACGGTCATGCTATACCTTCAAACCCTCAACGCGATCACGTGACAGTATGCCAGAAATTCGGTTTGCTCGACCTAGAAAGCGGTTCAACGGTGACGGGGTCGTCATGGTACTTTCTCAAAAACGAAGCAGCGCTTCTGGAGCTCGCATTGACCAACTACGCCATGTCAATAGCACTCAAGCACGGCTTCACACCTGTAACCGCTCCTGATGTGGTACGCTCAGACATTGCTCTTCGCTGTGGATTTCAGCCTCGGGATGATTCTGATCCTCCCGTGTCGCACATGTATCACATATCTTCTACCCATCCCTCATCTCCAGAACTCGTTCTCTCAGGAACTTCTGAAATCCCTTTAGCTGGGATGTTCGCCAACAAAGTTTTCTCCTCGCTTGCGTTGCCTTTGAAAGTTGTCGGCGTGGGACACGCCTTTCGAGCTGAAGCGGGTGCCAGATCTGCTGACACTCGTGGTCTTTATCGAGTCCATCAATTCACAAAGGTGGAGCTGTTTACTGTGACTGCAGAGGGGGAGAGTGAGGCAATGATGGAAGAGATGATGACCATCCAAAAGTCCATACTACAGGGTTTGGGTATCCCTTTCAGGTATGAATATCACTATGTATCTTTTCCTCCCTCTGAATTTTACCCAGGATTCTCGACATGCCCACACCAGAGTTGGGCGCGAGTGCCTATCGCAAATATGACATGGAGGCCTGGATGCCTGGTCGTGGAGGTTGGGGAGAAGTAACATCTCTCTCAAATTGTACAGACTACCAATCACGGCGTCTGCATATTCGCTATCGCCCACAAGGGTCATCGCACCAAGGCGAGCCATCTCCAACGCCAGCGCGACTTCCGTTTGCTCACACTCTGAACGGCACCGCCGCGGCAATTCCACGACTGATCGTTGCCCTACTCGAGAATGGAGCAATCCTAGACGATGCCGGGGAAATTACGGGGATACGTCTGCCCACTGCGCTGAAGCCGTTCTGGATTGGTTCCAGTGATGGGAAGAATATTATACAGTGGGAAGATGCCTGATGAATATGAACATCCTCCCTGCTTTTGATTTTTATATGGCTGTGAACAAGATTCCCAACGCCTATGGGATTCCTCGTCGCGCACTTCCAACGGACATCCTCATCTGAAATCCAAAAACAAGCTATCCTAATATACATGGTTCCTCCGCCTTGATATAGATCATTTAACCAGTAAAATCCAATTCTATGCCGACTGAACAGCCGTCATCTTCTATACGTTCCACTCTCAGTATCGTCAGCAAAAGGGTCAGCAAAGGGGTCATCAGCCACACCACTTGTGGTAGATGCTGCTTCGCGAGCGATAGTTGCAAATCCATCGTCGTCGTCAGAAACTGTTACATAATTTCGCTTCGAGGAGGGTCCAGCAACGGCTTTGTGGGTTTCCTCATCCGATGACTCATAGTCGCTAAAATCTGATAATGATCCTCTCTTTTCGATATCGTCCTGCTCTCCGTCGTCTGAAAGAGCTGAAGGTCGTATTGGTGGAGGAAGGTTTGTCGAAGAAGCTCCCAGAGGTCCAAAGTTAAGATCCTCCAAGTCAGGGTAAAGCTGGACAGGATTGTCTTTTCCTTTCGTCAACTGTGCTTTTGCCACAGCAGCGCGTTGCTTTCCCTGCAACTTGGCCACCTCCCTTTCATCTGTGATATTGGCAGCAGCTAGCCCTGATGTGATGGCGCGAGAGATATCTGCGTCTGAACTGGGATCTGTCGTTGACAGCTTGTCGTACATTTCTAACGCTGCCACGATCCGTTCGTTGGTTTCGATAAGTGTACCGATCAGCTCTTCGTTCTCAACGAGCTACCACAGGAAGCTTGAGTATATTATCAGGTTAGATGGAGACCCTCCTACCTGAATATAGCGAACAACAACCTTTGCGGCCTGTTTGGCTTTCTGTAGACAGTCCTGGACGCGTTCGTTTGTCAGAAGACTGTCCACCTCTGGGTTTACGAGCTGTTGCTGCAATCAACGAAAATTGAACACCGTGTATAACGTTGAAGACAAACTGTGATAGAGTTGACGAGATTACTAGATGCTTGAGAAGCGTCAACGATACTCGCCAGAACTTTCGGTTTATCCTTTAAAAAGTCAGAGATTCATCTTGCTATACCAAATTGACAACAACCACCTTCTCAAAATTGAAGGGAACGCGCTTCGTCTTAACGCTCCGCTGTGCTTCCAGTTCTCTCCGCGCTCGTTCTTTCGCTTCCTTCTCTTGCTTTGCCTTCTTCTTTAATTCTTCCTTTTCGCTCTTTTTCTTATCTTCCGAAACGCCGTGCAAACCCGCCAACGTGGTCAGCTCTGCCTGGCTGAGACGCTGACCGGTTCCGCGACATTGCTTGAGCAAGCCCGCAACGAGAGACATGGAAGGATCCGACTTGAATTGATCACGCCAAGAGGTGAGCACGAGAATCAGCTTTTTCTTCACTCTCCTATCAGTTTGGGAATCATTTGCAATCTGCTTCAGTGCATCGGTGAGATGCCCATCCGCGAACGTGGCTGCTCGAACGTATTAGTTTAGCAGTGGACCCTCGAGTAGACGACGTACTCTGGAATTTGTGACCACAATTTTCCACAAGAGCCTTGAGAAGCTAGCATTTGGAAGGTGCAAGATAAGGCAGCAAGCCTCAAGACGGTGCGAGGAGGCTACGAACCACCAAAGCACGGTACTGCTGATGTGGACTGCCATGCTTGAGTTTCTTCCTGAGTGCCCGTGACGCTTCTGCTGGACTGGAGTGCGAGAAAGGGTAAGGGGGGGCTGTTGCACGTGGACCCTGATGACATACCCGGTGGGTTGGAGGTTGATCGAATCGACTAGTTCTGGGATGCTGTGGGGTTTATTTGGTGCACATCGGGATGGCAGCATGGTTCGAGTACTCACCCGTCGTACGCTTCCTCCTCGATGCCCGCCGATGTCAAGATTTCGACCCAATCAGTGATCGAGGACTAATTAACAGGCAGGGTCAGAGCGATAATGAGTAAAAAGAGGGGGACAACAAACACGAGGTTTCTCCCTGCCAAAGGCCTGCCTTGCAAAATTTAGGGCGGACATGAGGAAAGAGTGGAACAAGAAGAATGAATAAAGGCAAAGACATTAAATACAAGGGGGGTAGACTAAAATGCAATCAAAGTGTCACGCTTCATGACATCATGGCTCCTCATTAACAGGAACACCGTTGACATCGCTGTTGGCTTGTGTAGCCGGCCGCTGCTGTCCCATTCCATGCTGTAAAATAACCCCTAGGTTCGGCTGTACCCCCATTCCAACTCCCACTCCCATCGGGCTCTCTAAGTATAGCCTTATGAGCACCGTTTCTAGTGCCGCAACGCTGGCAGTAGGATATTCAAACGCTCTAGCATGATCGCGTATTGTGTGGAAGAGTGTCGCCATATTTTCCCATCGCTCATGTGATATGCTTTGGTGTCCTGCGAGGGGGGCGTATTGGTGTTGTTGCGGTTGTTGTTGCTGATGCTGAACTTGGTAGCCGTATGGCTGGGGGTGCGAAGTTGGATATGAGGGCTGGACGGGGAGAGGAGCTAGCATGGATACCGCAGACACGAATGTATTATTAGGTTGGGTGTTTGAAGGTGCGACAGATGCGCTGGCACTCGTAGAGGCGATATTACACTGCCGCCCTCTGGAGCGCTCATGCTTTTGCGGCCACGTTCTTTCTCTGATTGGACAGCAGCCTTGCGGCCGCGTCGCGTGTAAGGCAAATTTGCGACACCAATCTCATGTGAATGCTGGGATATATCTGAGTGAAACGGTCATTGGGTTTCTGGAGTGCGAGTGCGCTGGATACTTACAACAAGCGCGCACTTCCTCCGTGTCGAAGTAAGTCTTGTAGCTTATAGATGCTGGACAACCTTGACCTTCGAGCTGCGCACATTGAGGATCATTTCGATAGATATTGCTGATCAAGTACCTTGCGACTGGGAACCTTTCGAACTCTCTCTGGATGTTTCTTGACATACTTCTTTCTGCCACTTCGTGAATGTCTCGCACAGACTAGCTTAGTGTGGTCCTTGAAACGCGGTGGGACGGCCTTGCTTCCATGAGTATCGCCCTACTAGCGATGATGGGTTTCACAAAACTGAGCGAGAGGAAGATTCAAACCTTGACGAACTCGACCATTTGCCGCTCCTCCTCATTAGCACGCCAAGCCTGAAACTCATCGAGATTGGGAAAGACGAGGGTGTAGCCGTCGTCCGAGTCTCCTGACCCATAAGGTTGCTTTGATGAGGAAGAAGAGACTGATTTGTGAGGATTGCTGGGAAAAGTGGAAGAAGGAGTGGCTAAAATGTTGGATAGGTGAGTATGGATTGGGAATTGAGCGGGGACGAAATACTTTGTTGTTGCTGGTGCAGGGGAAGTTCTCCCAGGCGAAAATGCTGAAAGCTCATACCGACAAGGCGGAAATTGTGCAAATGCAAGGGCAATTGAGTCGCTTTTCGGACACACAATTTCTTTTTGCGGCGATTCTGTGACTTGTCACGTCACACTTTCCTATCCTCGTGCTCACCATGACCTCCTCCCTAAGAAATTCAATACACAGGCGCAACCACAAGGAGCGCTCTCAGCTTGCACACAGGGCAAAGTTCGGCGTCCTTGAAAAACATGCCGACTATGTCAAGCGTGCTCGCGATTATCACTCCAAGCAGGATCGCCTCACGCGTTTCAAACAAAAGGCCGCAGAAAGGAATAAAGATGAATTTTATTTCTCGATGAAAAGGGAGAAGACAAAGGTGATAGAGGATGCTGCAATTTAAACATTCGTTGACTCAATTCTCTAGGGTGGTGTTCACGTCAAAGACAGAGGCAATGTCGCCCTTCCTTCCGATATAGTCAAAGTATTAAAGACCCAAGATGAAAATTATGTTCGGACAATGAGATCAGCTGGGCTCAAGGTACGCGTCATCCAGGGTGTTCATATTTTATCTAACATTTCTCAGAAAATTGATAAAATCAAATCACAATTAACGGAGATGGCGGATCTCTTGAAGCCAACGGGAGCAGCCAGTGACGATGAGGTTGAGGAAGAGCTCGATGACGAAGAGTACCAGACACTTTTGGACGCTGGTATGCTTTCCCAGAGGCCAGGAGGAAGGAAGCGGAGGCCAGGACATATTATATTCGCGGAAAGTTCGGAAGAAGGTATTTCTATCACTACGCCAGAAAGTTGCATTGACGAAATTTTGCATAGCGAAGAAGCTTGGTAGCAAAAGAAAACGTACCATTGAAGAGCCATCCCATCCCAAAGAGGTTCAACAGGACCTTGGCTGGGCGTCGACTGCCTCAAAGAAAAAATCGATAAAAGAGGTCGTCGAGTCTTCCCCCCAAGACGATGAGGATGCTCGGGAAACGCAAGCGCTAGCAAGGGAGAGCAAAAAGCGACTCTTGACAGAATTATCGGCACGGCTAGGGCGAGACCAGTCATTGCGTTACGCTCAGCGAGAATTTGAAATGCAGCGTCTTATGATGGGAAAGGGTGGGCGCAAGAAGATACGGGGAGTGGAGAAAGTTGAGGGAGAAAACGACGAAGATGAGGAGGAGGATCAAGATGAAATCGATGCACGCAAGGGCAGACGGCGGAAGTCGAGTCAAAAGGTGGATGAGACGACCTATAAACCCAGGGTTTACAAGTGGAAGCTGGAGCGTAAACGGTGACATGTTTTCAAAGTAGGTATCATATTGTCCATGGTATTATACGAATTCTAAATGTTCACGATAGACTAACTAAAAGTCCAATCACTCCGCCAGCCAGCAGCGAAAGTGGGTTTGACGTTTGCTTCGCAGACGATGATTTGGTGTTAGACGTGGATGTGGATGTAGACACAGATCCCAAGGTGGTCGCAGTACTGGTACTAGTAACAGGTGTGGCTACAGGCGTGGTCGGGCTGTACGTGACGCCGTTTATCGACGCTGCGACTTGGAAAACAGAGCCACCTCCGTATTCATAGAACTGCGAATCGCGTCAATATACGCGTAATGAAATCATGTAAACTGTCGCTTACATCCACGAGCATGAAATTTGGCGGGCGCCCATAGGCTGCAACACACGTAGTAACCTGGGCGCCGAGCGAGCCAGCTCCCGTCGCTGCATTGGTTACGTTCGCTTTGTCCACATAAGGCACTGGCTGGCCAAGGAGGAGTCTATCCAAAAAGTGGTTGATGAGATACATCTGCGTGCTTGTGTCCGTCGCATGAGTCCTGTTCACGTTGCAGTCAAAAGCAGGATCAGTGACGTCGTAAGCCGTCTCCCAGATATTTGTAAATTCTAGAAAACATCGTGGTCAAACAGTCAACTTGATGGAGTGTTTGCAGTTACGCACCGTCGATGAGGTATGGGACAGACGTCAGGTCGGCGCCGTTGTCGAGGAAAGTCACCAGACGTTTACCAGAATCAATCATGGACCCAAGAGTTGGCCAACCAGATACGGCGATGGGGGATGTCGATGGGGCGTAAGAAAGAGTGTCAAGACCAGCCGCCACGAAAACCGGCGCATAACTCGACGCAGGCATGTCGTCAATGTTCACAATGAGGAGCGATAAGACTATTGGGCGAGTGTGAGAGGGTTCAGCGGACACCATGGAACAAGAGTTACCTTCGTTGGGATTGGCGACAAGCCATGTTTTGACTGACATGACGAAACCTGGTTAGCGAAGGAAAATGGTGTGGACAGTCAAACTCGCCTGTTTTCAGGTAATCCTCTAATGTGCCGCCATCGAGTAAACTCTACAGAAATAAATGGTTCAGATCAACGCGAGATCACCATAAAAGGAACAAACGCAAGAAGTGTGGCAAAGGCGTATGACATTACTCTGGTTGTGAGCTTGCATTTGAAGCATGCGAATCCCATCATTCAATTGTTGGGTTACTGCGTTGCGTCCTCAGAGCTGTGTAAAGGTGACGGGGAAATTGAACATACTGCTTTGATCCTGGTTAACGGCCACTGATGGAGAACGTTGAGAAGAAGGACGGGTGAGACAATTTAGAAGCCTACGGTTGTTGACCCCTATCGCGTAAGAGTCGTGCGCGCCGACAAAGGTAACGTTGCCAAACGTTCGATCGCAGAATTCAGCATGGCCGTTGCATGTAGTTGCCCTAGGCGAAAGGAGAGCGCTGGCGTCGGGAGCTGAAGGGTGTGCTCGAGCGAAATATGCCGCCAAGAAAACCAGGAAGAGGTGAGGCAGCTTCATCTAGAAGCGAGAGATGGGTGAATGAGTGGAAAGGTGGTGAATAATTCACGTAGACAAATTGCAGTTGTAAGTGTTCAAGCAAACTGCGGACTGGAGTGGTAAGGGCACCGATCACTAAACGGCCAGGTACCCGTCATCATTTTGCCCAGGAACGCCAAGAAACGGTTAAGCGTCGGTTATTCCTTTCCATGCAGCGGCCTGCACTACATATGTCGGGTAACAAGACGAGTGTAAGACTGTGTAAGTACCATCATCAACACGTCTATTGTTACGTTGATTGATACGTTTCCACGCTTCATAGTCCAATGACTCGAGTTGTTCTGGTGACAGGTTGTACCACAGGTGGGATAGGCTACGCTCTGTGAGTCTCCTAAACGGTTAATCTCTGGCGAACGTTGACCGCTAACATAACTAGGTGCGAAGAATTTGCACGCCAAGGATGCAAAGTCTACGCAACCTCTCGCAGAGTGGAAACTATTGCCGATTTCGATGACTCCTCGGTTCAAAAGCTCGCCCTTGACGTTACGAGCGACGAGAGTGTCCAGAGCGTGCTCAACCACATCATAGAGGTGGAGGGGAAGATTGACATTGTTGTGAACAACGCAGGGTTGATTAGTGCAGGTTCTTGGCCTCTCTATCTTGGCCTCCGCACTTAGCTCACGTTTGAACAGGTCCCATCGTGGAACAACCCATAGAATACGTCAAAGAGGTATTTGACACTAACACCTACGCCATTCTACGGGTCTGCAAAGCAGTTGTCCCCATCATGGCTAAACGACGCAGCGGACTGATCGTCAACATTGGGTCTGTAGTCGGAGAGATGTAAGCCCGTCATTTATCCGATACCTCCTGGTTTCCAACTACTGCCGCAGCTCTACACCTTGGAACGGTATTTATTGCGCTTCCAAGGCGGCTGTACAAAGCATCAGCGAAGTGCTGTTCATGGAGTGCAAGCCGTTCAATATATCGGTGCTTCACGTTGCTCCAGGCGCTGTGAGGTCAAACATCTCATCAAACGGAGCTTCTCGGTTTACGCTGTCACCTGATACCCTATACTCGGACTACCTCCCCAACATCATGCAGCGAATTCATGCGAGCCAAGGCCCACAATCCATGCCAAGTGATGTCCTTTCAAAACAAGTAGTCTCGAAAGCGCTTCAAAAGTCACCGCCGAGATATTTGTCGATAGGTGGACATGCATGGTTATTTTACATCTTCAAGTGGTTACCTCGAGGATTCGTACTTTATCTGATGTGGAGACAGTACTCGAGAAAGGCGTAAAAATACTATGTACCAGTTTTAAAATAGAATTACTAGGGGGCGTGAATGGCACAGCCACAAAGTTGGTTTAAACAAGGCAACTTGGATCGTTCACTGTCGCAATGTCAAAGTACCCAGACTACCTCTCACCAACGGCGACGCAAGGTCAAAAGTCGCGTGCACGACGCGAGCCATCTGGAGTATTCTCGCTGTTCCAAGCGCCGCAGGTACAGCAGTTCAAGGAAGCATTTCAGTTGATCGACCACGACAAAGACGGATGGGTGAATGAGAGTGATTTGAAGGAGATCTTTACGAGTCTAGGTGAGCCTGGGTATGTTTCGAGAATAGTGGAGATTTCATGCGCATGTCAGGGATCTCGCCTTCAAAGAGGATGATGGATGATCTTCTAAGTGCACGACCTGGAAGCCATAACAAGTCAACCTCTTCCGAGGACGGACGAGGGATCAACTTTACGATGTTCCTGACGATGATGAGTGAGCGATTGTTTGAGTTTGACACGGAGGCGGAGCTTGTAGAAGCGTTCGAGTCATTTGACGAGGGTGACACGGGAGTTGTGAAAGTAGAAGAGATGAAGAAGTGGTTGAGTGAGGTTGGAGATAGAATGGAGGTGCACGAGGTAAGAATTGTGTGGGTAGTGTGACATTTTGGTGTATTGACTGTGATCAGATGGACAGATTTCTCAAAGGACCGTTTACGGATAGACAAGGGAACTTTAACTATCGGGAGTGGGTCAAGGTTGTAAGAGTGAATGGCGCGGAGTGAGTCATGTGATGGCTTGGCCTATAGTCTTGGCATTTACTGTGCTTGGCATTATTGTGCTTGGCTTTGCTTGTAAATTGCTTGGCATTTCGGCTTGGCTGTTTGTTCTTGCCAAGCTTCGGGCCAAGCTTGGGTATACTTGGCACTTTTTAGAGATTTAAAACAGTTTAAAACATGATCACTACGGATTGCGCATATTTCTTGCCCACAATGCCCACCGCTCTTCCCCCTTCGCCTTCAGCTTCCCCATCCGCAACACCAGACAGCCCCAACAATTCTACCCCTTCAGCCCCGCCTCCCACCGAGTCTCATAGATGTCTTTGGCAGGACTGTACTCAGTCCTTTGTCGACCCAGAAACACTCTATAACCATCTCTGCAACGATCACATCGGAAGAAAGAGCACAAACAACCTCTGTCTTACCTGCAAGTGGAAAGACTGCGGAACATCCTGCGCAAAGCGCGACCATATCACTAGTCATCTGAGGGGTTCGTTCGCTTTATTTTCTATTATCATCCCATCTATATTGACCCTTTGTGATAGTCCATACACCGCTCAAGCCCCACGTCTGCGAAGTTAGTCGATTTTACCTTCCCTCCGTTACCCTGAATCTCACATAATCTCGATAAGATTTGCAAAAAGTCTTTCAAGCGTCCCCAGGATCTAAAGAAACATGAGAAAATTCACACAGAGGAGCATCATCAGCAGCACAAGCATTCCAAGGCCATCACCGTCGTTGATCCCGCCTACGTTTCTCGCGTTCGCGGCGAATCTGCCACTCGCGCATCCGATGTAAAATCGTCATCCAAACCCGCCTCCAGCACCCAACTACACAGAGTGCCTGCCTCTCGCTCAAAGTCCCACTCTTCGTCCGAGTCTGATGGTTAGTCTCTGCGTCTCCCTCCGGCCATCGCCTTGGCGCTGAACTTTTACTAACAGGATCTCCTTTTGGTCTCTTACCGACACCTTCTCCAGAATTAGGCCACTCCTCTGCCCACGCTCATGGTCATCCGCCACACGATATGTTCATGGATAACCAATCTCTTCCCTCCTGGGAAGTTTTGAGACCCGAAGATGTATCAATACCGATTGGCTCCAAGCGTTCGCACGACTATAGCGTCGATGACTTTTTCACGGACATGAAAAAGAGACGTGTCAATCCTGCTTATGATCCGCGTGAGTTTCTCTCCACCCCTGCTTGTCGTGAAATTCTAACCGTCCCTTGCAGGAATGGCAGAACGTCTGAATAATCTCGTCTACCACCAGCATGGCAACTCGGGTGGAAACTACAACACCTCTTTCAACCCGCGCTCTGTCTCCTTGGACATCCGCACCCCAGAGGAGCTCGCAGCCGTAAACGAGTTCCTCGTCACCCTCGGCCGCGATGTTTCTGGTGGGACTCGGCATCAGCCGGTGCCCAGTCCAAATCTCCCCACAGACGCTTATTTCGACGCTACCAATTTGAGTCAACTTGGTCTTGCCGGGATGCCTGGCCTACCGGTGCCTACGAACTATGATCACTACTCGAACAGCTCTTCTCAACAATACGCCCCAAGCACTTATCATAGTTCCAGATCCAGCCACCCATCGGTTCAAGGTGGACACTACACCAACATGTACTCGTCTATGAACGATTCCTCTATCAACTACTCTCCAACCAGCGATTACGGTCCTCAGCATGGTCGCCGCGCCTCGGCCAAGTACGCATCGTCGCCAAACTCTTTCGCCAATCAGCATTACCACCATCCCACCCCACCTCTCGACAACGGCTCTCCGCAATCCAATGTATCTACCCCCGTTACAACTACCCCTCCACAAGCCCCTCTCCAAATGTCGGATACCTTTGACTACCTGCGCACTTCTAGGGGGGCTCCTCCAGTTGCTCACCTCGCTCCGCCCGAATACATGTCCAAGGCCATGCGCCCTATCATACCTTTGAAGAGCGACCCTGGTGCCGTTCAGACGGCAGCTAGCAGACCAGAGCCCGTAGAGCCCAAAGTATCGTTCCCTGCTCACCGAGGCCTTCCCGCGAAACTCTCCTCTTCTTCGATATCAAAGCCTAGCCCACTCTATCCTCTCTTGACATCAGGGGACATCCAATACAAGCTTCCTCCTTTGCATCGCATGTATCGTTCGCCCTCACCGTCGTCGTCACGGGAATCAACTCCCAGCTCGACCCACTCCTCCCCTCGCCTACAGACGAATGTTCTCCCAAGTCTTCGCTCGATTGCCTCCCCCATTATGGGCCCTGGCAGGTCGCCAGACTCGGAAGAACTACCCAAGGAGCTGGGCAAGATCGAGCTCCAGAATCGTATCTCAGACGAAGAGCGCAAGCGACACGCGGAACTTATCCTGAATCTACTCGTCACCATCAATAATGACTACAAGAAACAACATCCTGCATCTCAAGCTGAAAATCGCATGCTCGAAGGCCCCAGAGATATTGAGATGGCTGCTGCGTAACATAGTCTTAATACCTCTCTAATGACAACCTCTTATCTCAACAACAATTATTAGTGTGACATGTATGTTTATTTTCTGTACAATGCATAAAGTTCAAAGTGCTATAGTCCGGACACGTCGCTGCTCTCAATTACGTCAATTACGCTTCAAAGTTAGTTTAATTTTAGGTCCCGACCCAGACGGTGTCGGAGGAATTATGTCATTATCAATGACCATAGCAGACATTGGAGGGCTTGTTGCCAAGGGCGAAGGGACAGCTGCCGGGAATCCGAACGGCGTGTTGGAGGGACCCCGGTTGAAGCCAAGATTCGACGGCAAGGTGGCAGAGGCAGGTGGTGGGCTTGTTGCAGAGCCAGATGGGGTTGGCGCGGTCGGAGCAGTACCACTGTTGAACTCTGCCCAACGTGGGCATTTTCGATTTGTTTCTGCAAGTTTCCGTGTGAGATGAAGAAAGAGGAGTGATATGCGAAGACGACGTACTCATGTGACCCATCTGACCGCAATGACCGCATCGTCTCTATCATTAAAGCCTTGTTAAGCCTTGTTTCATGATGACTACAAGAAAAAACATGTACCGTTGTATCTGGCTTCACAGGCCGGTTGAGCTGCATGGGCGTACCACCCTCCTTGACGATTTTAGCGTTCTTTCTATGCAAGCGTCTCTCTTGGTTCTTTTTCATTCGAGCAATTTCTTCTTCGAGTCTGACCCGATATCAATAACAATTGATGTCCCCAATGAAAATGAACCAACCGCTTCTTGGCACGTTTGTCCTTATCGGCATCGCCTGTCGGCGCCAAGCTATCGGCAAGGGTGGCTTCTTCCTCGAGAAGTTGCCGTCCGCGCACGTAGGCGCGTATGACGGCGGGGTCGCGAATGATTTCCGTGCGCCAAATACCATCAACCTCCAGATGGGTAAGCCTCGGATAAATGTATAAAAAAGTCAGAGCGCGTGCACATACCAGTCGTTTTATCCTCAAAACCTTTCTACTTCCCTCAGGCCCAATGCTGCCTTCCCGTTCTAGAGATGAACCCCGACTGAAAGCAGGGGAAGAGCGCGCAGAAGGGCCTGCAGCTGGCATCGGTAATATCGCGGAAATATATGGCTGAGTCCCCTGTCGTTGTAGAGGTTTCTTGACAACGTCTTTGTTTTCGTCTTCGGGCAACAACTTGGGCTCATCTTTCCGGCTAAGGGAATCAAATTGTGCCTTCCAGATCCGTTCAATTTCAGACTTATAGATGAGTTGTTGTTCAGCAACGTTGTATCGGTGGGCAGATTTGGGCCTATTTTCTGCTTCGGCTGTGATGGAGAAGATAAATATGACATGAAGAACATGAAAATTTGGTTTAACAATTACCCATTTTCTGCTCGTAATCCTCTCCAGCTTTGACGAAAATATCCTTCATAGATATGCGAATAAAGCTGAATGCTTCACCGCGGCCAGTAGGATCACCTTCTCCATGCAGCCGAAGCATAGCTTTAGCTTGCGTTGCAAAGAGAAAGTTTTTGGTAGTTATCCAAGGCGCCAGTTGTTGCTCAATAGAAAGGTTAGATTCATCACCTTCCGCGACATCCGCCGCTTGACTGTAACCTGCATCTTGGAGATGACGTTGACCAACCTGCATGCTTTCCGTGAGCACCACCTGTTCTGGTCCGACCATCTTGAGCATTTCTGCATCCGATGGAATAGGGCAGGAGGCCTTGAGACGCCAAAAACCTTGGTGGGGACCACGTCGGTGATATTCCATAAATTCCTGTGGCCGTGTCATTGAAATAGACAAAAATCGAAACATTATGAGATACCTTGAGTCTCTGGCGCATTTGTAGCTCATTCTGGTCTGGAAAATATTTCATCAGTCTCGATATCTTCAGCCGCTCTCCTTGACTCTTCCTGAGCAATTTGAAGGCAATAATTTGCAGTCGATACTTGATAGTGTTGGTGATCTTCCGAGAGTGAGGTCCTGGCACCTCCGTGACGGGGTATGTTTGTCCAATGACATACAGATTCTTTATTTCCCGGATATAGTACCTGGTCTCTCCTTTGATTGTACTCCTAGATTCAGAAAGTTATTTAGATATGACCATGTTAATACTCGCTTTCGTACCTTACGACAAGAAAATCTGTGGGGTAAGGCTTGTGCCGGAAAAGGGGGGCACGGACGAGGTTGTTATAGAGAGCAGGGATTGTCTGACCAGGATACACGTAGCCAAATTTCATGAAAGGAGATTCGTCTTGAGGTTCAAGAACAAAGGGAACACCAAGGTCAGCCTGTTACTAGCTCAGATCCTTCTGGCAGCACATAATCTCCGACTAACCTTGGGAACATGTTCATCCTTTTCATCTTTCTTTCGATAGTAATTGACAAGTGAACTGCCCATTCCAAAATTAGGGATAATAGGCGGGTGTTCCTCCTAAACTTGAGATCAGAATGTGCGATAATATAAGATGAGGGGCAACGCACAGAGTATTCCCAAAGCACAAAGTTACTTGTGTCACGAAGGCTCAGATCACTCGTTTTCCGAAGGCCTTCGCCAACGTTACCACCTTTGCCCAACTTTCGGCCTGCTTTGTCTTTCTTTTTTTTGGCCGTCCGCACTTTGCTGAACCGCAGCTCAATGTTCGACGGAAACTGTAGAGCTGGCCGATGAAAAGAGCGAGCTTCTTGTTTGGACAAACGGGTTTTGTACTAGAAGGAGTTAGCTAGCTATTTTAAATGAGACGCCAACCAGCTTACAAAGGGCAATTGTAGCTTCTGAGCCGGATATGCGTGTTCCACAACGAGTTGACCAAAGGTTTGCCTGACACGGTGGCGACCTCCTTCTTTTGCTACTTCGTAGAATTGGTCGTTGGAAAGATTGAATTTGTCCCGACTAGGTCCAGCGTCTGCTCGCAGTCGTTTCTTTGGTCGGACTGTCTCGACTGACAAAACAAGGCTTCAGTCGAAAGACGAGAATAGATGAAAAGATACTTACCAGTTCTATCTTCGGGAACAATGTCATCCTCATGATTGAACTCCAGTTGAGTGAAATCGCGAAATGGAGCATTCGGACTCCATATTATGCTCTGCGTCCATGAGCCAGATTCCAGACTCTTATTTACGGGAGTTGTAAGGTTGTTTTCGTTGGCAGGGGTCTGTACCATAGGGATATCATTTGAGTCATATATGATTTGGTCTTCCCAGTTGGAAAGTAGAACGAGATCAAATGTGCGGTCGTCCAAAGGCAAAGTAACTGGAACACCAGTCCTATCACGCTCCTATACATGTGGTGAGTTGAAAATGGATCGGCAGGTATTCCGACTCACCTCGAGCGCTCTCCACAGGTCAACTTCTACGCTCCCCGCTGACACTACCTCCTCTACTCGTTTGCTCTCAACCTGCCTTCTCGTATCCCCGACAACAGAATCCAAGAACGCCCGAGGAACCTCCCTCTTCCGAGGGTATACCGTTTCGACTGTGGGGCATGATAAGAAGCAGTGGGTAACAAAAGGTAGAATTCAACAATACCTTGATATGGTCGCTTCGCGAGACGCGACTTCCGCACGGTGTAACCTTTGAACAATTCACTAAAGTTCAGAATCCTGTTTTTCTCGAACGCAGGGAAGCGCTCGTAAACACTCTTTGGTCTTTCGACGAGACGCTTGACAACACGAACGCGTTTCCCCTTCTTGCGAACGACAGGAGAATGAACCTCATTCTTGACTGCTGATTCCTCTTCTTCCTCCTGCATTTCCCGATCTATCTCTGCCTCCCAATCCTCACCCTGTTCAGGTCCAACTGCATCGTCTTCATCCCACTTGTCGCTATAAATCTGACTAGGATTAAGAGCAGGTAATCCGGATATTCCAAGTTGATTTGACAAGCCACTACCTGTTGGGAGTGATAGTCCATCCAAGACGTGGCTAAGTGAAAATCCTGTTAGAGCAGAAATTGCATCGTGTTCGTCCTGGTTGGCCATGTGCGCTTGCTGGGTGTTGAACAGCCTATAGTAGGACGCTCTTGCCAATTAGCCCTAAATACAACCACTAGATCACAGTCATGTCGTCATTGGCTATGGACAACAAAATGACCACCAAATTGAAGGTAGAGCTTGTATGTATCGCCAATTATTATTATTCACTCTTCACCCAGGAATTTCACGACACCGTTGCGAAATTAGGTGAAGACGCGGTATTCCGGGCTTTTCCATCAAAGGTGCTAAAATTCTCAAAGAAACCGTTGAGCGTCACTCACCTACTCTTCGACAGATATTGTACTTGGTTCATGCTAAGTGCGTATTTTGAAACTCATTGAGTGTGTCAGAGAAATACATCAAATGATTCAAACAACGTTTTTTGATATCCCGTCCACTGATACGACCATCTATCCCCCTCCGGTACCAATCTCCAACGACGTCACATATGAAGCAAGTTTCAAGAAAAGGAAACGATCAAGTGAAGGTGGTGGGGGTGATGAGCATGCCAGAGTCTCGAACGACTCGACAGGCGCAAGATTCCCTCAGTTGGTTCATTCAAATTCGCATATTCAGAATGTGCATGAAATCATCAAGAGGCAGTGTGAAGACTTGGTCACTCTGACTGTGCGTTTTCTGATACGTGGCTCCTTCGGCAAGGTTTACGTGTCGTCGTTCCAGGATCAGGTGAAGCTATGGGTAACTTTGGCAATTCCAAAGTAAGTCTATCGCAACATCTCATCACCCTATACTGATGTTCTGGTCAGAATAGAAGAGTGCGTTTGCATTATTATATGATGTTTGTCTTCCTGATACCCCACTCCCAGTGGCGACAATTTTGGTACGGTTTTTTTGTTTGTTTGATTACTTATATTTCTTACCAGCTTGACAGGTGTTCAGGTGCAAGAAGGTGGGTCCTTTGTCCGTTTCCCTTGAGCAAATGTATCTACCTTTGAACAAGAGGTCCTTGGAGAGTTACAGCGAGCTCAAGAATCAGCATTTAACCTGAGGGACACAGCTCGTCAGGATTATCTTGCTCGTGCCAAAATATGTTCTAAGCTGATAAAATATCCCAACGTCGAAGACTACTCGGTAAGCTTTTTGATTTAGTACTCAAAGTTTGGTGCAAAGCATGCATATTCGCAGCTTGCTCTGAAGGAACATGATGACAAACAGCAGTATCTTGCGAACCAACATTTGCGGGATATTCGCAACATGTACGCGACATTGACTGACGTTCTCCACAAGAATATTTCCAAGGTGGATGTTCCACTGTTCGTCTATGTTCTTGCAATCATACTTAGTCTCTGGCTCAAAAGATCCGTGCACCAAAAGCAAACAATACCGCAGGACTGTACTAGCTTCGAGTCGGACTGTCTATGAAATTGACTTTTTAAACAGAGATTGTTTTGAAAATGTTGAAGCCATCTAGAGCTGTACTGATCACTGTCCCTGGAATTTGAGGATGCCAATGGACTTCCTTCACATCCTTTTGCCCCTGGTGTATAAACAGTAGCTGCGGTGGAACGTCCTGTCCGCCATCTGGGGTATCATCCATACCAGCCTCGTCCGCGTCCTGTTCAACGGCCAAATCCCAAAGCGTAACCTGATCGTCCGCACCTGATGCAGCGAAAATCGAGTCTTCCGTCGGGTGCCATTCGATGGAGGTGATTGGGGCCTTGTGCCAAGCAAACGATGCAACAGGTGAAGGATCTGGATCAACGGAACTGTGAAGGTTAAGTCAATATTCATCTTCAAAATCTAAATCAAGGACAAAATACCCTGTTTTCTTCACGTTTCGCAAGTCCCAGACTTTGATGCCTCCTTCGTCGCCACCACTGAGCAGCAGATATGTAGTAAGTCGATTCCAACTGATGACATTAACGTCACTTTCGTGAGCTGAGGCAATGCCAGCGACGCTTTTACGGCCCTTGGAACGCACATCCCAAATCTGCACGCTCCGATCTGCAGAACATGAAGCAAAGACGGTGGGCTCTGAAGGGCTCCACTGGATATCTTCGACACTTGACGTATGAGACGTAAATGGTTGTGAGAGAGGATTGAACCCCGACGGCGTAGACGTGGCGAGGAATATTCTCGAATGAATGTCACCAGTCAATAAGCGCAATGATGACGGTCCTGACGAAGCCCAATCCATGGCAAAACCCTCCGTTCGACCATGAGAGTTAATGGTGAATACAGGTGCGTGAACACGAGATTTATCAAATGAAGTTCCCGGTACATCAAGCGACTCGACGAGCGGCTGAATGTCCCAGATATGCACTTTTCCTGTCTCAGCCCATGTCGCAACATGGTAAGGCTGCGAGGGTAGTGGAAGCGGGGCTGCTGCTGGTAAAGGCTGGGCACGGATTCTATTCACGCCGCCTTGGTGAGGAATCGATCGGTGTTCAATGATAGGATTTTCGTCCAGGTCATCGTTGTCGTCGTCGTCATTATCAGAGTCGGAATCATCTGAGTAAGGCAATTCATGAATTCGTTACGAAGAGAATGATTCGTGAACTCACTCACCGCCATCCTTCTGGGTTCGATGTAATGAGCTTAATTTGTAGACAACGACCTCATTATTTTTTGCAGTGTCGGCTTGCGTTCCAGCCACTAGGTAAGCGGTGGCAGGATATCGCTGACGTTCATCGCCAAGATTATCTCGCAAAACATCGAAGGAAAGACAGGGCCAATTGACGTTCATCGTATGGCGCATGATATAGACAGAATCATCAGGCTCCAGTATCTCGTCTTTATTCAGTACGTGTGTGCCATGGATGTATACTTGGGGAGCTGGAGGCGGTTCCTCTGACTCTTCAATCGCGGGAAGAACTTGATCGATGTCCATGCCTTTAGAAAGGGTAAACATGTATTATCGCGCAACTACTTGGACGAAGACACACCATCTTCTCCTTCCCCATCCTCCGCATTTGTAACATCTTCATCACTTTCGATCTCGTCCTCCCAAGCATCTTCAAATTCGCCCATCTCGTCTGGTATAGGTTGTTCCCGCCTGCTTCCAATTTCAGAAACTTTATGGAATGGCTGGCCATCGCGCTTTTCTTGGGGCAAGAGTTCGGTGTTTGCGCGTTTTGACATTGGAGGTAAGAACTTCAAGAAGAGAAAAAATACAGTGCGATCAAATCGCCACGTGATTACCGTATCATATCCATCGACTTCTCGACCTCACTTTGAATTTCAAACTTGGATTTGAATATGAACCCCTTGAAACCCTTGTGTCACCTTTGGCAAACCCTGCATGAACTTGGTTGCGTACGTGGCATCGGGAACATTAATCCTCGTCTCCACAGGCGACCCCTAAATCATCAATGTGCTGAGTAAAGGAAGGACGCGCGTCCTATGCCGGAAATACGTGTTCCCGCATATAAAAGACCTTGGATATTCCTCAAATCTTTCTCTCAGCAATAACATGTCTACCACAATTACTTTACCTGAGGGGTCAGTACTCGCCTTATTCTCCTGGAACCGTCTCACACTTTCTCAGATTTACCTACGTTGGTGCGGCCTTGGTGTCTACCTGTTGGGTTCTCGTCTACCAGGTGGCGCAGGTCGGAAGGCACCGCAAGCGTGCAGGAATTGCGTATCCCCAACGTATGCAAGCTCGTTTCCTGTAAATGTTAGCTGCTGATGCCTCTGCATAGTATATGCCGAGAAGGCTGAGGCTCAGGCCTCCAAGGATGCCCACCTTTTCAACTGTGCACAGCGTGGGTGACATGGCTTTTCATGCCTCCATATTGTCTGATGCTTTTCCTGCACTAGGTGCCCATCAGAACACACTGGAGAATCTTCCAGTTGTGTATCTCACGTAGGTAGTTCCTTGGAACCCGCTAGCCAGTCTTTTAAACATTGGTCCAGAACGCTTGTTGCCGGGATCAAATATCCTATTTTCGCCGCTTCCGCCTGCGCCATCTGGTCGCTGTCTAGGATCGCTTACACGCGCGGCTACCTTACAGGAGATCCAAAGAAGGTGAGATACAACATTCGCCTGTTTCTGTGGCCTTGTTAATATGACTTTTGACAGCGATCAAGCATCGTTTCGACTCCTGGCACTTTAGCCTTACTAGGTGAGCAATTCGCGCAGTGTCTTCTACCCACGTTTTTTTTTAAAAAAAAAACACTTTAATTTCAGCACAACTGGCAGCTGCCACCTTCACGGCTGGTGGGTGGCTGTATGCTGGATTGTCCAAGCATCTGTAAGTAAAGTGATGAGAACCAGTAGATGCAGTAAACGTTCAAATGATAAGAGATCATTACAAGTACTAGTATCATTATTTATATAACGTTGTGAAGCGCGTGAAACTCTACCTCCATAGAACAATGACCAAACTTCGCCCTCGTCGTCCTCACCACCAAGCTGAACACCATTTGCACTTTCTGTAATGCCCAAAGCGACTTCGCGCCCCTCTCTGCCAACGTCTTCCACCGATTTCGCCTTGCCGCCTTCCTCATCAAGTCCTGGGGCCTCGTCATCGTCGGTTACACTTGAAGACCCATCTTTGCTTCTACAACGATTTCGCCGCCCGAGTCTTTTGCAAAAAGGTGGATACTTGTCCGAAACAAGGCTGCATAGTCCTCTTGCTTCCTCTTTCACACTCCATGCACGCCGGCGAAGCCAGAATGCGAACATCATGGAGGAAACTGAAGGCGACAAAGAACGAATGATAACTGATTCTCCAAATGGTTCTGAGGCCAACACCCCACCTCTAGATGATTTCGGTGGCAGGAAAGTCCTGCAGAGGCCGCCGCCTCTAACACCCCCTCGAAGACGATCGTCTGCAAGCATGGATGCTGATATGCCCATGATCTTCAATCGCCGCCTTGCGTTCCCAGTGAGTATGGCATGCAATTTGGGAATTCTTTCTCATACTTCTCTCTAGTTGAAGCAGCCCCGCATACTCAATCTCTTAGCGGAATCCAAGCCTGAAGAGGACGAAGTCAAATCAGAAGCCGCATTCCAGCGTCTGATCGGCTCGTGTTCAGGATTGCCCGTTCCGCCACGTACCCCACGCCCATTCACTGATAGGGGACGATATCCAGAGGAAGCTGTTCACGAAGAGTCCCAGCGCGAAGAAACGCCAAGCGACGAGGAGGGTGAAGGAGAAGATGCTCCTTTTGCATTTCCTACACCTAGCGGGACTCAACCCATCAACATTCAAAAGCCACGCAATTCTGTGAGCGCTGCTGGAAGTATGAATGGGGATGATTTAAGTATGTGTGCATCTGAGGCGTCTTCGAGCTATGGAACGGCCGCTATGGACGTCGATACTGGGGTAAGTTATGATGTTAAGTCTCACTACTACATCCATTCATTAAGAAACAAGCCTCTTGGATCTCCCCTAATGCCTTCGATGATGGCAGCGCCAAACCACTGGCGATGTACTCCGCCTCCGACAACGAGTGCTATTCGATCTAACAAGCGTAAACGTAGGCAATCCTTCTCACTCATAGTTATATCACGGCGCTCATTCAGCTGTAGTGGATGACCGTTTCGATCCTTACCCAAGTAGCTCAAAGCGGCGCGCTGTTTCACCTTCATTGTCGTACCTGAGAGACTCACACCCGTCCATAAATTCACCTATGAATAGAAGCGCAT
Source organism: Laccaria bicolor S238N-H82 (assembly GCF_000143565.1). NCBI lineage: Eukaryota > Fungi > Basidiomycota > Agaricomycetes > Agaricales > Hydnangiaceae > Laccaria > Laccaria bicolor. The sequence continues at coordinate 1,091,149 of NW_001889872.1, read as the reverse complement.
CCAGACTTCCTATCTCCATCCCCATCAACATGCCTACATCTGCTGCGAGTTCTGCAGCGTCTTCACCCACGATAACAACTGCATACCCTCCCTTCCCTCGATCAGTCAGCATGTCATCCAGTCCGACTCTGCGACCGACCAGTATGATACTCGCAAGTCCCATTTTACGGCCCATTCCTCGCAGGCGCAGTATTGGGGAAGAAAGAGAAGTAGAGGGGGCAGGTGAGGGAGTCAACAGCTTGACTCTCGGGCACTGATCGTAGGTAAACGGTAACGTTGTGGCTTGCGATGTAGAATGGCTTAAGAATGGTCCCTCTGTAAAATTTCATAGTCGACTCGCTCTTTGGCTCACGGCACTGGAATTCTGACTTAGAGATTAGTCACGCAGATGCCATGTCTACACTCCAGCTTAATTGTCTCATAGAAGGTCATAATGAAGTTTATAGTCACCGCGGCAGGTGATGATGATGTTAGCCACTTGAAGAACAAGATAAAAGAGCAGTGTGCACCTACCTTCGAGCGTGTTGATGCTCGCTGTCTGGAATTGTGGAAGGTGGGCCATCGTATGTGAAATGACATTGCGAATTCTTACTGCCGCACCTTACATACCAGGTCAACATTGATATCAACGCTTACTTGAACGATGGGCGTTCTCTTAGCCACCTTAAATTTGAGCCTGAAGGCATCGAATCGTTACAATCATGGAAGTCAATCTCGGAATATTGGTCTGGTCAACTGCCCGACGAGTTCATCCATATTATGGTAAAGGGGGTCCCGGCTGGTGAGTCCGCTACAGGAAGAAACTGTTCGCTGTCAATTATTCTATCCATTCCTCGTGCCCTTCACAGAAATCAGACACCCCCCTCAGTCTATTGAAGGAGAGATCCCCTATTTGGAGAAACGTCAGTACCCCGCGACTTCATAATCGAAGATTTTCACGTGTTTTGCAGAGCATGCCACGTCGGTCCAGAATGGCATAAACGCCCCCCCACCATCATCTGGTGCTCAGCTTCCTGCCTTCAAACACGAACAAGAAGTGCGGCCAGTTATGAATGGACGCCCAATGGAGAACTGTGGACTTCCTGTTCATCTGTTCCATCCAGCGTTTTCTCACTTCCAGCGCACACTCGTTGATCCTAACATCGAGCTGACCGCCGATGACTATTCTAGGGCATATAAGTATATGCGTGTGTCAGCCGCGCTTTACGAGACGAAAGCTCTGCGATATGATGCAATTTCAACCTGCTTGAGGGAAGCTGTTTGTTTTGGTCTAATCCCTGTCGTAAACGCCGATGGAACAAAGGCGGATGGCTCAATCTTAACACTTACTCTGGACAACTATCCAGCGAGAGCAGGAATTTATGAACTAAAGAATGAGATTGGGACTGGTAGCTCTGACCCAACAATCCAGGGATCGTTATCATATAGGAAGACCTGGGTTTCAAGAACGGTACGTTGCATACCCCAAGTCTTGCCACACTCGGTTGATTAACCAGCAGCTTGCCCCTATACGTCGCGCTTGCTGTTGTCCATCATTTATTATCTCTATTGCAGGGCCATGGATGTGTTTATCTGGGGCTGTCTTTATTGAAAATGTCGTGGTTCAAAAATTGACGGACTATGTCTGGACGGGCGGTAATCCTTACGACGACAGAGAGTTGGAGTCCATTACACGTCTCTTCAAGGCCCTGTCAGTGGGTCTGCAAGACCTCAAAACGTTCTATGGCAATCTGTTTGCTGCTGCTGATCATCGTCCCGAAATCCAACGCTTTTTCCCCTCTACTCGTTCTTACCTCGATTCGCAGGGTCAGAAAGTTTATTTCCGATATATCAAACGACTCAGCATGACGAAAGCTGTTTATTTAGCAGCGACCACTTCTGGCAATCAGCTTATTGTCAAATTTGTTCAGCGGTACAATTCTGATGCGCATCGTCTTCTCGCGTCCCATGATTTGGCCCCGATGCTTCATTATTCGAGTCTGGATAATACCAATACAAACACAACAGGAGGCCTGGGCGTTGTGATAATGGATTTTGTGTGAGGGTCGAATGCCTACGTGCTGTATTCGACGACACAACTTCCGAACACTATTTACGATAAAGTCAAGCGAGCCATCAGTATCCTTCACGCAGAGTCAATCGTTTTTGGGGACCTCCGACTACCTAACATTCTGATCACGGAGAAACAGATGCCAATGCTCGTTGATTTCGATTGGTGTGGAAAACACGGAATCGGCAGATATCCTCCAAGTTTGAACGACTTATCTTGTATTGAGTGGCATGAAGGAGCCGTGCGGAATGGCATCATGTATATGGAACATGATGCTTTTATGCTCGAGGCAATGCAGCCAGATTCGGCCTGATGTTGCCCGACTCTTCTAATTGCTCCCTATGGCTATTTTTTCTCGGCTGTTCAATTGTTCACTATTCACTCCCCGCTAGTAGAGTACCAATCTACATTAATAACGACATCTTCACATTACTCAAAAGGGCGGGATTGACAACCAAATTACAGCAGGAAGATTGGAGAGTCAAAGTACTGGAATCTAAAAAGTTGAACCACGAGCTTGTGAGTAGCGCAAAGGTGGATAGCCTGCCACGGATAATAAGTTGACAGGACATCGACGTAAGGTTCACAGCTACGTGAGTCTTGAACCCAAACATCGCAACGACAAGCATACGTCCTATTGTACTTGCACAAACGAGATATATATTTTTACATACAGTTCTCGCACCATGCACCCGGAATAACCTTCTCCTTTGATCCAAACGCGACGGCGAGAAGCTTCTCCACATTTCTTTCAGCATCATCGTTGCAACCATTGAACCAACTTGCCAACTTGACGGAGTCGACTGTAGCACACAGCGTGAGAAGAAAATACGTTGAGTGCCAACTGTGAAAGGCCCACATGAAATTATCTGAGAAACTTGAAGCGCAGTCGACCCTCTCGAAGCGAGGATGGGTCTTCGGAAAACATTTTAACACCTTTGCTTGCGTCTATCATTGCGTCGAGTTGGTCGAGCAAGCGTCGAGGTGCGGCCGTATTTCCTGCTCACGTGCTTTGCATTTCTTCTGCTTGGATTGATTGAGCTGAGCATGATCAGGGCGGAAGCATTCTAATGTGATGAAATCCAGTTTGACATCTTTCTTCTTACAGTATCCTAAGATGCGTTGGCTTGCATCTTGTGACTTCGAAATAGACAAGTTGAGTTGCCACAAGTCATGAAACTTGGATTGAAGGTGCAGAAGATCCAAAGCTATTTGAGCCTCCAGGATAGATTTATCCAGGGATAACAAATGCCGAGCATCCATAGCTGCGCAAAAATTGTACTCGACATCTTCTCGTGTCATACTCTCTACCTGTCATTTGACATTGGTTGCAGAAGAAGAGAGGTCAAAGCAAACTTACCATTCTGGGACAAAAGCGATCGTAAATCTCGTCAACGATGGCAGGGCAATGACCTGCTACTTGTAGCTCAGGTAATGGAATCGAAGATTATGGGAGGTGGATGCGAGAAGGGTTGCATGGATCATACTTACACAAAGTAAAAGCCATCTTGTGGCGCAAGTACCCATTCGTAAAGTGATGGAACATTTTCCGAGTAGCAAAAATTGTTGTGACTGCGGGTATGCTGCACCAGAGGCACTTCAGCAGGAGAGTGGGGAGATATGATGGTGGCTACTTGGGGAGGTGAATCTGACTCTGATGGTATAAAAGAGCTGCTGCTAGCGGCCCATTGTGGCTCTGTCACTGGGTATAAAGCCGTAGGCGTTAGTGATCGATCACTGGTTGATTGGAGAGGTCTTGCATTTGGTGGCTTTGCACCCGCAATGCCTGGCTGGGAGCTTGAATTTGGGTCATCAAAAAACTGCTCGATGTTTCCAAGCCAAGCTTGTATATTCAGGTTGGGGTTAGTAGAACTTGAACAAGTCGTTGACTGCCACTGGGAGGTGTTGGACGTCATATCTACCGTCTGGAAGTAGGTGAAGAATGCTGCGCTGGGTTGTAATAGGTGACTGGTGTAGTGCCGCTGGTGTTCAAATTTTGGACGAAAGGATAAAGGTATCACACGGCGTGAGAAGAAAATACGTCCAGTGCTGAGTGCTGGTTTCATCACATTATCTCCACGCGAATAAGGCTTGTATCGCCTCAAGTGTTCCACGATGAGCACAACACAAAAGCTCACCAAGAAGCAAAAGAAAGGGTTAGCCTTTCGCGAACGCCAATCAAGCAAACGAAAGCCAGGAGATGCCACAATCGCTGACATGGATGATAATGCGGTCCCTATCATGGAAGACCAGGATCTGGCTACTACTTCAGGCGATGGGTTACAAATTGAGGGAGATCCGAAGCAGACGAAGAGCACAACAAGCACGGGCGAAGTCGAAAAGGGAAGCGGCCAAAGCGAGGGAAAGGGCAAAGAAAAACGCAAACAAGAATCTGGGTTGGATGTGGAATCGAACGGGCCGCGGAAGCGGAAACGCGAAAGCGAGGTGGATGTGGAGGAAGTGAAAAAGTCGGCCGTGGTGAAGCGGAAAAAGTCAGGGGACGAGGAGAGTGGTGAAGGGGTTGGGAAGGACGTAGGTTCGACAACGGCGCAGCAAAAACAGCGGTTTATTCTATTCGTTGGTGCGAGAGGTTTTCCAAAAAGTGTACATGGGCTAATTTCTCATCGCAATCTCAGGCAATTTAAAGTACACTACCTCGAGAGAGGCCATAGCAGCTCACTTTGCGGCATGCGGTATATATCTGGTGTTTTTTCAATGCGCTGAACTAGCTGAATTTGTCGACATAGATCCACCGCCCTCAATTCGCTTGCTTACACCAAAACCAAAACCTGGAAGCACACAACGCGCCAAGTCGAAAGGATGTGCATTTTTGGAGTTTACCCATCGGAATGCTCTCCAGCAAGCACTCAAGCTGCACCAGTCCATGTTGGAGGATCGTATGATCAACGTTGAGCTAACTGCTGGCGGCGGCGGCAACAGCGGATCAAGACTGGAGAAGGTTCGAGAACGAAATAAAGCGCTTTTGGTTCAGCGTGTGCGCATCCTCTCAACTCATTTGACAGGACGAACGCTGATCCGCTTCTATTTATTTAGAAAGACCGCGTAGAGAAGGATAAATCCAACTCAGATCAAAAAACCTTCCCAAGCATGCCTGACAAGCCTCAACGGTACTCGAAAACGTCTGGATTAGAGCAGAAGCTTTTGGTAAAGAGGACGTGGACCGTGGAGGATGAAGTGGATGATGGAAAGACTCGACGTGGAGGTAAGAAGCATGTGAAGGGGAGTAAAACGAGGGTGAAAGATTGGGGGACGGGTGTAAATGCGATTCCTGTTGGCTAGGGCCAGATTTGTACGTTACGTGGTATTGTTGCGCCAACGCGTATGCATATTTAATGTCCATAATTATAGTCCTGATAAATATCTAGGATCCGGGGGCGCCATAATATGTATCATGATACCAAAATAAAGACGAGGAACTGGGTTGGTATGATGAGTGTGAAAGGTACCCTGTCGATAGAATCACACTCACGAAAACGATGAGAACACCAAACACCTTGAGCATCAACCAACGGTTGCTTGATATACTTGCGTAGTACTTCAAAAGTTCTCGGTGACCTGAATCCACGTTTGAGGCGATGTCCTGGGTATCGGCGTCGATTCGCTGCACGGTTTCTCTTTGCTCTGCGACCATACCGGCGAGTTGGGTAAATATCTGGCCGAGTTCAGCAATGGTTGTCTCAATGGATTCAATTGCAGTTGAGCGCTGTTGTATATACGAATCCTAGATTGTTTTCTTTCAATAAATCTCGATAGAATGGAGAAGAATGAACACACACCTGCTGTTCGACAAGTTGCATCTGCATGAACGCGTTCCCATTTGAACCCCCAGAACCTTCCTCGGCCGAGTCAAGATCAAGAGCCAAAATATCGCCGTTCTGCAGCGCACGACCTTTACCCTTTTGATCAAATGGCGTTGGGCTTCCGTCTCCCATTGGGTCGCCGCGTTGAGAGTTGTATAGCACTGGAGTTCATGATGGATAAGACCCGTTAGCAAGGAAGTAAAACGAGCGTACTGCTGGAGGGAGGGTGATTGGCCGCTGAGGCTGTGGAGTACATGAATTGCTCGGTACGTGTTTTGGATTCCTTCATGTTCTGCACACACATAATGAGTTTCAGAGGAATGTGTATGCGAGGAGGGAGCCAAGTACCTGCGTGCGGACTTCAAGGACATCTTTGAATGACATGCTGGTAGTCGCTAGTTTGCTTTGCAGCAACATCACTACGTTATTGTTATGTTCGTCTATCTGTTTCCCTTCTGCCGAGGAGGACGAGGTTTGAGTGTTGCGTTGCTTCACGTAGGACTGCAGGGCAGCAATCTGCTTGTTGATATTCGCAATGTCTTGCTTGATGATGAAGGTGAGTTCCTGGAGCCTCGAAACTTAGTGTGGATGAAAAACCAATTGTTAAGGACGCACGCTAATCTCGACAGGACGGTCATCAAACAAAGTCTTCCGTTTTGCGACTGCAGGGGAATAAAATTGAACTTGAATAGCAAAACAATGTAGATAACATACGCTGAGCGAGTTTACTGAGCTTCAAGGTGGTGCTGCTGATGTCCTTGCCAATGGAAGCAGCCATCCGCGAGAATTCGGATTTGGTGTGTGATTTTGCATTGAGAAAGGGTTGTTTTACGTCTTGACGTCGTTGTGGTACTGCAGACCTGCTGCGAATGGAGTCCACACAAGACTTGAACTCATGAGTGCGATCTTGAATTGACATTGTAGATGGATGTAGACAGAAACTTTGCAGAAACACAAGGGTTCGCATGTAACGTGGCCCACGTGACTAACGCGTCCATGTGCTTGCCATGTTTCGACAGCTTCGCTCATCTGCCTCCAAGATGGTCCGTTCAAAGCCTCAGCCACTTCAAAATTCAAAGGTCCTCATCTTCGGTGCAGGTAATTTTGGTTCGTGTTTAGCATCTCATCTTGGAGACTCTCAGCACGATGTCTTCATGTGGGCTCGCGAACAATCCCTCGTGAACTACTTCAATGAGCACCATCGCAATCTCTTTTATCTCAAAGACCACATCTTTCCCTCGAACATCACTGCTGTCGGCCCAGAATTGCCCAGCAAGGAATTTCTTAATCAAATGGATGTCCTCCTCTTTGCCATTCCCACTCAGTTTTTGAGGCATGTCTTCCTGTTTTCATAATATCTAAGTCATTGACCGCATACAGGGCTAATCTTTCTATTTTACACCCTCAACTTGATGTCGATAATTTGCCCCTCATGATATTTGTGAACAAGGGTATTGAGATTGGAACGCATGCATTGACGTTGGAGATTATTGCGGACACTTGTGGGGCTGACATAGCAAAAGCTGCAACATTCATAGTGGGCTTGAAATACTTTTCTCTTTTTGCGGATTCTTATTTTTATCTTTTTCTAGTCAGGTCCTTCCTTTGCCAAAGAAAGTACGCATTTAACGGACGTCGAGAACGTTATTTTGACTGATTGCTTTCTAGTTGTCGAGAGGCAACCGACATCGGTTTCCGTGGCCTCGTTTACGGAAGAGGAAGCAGACAAGGCATCGGCTCTCTTTCATCAGCCCCATTTCCGCTGGTGGGTTGGTGCAACGAGTTCAACAGGCGCGACGTCAGCTGCTCATCTTGTTTTCCAAGTTATACTGGTGGGGATCCGATAGGCATAGAGCTGTCTGGCGCCCTCAAGAATGTCTACGCTATAGCATCTGGGATGTCAGACGGGCTTGGCTACAAAAACAACACCCGAGCCAGTTGAGTTGCTCGCCTTGCCCCGAACCTAGGAAAGACTGACGGAAGGAGCATTCAGTGATCATCACGCGAGGCCTAGCTGAAATGACATGCATCGGGACGGCCTATGGTGCCTCGCCGTTGACTTTCCTCGGACTTTCTGGCGTGGGTGATCTTTTCTTGACATGCAGCTCCTCCAATAGTCGAAACTATACGGTGGGCTATCGCTTGGGCCAAGGAGAAAGTCTCGACGGTATTATGAACACCCTCGGCAGTGTTGCGGAAGGTGTTTCAACCACAAAAGGCGTCAAGAAGATTATCGATGAACTGGGGATCAATGCGCCTATTGCCAACTCTGTAAGTGCATCGCTTGGCGAAGTAATGTGATTGACTAAATGATGGGCAGGTTTATGACGTTTTGTACAACGGTAAGCCACGAGAGATGTGATGGAGCCTTTCTAATTGGAAGGCGAGCAGGCAAAGATACGCAAAACGCAGTGCGGGAGTTGATGGCATTGCCCCCATCGAAGGAACTTGAGCTGCCGCCTACGGCTGGTGGGCCAGCTAGACAGTTGTTGCGGAAACTTGGACTTTGAAGTAATATCATGTGCACTTGTAACGTAGTAGGGATCAAAGTCACACCAAAAGTGCTGACATGATATGAAGATCGATCTGCCACGGTCATTTTTTTTTTTCTCTTTTCCGACGACTCCGGTTTTCAACAACGCAACAAAATCTCCTTCTGTCCTTCACACCGTCCATCTCAGGTTCATCGTCCATCCTTAGTCCTTGCATTTCTCACTTCAAATGGTGTCACCTCTCTGGAAAGCCTGCTTCGACGGCGACATCGAAAAGGTCAATGAGCTGCTGCGGGAGCCATCCATTGACATCGAGCTCAAAGGTTCAATTCTCTCATGTCCTATCCTCTTTTCGTATATTGACTTCTTAGTACTTTCTAGACCATACAGGCGTCACTCCTCTCATTGTTGCCGTTCGTAATGGTCACTATGACGTGGTCAAAGCTCTGCTGGAAAGAGGTTCGTTTGCATGCCATGTCTTTCCTCTTGACTCATACCAATTTTCCATTGCTGTTACCCAGGCGCAGACCCTCTCAATGGCTCGAGCCAAGCCAGACCCGACCAGTACACGTCAGATCCTGCCATTCTGGACCTTCTTAACTACGCCCAAAATAAAGTGACACCAAACGGCGTCGCCACCCACGAGGTTGCTTATAGTCAAGACGCGAGTCATGATGCCGACAAAGCCTATTATCCTTCTCCTCCCCCGTCTGGTCCCTATTCTTACTATCCTACGATTAATCCAGCCCTCTCCGCCGTGGGTGAGGGTGGTGTCTACTACCCTCCAGCTCCACCCCAGTCAGCCGGTGAGATGGCCTCCGTCAATAATATAGGCAACCTTCCACCGCCAGAAATTGCAAGGTTGATTCCTTGCAGATATTTTCCTGCTTGCCGTTATGGTGTGCAATGTCTTTTTGCTCATCCACAACCCACGTATTACCAAGGGTCTGTGCCTCCCTCAATCCCGTATCCGGGCTATGATCCGATGGGTGCTCCTTACGCCCCACCGTACTACCCTGTAGCCCAATCATACCATCAACAAAACGGTGTGCATCCCATGTCTCCCGTTTCTCCCCCTCCCTCTGGTCCCCACATGATGCATAGTAGGTCAGCTTCCGAGGTTTTATCACCCTCACAGGCCCATTTTAGTCCCAATGGCTTAACGCCATCCGTACCTTACGGCTCACTCCCACCATCTGGCTACCCTCACACGCCTATCCCCATGTCACTTCCCCCACCACCCCATCTGCATCACCAGTCACATCCACCCCCTGCACCTCAGTCTCCTCCCAATATGTATCATAACCCCTCAGCTGCCCCTCCTTTTGTTGTACATCAAGATGCCCCTGGTCAGTATTCACAGTTACCAAATCCTGTGAACTACCAAGACATAGATGGCACCATAAAATCACCGCCAAGCAATGGTCAAACAGACACATATCCACCACAACCTGTGCATCGGGATGGTGTTGGCCATCATCGTCGGGGCACAGGTGCTCGTCGAGGTACCTTTGCCAGTCGGAAACCCCCGTGCTCGTTCTTCCCCTCTGGACGATGCAAGAACGGGCAAGTTTTTTTCTACTCCAGTTGATTGTTTTGCTCATCACCTTCTAGGGATGATTGTCGGTTCCCTCATCTGATGCCTGATAACTCGGGTCCACATCATCACAATTCCTATTTCGCTGGCAGGGGTGCTGCATCCCGATCCCGTGGGAGTATCAATGGTGTTGCCACCGTTGCAGAAAAGCTGGAAGGTCTGACGTTCCGAAATGTGTGTCGCTATTTTTAGAGGGTTGACTTGGTCGCTGACGTTTCAACTAGGATTCATCTCATACTAGCGTGAGCGACGGATCAAGTGATCCTGTATCCCGCCCAAAATTCCAACAGGGCGTTAAGCATCACAATGTGGGCATTAATAATGCCCATGGTAACAAAAAATTTGCATATGTGAAGCCGCAGCGCGTTCCCAACGCTGACGAATTCCCTGTGCTTGCGGGGTCCACAACACCTCCCTCTCGTGGCTCAGGACACCATTCTAATGGAACCGGGCACTCCGGCCCCACGGCAGCTCAAGTCTTGCAGGCTCCTCCTCCGGCACGCAAAGAGGGTAGCAAGGAGTCGAGCACTCGAGGTGCAACGCCGGATCCCGTTCCCGTGAAGGTACGGTCGTTGTTGGCTCTTACTCTACTCATCTAATGTTTTCACAGGGCAAGCCGGAAGTAAATGGTTCTTCCAATCAGCCTGTTGTTGCATCGGAGCCCTCTGCCCATAAGCTCCCCCTCTCTTTCGCGGCAATCACAACTGCTGCGGCAGAGGGCCCTAAGGAAGTGTCCGTTCCTGCGTAAAATCATTTTCTCATCATCTGCGCATATACATCATAGATCAGCTTTGACAGACACTGGTGTTAGTTTTGAATGCTCCCATTATTTTCTTTTTCTTCTGGGTTATATACTTCTTCCATCTGACTTACATTTATTGTTCATTTCACTTCCCCATCTATCATCGTTATTTTTTGACCGTAACCATCAGCTATCATCCATCTTGCATATCGTTACATCCATATTATGTTCCTCTCCCTTTTGTAGATTTATCCCTCGGGCTCCTCTCAGCGCCGTCATTTCGTACATTAAAAAAAAACTACAAACTATCACTCTTGGTTATTTCGCATTAACGTCTTTGTACCATACTCAACATCCCACGCTAATCCTGCGACCATGCCAATATATTCCTCATCTCCACTCCAGGCTCAGATGTAACCTCGCCAATTTTATAAACTCCCACTGGTCCCCGTTGGATAAGTGTCATAACTCTACTCACGTCGTTGGGTGCGACAATGAGAACCATCCCGATCCCGTTGTTGAAAGTTCGTGCCATCTCCAATGCATCAACCCCACCATGTTTCATCAAAAAACGAAAGACGGGCGGCAGAGTCCATGTGGAGGCATCGATATAGCATCCAAGGTCTTTAGGTAGAACTCTAGGGATGTTCTCGGTGAAACCTCCACCGGTGATATGCGACATGCCTTTCAACAGGCCAGCCTGAGCAACGGGGAGGAGCTGCGAAATGTATATTTGCGTAGGTTCAAGAAGAGCCCGACCAAGAGTTACGCCATTACTCCAAGGGCACGGGGATGAGTAGTTTAGACCTGATAGCGGAATGATTTTGCGGACAAGAGAGAAGCCATTGGAATGCAGCCCAGAGGAGGCGACCCCGAGAATAATGTCACCGGCGGCGATATCCTTACGTGGAAGTAAGAGATCACGCTCGACGGCACCAACTGCGAATCCTGCTAGATCGTAATCACCTGAGAAGCGTAATTAAAACGGAATATGAGTATTTCTGGGACCGGAAATACCTGGTTGATACATTCCAGGCATTTCGGCGGTTTCGCCGCCGATAAGAGCGCAACCAGCCTGCCGACAGCCTTCAGCGATACCTTTGACAACCTTAGTTGCTACCGATACGTCCAGTGAACTGCAGCCATAATAGTCCAGGAAATACAACGGTTCTGCGCCTTGGACGAGAAGGTCATTGACGGACATAGCTACGAGGTCAATACCTTCAAACAGGTTGATAATTTTGTATCCCAAGAACAAATGAACGACTTACCGACAAGATCATGAATGCCAACATCTACCGCCATTCTAAGTTTTGTGCCGACGCCGTCAGTCCCGCTGACGAGGACGGGATCTTTGTATCCAGTGGCACGGAGGTCAAAGACACCACCGAAACCACCAATCTCCGCATCAGCGCCAGGCCGACGTGTGGATCGTACGTATGGCTTAATGGCCTCCACCAATGCATTTCCAGCGTCTACGGATACACCCGCTTGAGCATACGTTAAGCCAGCGGGCTTAAGCTCGGATTGATGATTCAGTGCTCTGCACTTTCTGAGGCAAAGCAAAAACAATATAAGCAAATAACATACCTATGAGCAATGTCACGTCTGTAAGTTTTGCCATCAAAGGTAATCTTGTTGACCCCTTCGTATGCTGCATCAAGTGCCTCTTGGAGTGCAGGCGCATATGCAGTGACGGCCAAGACACGACCCCCATCCGTTATGACGTCGTCCCCACGTCGTTTTGTTCCAGCATGGAAAACAACCACATCTTGAAGCGCGATGAAATACTTTCTCAGTAAACAAAAAGTAGTGCTCACTGGAGGGGAGCTCTCCGATGGTGATCTTCTTTCCCTTCTCATAACTACCTGGGTAGCCTGCAGAAGCAAGGACAACGGTGACGGCAACACCGGGCCGTGAGGTTATCTCAACCGAGTCTAGACGATGTTCCGCGCAAGCCTAGCATAGCATGAGCTTTAATTGCATAAAAAAATCCGCTAAAACCTACAAGGAGGACGGCGGCCAGGTCAACGTTCTCTTCTAAAAGAAGCATGAGTGTTTCCGTTTCCGGATCCCCGAAGCGGACGTTGAACTCGAGCACCTTTGGCCCAGAGGGTGTGAGCATGAAGCCAGTAAAAAGCACTCCAACAAATGGAAAACCTATAATCAGTGTTTAGCGATGGTCAAATGAACTTTTCAAATGCGGTTTAACCTTCTTTTCTCATCCCGTCGATTGTTGGTCTGATGGACTCGTTCATAATTTGCTCCAAAATTTCGGGGGATGCCACGGGTGCTGGTGCATATGCACCCATACCTCCAGTGTTCAAACCCGTATCACCCTCCCCGATACGCTTGTGATCCTGAGCAGCCGGAAGGGGAACAATCGTGTAACCATCAGAGAGCGCCAACACAGAGACTTCGGGACCGGTGAGTAGCTCTTCGATGACAACTTCGTCACCTAAAGAAAGGTCAGGACTGGTTTGAAAGGACGGGGAAATACGGTTGACCTGCAACTCCAAATACGTTGTCCACCATGATCTCTTTGAGACCGGCGATAGCCTCTTCCTTCGTCTCCGGGATGAGCACGCCTTTACCACCCGCTAGGCCACTGGCTTTCAATACGACTTGATGACCGCAAGAGTTTACATAGTCGACGGCTTCCTGGTATTGTGACGAGTTAAAAACCTTAAACTCGGCTGTGGGAATGGAATGTCGGGCCATGAAGGCCTTGGAAAAAGCCTTAGATCCCTCCATTCTTGCAGCAAGCGCGCTTGGACCAAAAACGGGGATGCCGACTACATGGATGTGATGTTAGACGATGCAAATTTTTGATGAAAAGATAATGTACCTTTGTAGAAGAACGACTGGATGCCATCAACCAAAGGTTGTTCAGGACCGGGAACGACTAGGTCGACCTGTGAGCAAAATTTAGGTGTGAGTGGTTTCGATAATTGACTTCATACCCCATTTTTCACGGCAAATTCGACTAAACGAGGAAAATCTGAGGCAGAGATATGATCGACGTTGGATGTTTTAGGCTCTTGGTCAGTTCCTGCGTTTCCTGGACAAGCGTAGATATGATCTACTTGTGGCGATTGAGCAAGTTTCCAGGCGAGGGCATGTTCCCTGCCGCCGCTACCGAGCAAGAGAATGCGGATCGACATGAGATGAAGAAAATGTGCGGAGTTCCAGATTGGGAAGGATACCGATCAGTGCATGATCGAGCGTGCAACTTAATCTCATTGGAATGTAAGGAGCATGCGCAATGCGCACGTCGTGCAAGGGTGCAGACACGACGCCAACAAATCCACAGCATTACACGGAATACAATGAAGGACGGTGCATAGGCAGCACAGCACAATGTGTTGCTCAAGTATTGGCCTGCAGGTAGGCACGTGCCACATCATCGCCACCGTTATTGAATGTTTAATGTGAACAGTAGTTAACGCTGCCACCGCCAACGTCGTTGCCCTCATCCCCCAGCCTGGTATGGCTTATTACCACACCCGTACCCATATTTTGGTCCAAGAGCCTTATGAACTTGTGAGTCTTTTCCTCATCATCTGAACCACACTCCTTATTTCCTTTCCTGCAGTCTCAAGGTCCCCAATCTCCCATCTCAGCCTCTCCCGAGGAACTCAAGGCTTTTTACCACGATATGGAACAAAAGGATCTCGAGCGCAAGCTTTCAAAGCGTAACTCCATTTCTGCCTCCATCTGGTCTCGGAAATCTAAGAGCAAACCCACCGTTCCCGTTCTCCCCACTTCTCCCCCTGACCATCGATCATCACGAATACCACCATCTGATGCAGACTTTCGTGACGATATTAATCCTATAACGGAGGGAAAAAACGAGGACCAGCGTAGCGCGTCACGCCCAATCATCCCCGAACCCATGAGTGACCTTCCTTCCGTGAATACCAAAGAGTGGAGCGCCCCTCCTTTGCCTCCCCATAAAGTTAGATACCAAATTGACAATCCACATGGACCTCGTTGGTATCGAAACTACCACCTCATTCCCCCGTCCCAAATCAAGCCGGGTATGCGACCCCCATCCTTCTTCTCGACCGCGTTCCCTCCTATGGGAACTTCCTCGACGCCAGAACATATGGTCGAGATGGGGCATCCGGGTCCCAGCAGGACACCTTCACACTCCCCCTTACCAACCCCCACATCATCAGATACTCGCGTGGCGGAGGGTGGCAGAAGATCTCGTAAAACCTCACAGACAACTCCTGACAATATTGACCTCCTCGATGTTACTGACCCTTGGGGCACAAATTGGCATCATCAATCTCCTTATGATTGGTTTGGACAGACCACGGGTTCTGTCGATACCCACGATGTACGAGCTTTCTGCCCTTTTGTCTAGGCACAACATTTCATTGACCATCTTCTTATTGACTAGATATCGAACAATCGGCCAAGACGCGCAAGCATGACTGCTGCACCTCTTCACAAGTCGGTGGCGCCTTCTCCTCTCTCTCAGTCAACCTCTGCTGTTCACCTACATCCATCTGAACCAGACGATAGCCGACCTCGCAAGCTCAGTAAACGTCGTTCACCCACCGTCGAAAATGTATTCAGTTCTGAGAAAGGGGATCTTAACCGCATGATGACATCTGCACCAGCCACCCCCATTGAGCGCACTCTTCTTTCCTCCGACCCATCGTATGGGACGTCGTTGCCTAAGCGTATGTCCGTTGCACCTTCTCAAGGAAACGCAAACCCAACTCCAAAGAAGGAGAAACGTGGGAGTGTGTTAGGAAGACTAGCTAGGAAGTTCAGCATATTAAGAAAGCCGAGTGAGGATAATGACAGAGCCCCCGACAAGGTAGACGGCTGGCATCACATTAGCGCGGAAGATGTGAGAGCAAGCAGTAATAGGCAGAGTTTTGATACGGGGCGAAGGCAAGCTTCGCCAGAAAAGGCTCAACCTGAAGCTCCCAAGAGAGTCCCTCCACCATCCGTGGATTATACTGTTGCACACAACGTCGAAGGGCCAGCGGAACTTGATCGGTCCTCTTCGATTTCCCTGGAAGCACCTTTCTCTATGGGCAAACTTACCATTGCCAATCCTGATGCTCCAGATTATGACCAGGGATTGCATCAAACTCTTCCCGACGTAAATCCGCCACTTCCTCCCGAAAAGCCAGTGGAGCGGTTTCATAATGGCAATGGAATTTCCAACCCGGACGAATCCCCTCATGTGTCACCCTCCCAAAAACAAGATAGCCTTGCTCTTCCCCCGCAATCCACTCAGCCCGATTCTCAGCATACACAGTCAACCCAGCCTGTCGTTAGCGGCCACAGTCGTGGTTATGAGCCATCCGTATATTCCCATGCATCTCGTGGAAGCTCGAAAGCGAATAGCCAACCTAAGCCGCGGCATGGATCGTTATCAACACATACTCCAACTCCCTTTTTTGAGGAGGTCGAGTCAAATCGAGCGAGTAGGGCGAGTACTCACGATATGCCAGTGGCCCCCGCCGTGCCAGAACAAACTCCTCATATGCAGAATCACTCTCGCCTATCGGCTGTTACCCCTGCGCAACCTCCACAGCTCGAACGTTCTTCTCCGTCCAATCAGGTCCCTTTCCCCACTACTCAACCAAATGATTTTCTTCCACCTAATCGGGTTCAATCTTACATACCTTATAATGATTCGCCTTATTCCGCTTCATCTGTCCTCGCCAATCCACCGACACCATATGACGATCGTACAATGATTTCCTTGACTCCTGAGCAGCTGCCGCCCGCATTGCCCCCCAAGTCACGTCAGGAAACTAAACCGCCGACGAGGGAGCCATCGCCCGGACAAACCAAAGGAAGACAAACGGAGACGTTTAAGCTCGTTCGAAGCTCATCCGGAAACGTTTATGCATCAACTGAGAGGATAGTAGCAGCAGGACAGCAGTGGGAGGTTGTTGAGTCTGACGGGAGGAACAAGCCATCGTCCAAGTCAAAGGAAGCGTCCACGAGAGCGAAAGAGTCTTCTTCCAAAACAAAGGAATCTCATTCTAAATCTAAAGAATCTTCTCCGAAAACCAAGGAATCTACCTCGAAGACTAAGGTGTCGTCTTCCAAATCGAAGGAACCATCTTCCAAGCCGAAAGACTCGTCCTCGAAAGTGAAGGAACCGTCCTCCAAGCCAAAAGAATCGTCATCGAAGCCACATGAGTCTTCCTCAAGGTCAAAAGAGTCATCATTGAGACCCAAAGACCGTGAGAAAAGTAGCAGACGGGAAAGGGAACATAACCGGGAGAACAGCACTAGGGCAGAAGCTGTTGTGGAAGGGGACCACCGCACACGACCTCGGAGTCATGAAAGTTCGAAGCATCAGCACCAAGATTCCTTGTCACCACCAGTGACCCAAGCTGAAGGTCGCTATACTTCACGCCGTTCTCATAACGAACATAAGAGCAGCCAAAAGCGTGATGGTCATCGGGACCGAAAATCAGAGACGAAGACGTCCGACGTTCCGGCGCCTTCTAATTACAGTATTTATGCCCAGCCTACGTCGAACGGCGATGTTCCAACTGCCCGACCTTTGGAACGGAATCCTTCGACTACTACTCGACCCACTTCAGAGCTCCCCTCTGCTGCAGAGATGAATGCAATGAGAGCTACAGAGGCGTGGGAGATGGAACGACTTTGGAAGGCTCGTAGCATGTATGCTCCTGAGCTCAATGGGGCGATGGGTGCTTCATACTCTCCCGCTGCGCCAAACTCCACCAGCTCGACGAGCGGTGATGCAACGACGCAAGGCGCGGTGTATGGCTCCACTCACACCGCGTTTGTCGTGCAAAGCCCGTTCCAAGGACAAGCCTCTCGAATCTACCACTCAATGCCTAATGCCCCTCCTCCTGTCATTTACTCTCCTCCTGGTTTTGGCATCTATGCCTCCCCTGACCCTGGTATCTACTCCTCCCCTGCTTCTATTCCTAGTCTCCGTGACTCTGTATACGAACCTTACGAACGCACTCAGACCCATCGGTCTCAAGTTCATTCATCTGCTTCTCCCCTTGATCATACAGTCCCACCATCACTATTACAACCTACTCTTCACAACAATCCCCTTCCTGAGCCACCCAGAGAATCCTCGTACGCGCCCGCGCCCCTTTCCACCTTGAAATCATCCGGTCACTCTGCGGATTATTGGACCAAGTACACTGGTATAACCACTGCACATTAGGATCACGAGCCCCATTTATATCCCCTAACTAGTACTGTACGAACTTTGTGTTCACAATTCCCCTCATGTTTAAACATTATCATTCTGCACTTATCACTGTACAATCCAATGTATTTTGGACATGGCATTATTTCCTAGTGGCATGGTATATACTCTAATATGTTGTAATTTCGCTGTGATACTTTCCATCTCGGCAAATTCATTCGGTTCACCTATACTCAGCCGTCAACGGCGACAGGAAATGCTCAAGGGGAGAAATGGGATGACATGAAAAAGGGAACATATTTGTTGCATAGAGTCAAGTGTATGACCGAGGTTCCAAGGGAAATTGTGGATCTGGATAATCCGTCCAGACGCGATCGCCATCAAGAAACCTCCGCAGTCTTGCGACTTGCGAGGACAGATACATCACAATAATTTGCATCTTGATATCAAGTTTGAGCTGCAAGAGCTCTTCACAGGTCTTCAAAGCCTGCGTACGCGTTGTCACGAACATGTTTCCTGCGAAACCCAGTTCTTTCAGATTCTCGATCAGCTCGCCAAACTCTGAACACCATGCGAGCACTCCAAGCTGGAAAGGGTAACATCAAATGAATGTCCGCACCGAAGTGATCAAGGCTTCGTACCTGACCATATTGCTTGTATCTTGCATAGACAATGTTGGGCGCTACAGAAAGGGCAAACTCAAATGCGCTGTTGGTTTCTATTACACCTGGGAGTGGCACGTATGGGGGAGCAACAGATTGGGGAGCGGAGGGCTCTGGGTGTGTTAGAAGACGAACCGGTGGGCAATGCGGACATGCTTACCGGCGGTCTGGGAGGAGGTGCGTCTTGGAACCATTGATAATTGGAGTAGTCGACCTCGCCGCCAGAATCGACCACATCTGTTCTTTTACCAGCGAAGTCCATGATTGGAAGTGGGTATTGAGCTTAGTCGCAAGCCTGAGATGAGATAAAGGATATGCTGTCTTCGACCTTGCGCGGTGATCGATGGATAGTTTACAAAGCACGTGGCAGTACACTCTCGGAAATGTTAAGGGGGGAAAGAAGGGGCGAGGGTGACGTCACAGAAGTGTGTGATGGGATGGAGAGTGATAAGAATTTCTTATGCGTCTTAGTGTCGTCGACTGGTCTGGTGTCGTCGGGATATCCTTCTTCGTCAAATCCAGAGACGTTGCGACTCAACCAGGATGGTGATGGTGGTAGTACAGATATTCGTTCTGAAGCAAGGAAATCTTCAGAGCAGCAACTTGAAGGTGGCGATGCCGTTAGAGTGGTAGGATCCACAAATTCGTATGTGTTCGTAACAGGTGGTGAAAGGCGTTTATGCTCACTTTTTGAAGTAAGCCTGGACCGTTTGCCCTTGAAAATAGGAAGTCGCAATGGGGCGCTAAGAAGGGTCTTTGCCCGTGTTCTCAATCGATTAAACAAGAACGGGATTCCTGGTGCAGTTTCTGCAACGGATAGTATAAGTTCTGGCCCAGGCGAAACTGTCGAATAAGATAAGACACGGTAAACCTTTCAGAGTCGGTATACATACCAGCAGCGACGGGGCAGGCAAATGGGTTTGGAATGTGTTGGGGTGGTTTGGGGAAACTGAGGGTGAGATCAGCAAAATCGACGTTGCTCCCTGAGCTAGCAGTTTTTTGCAAAGAGGAGGGTGTGGGTACAGTGATGCGCGCTAGCCCTGTATCTGGGGACGATCTCGGGGATAGAGAGTCTGAGAAGTGAAAGCGATCTGGAGTGGGAGGTTGATCGAGTTGGATGGGTAGGTCGTCGTGCGTAACGATGTGAAAGTCCTCTGCCCAATCCTGCAAAGCTGTATCTTGACGTTGATGGACGAGAGTCGCAGATAGGGTTCCCGTCGAGCTGCTGAAAGAGCCGCGAAGGCGTCGAGCAAGCTTCGACCTTTCTGATTTGCTCGGAGTTGACGTTGGGATAATCAGTCCTTCACTGTGGACTTGAGAAGAGAACGAGAAACTCGGGAAACTTGCACGTTTTGAGCAAGTCTATGCAAGGCCAACGCGTGCAATGACATCTTCGCGCGTGGCCCTGCCTTGATGGGGTATCCAAAGCAATCTACACTGCATATATGTACATTGGGTAAAGAGATAGACAGAAGAACTACAAGTCCACGAGAAGTGGGGACGATTCACGCACAGCTTCTCCGCGTTGGCTAACCCCTTTGCTCGACGAAGCCCTGAGTCTATCCACCTGCGTCCAAATCCAGCAAACGGGGCTCTTTAGTGCAGTAAAATACGAAAATGGACCAAGCAAAGTTTTGCCAAAGACGAAAGCCCAGAACAGCAACAAAGCGATATTGCCGAACTGCGCGTAAGGTGTGCGACGATCGTTGAAAGGATAGGGAATCCCCACTGTTTTGGTCCAAGAACCGGTGCCTACTTGTGCGATTTCGCTGTAACCACCGCCTGCAACACCACTGACCCCTCCCTTACCCCCGTCGCACCACAGAACGATCGTTCCTAGCTCTTCTGCGCGTTGTTTAGCTTGCAACCACATGGTGTACCCGACTGAAAGATCCCAAGTTCGTGCCGGCGCAAGCACGAGTGCAGGCCTAGATTTAAGATCGGAGAACGGAGAGGCTGCTGCAAAATCGAGGCAAATTGAAGTTGTTAGAGGAACCGAACGGGTGTGATTAGGCCCTGGCGCCCACTTTGATGGGCTGACATCCTTTGGGCGAGAAAGAACGGCGTCAAACACGCCTGGCGGTAATTGGGAGTGGGTTAAAGAGAAAGATTCAGCAACTAGAGCACGATTAGATCTTTTCGAAGAGGATACATTAAAAATCTCACTTGGTACGAGATGTCTTTTATAGTAGTAAAGGTATGGTGACGCGGATGAGTTTGACATTACGGCGATTCCTGCACGCTTCAAACCTGTAGATCTATTCGGATCTCGAGGGTCTGCAAATGTCTCCTCGAAGGAAACCCCAACGTATGAGGTGATGCTCTTTCGGACTTTTTCGAACCCGGCATCCCTTTCCGCCTCGGAGTTGAATGAAATAGCTCCCTCAGGCCATAGAAGGAATTTGGCAGAGGATTGCAGCTTCTTACTCTCCGATATGTAATCATCAAGAGTCAAACTGTGGTGCTGGTATCGCTGAAATGGAGGGAGAACACAGCCAACGGTAAGAGGTGTGGAAGTGGAAATGGTAGAAACAGGAAGCGGAAGGTTGCCCTGGAGGAATGAAGGAATAGACAAGAACACGAGGGCGAGGAATAGGTTGCTAGGGGCGTGGGACGACAAGATTGACTGTATATCACTTGAAGAGTCTGCATGCTCGTCAACAGGTAACAGAGTTGGGCTTTCAGAAATGAACCAAGCCCCAACTGCTTGGGAGCAGACAATGGCCCAGGCAGCCACAACCCAATCTTGACTGACAGGGCCAAAAAATGGAACGAGCCACCTGTATGCACCTGAACCGTCATTGAGGCTCCAGGTTGATAGATGACCTAGTGGGTTGATGTATGCCACTGTGCACCAGAGTGTAGCCCACATTGCAGGAAAAAGTGTGATTTGCGCCCATGACGAGTTCAGGCGCATACAAAGCTTGGTATCAATAAAGACAGCGGCCAAAGCAAGGAAAGATGTAAGGGCAGAGAAAGCAGTTAGAGCAACAAGTGATACACCAACTGTGGACAGAGCGTGAATAGATGCATAGAAGTGGGGGACAGCTCTTCCGATTGAAAGGGAAAGTA
Source organism: Laccaria bicolor S238N-H82 (assembly GCF_000143565.1). NCBI lineage: Eukaryota > Fungi > Basidiomycota > Agaricomycetes > Agaricales > Hydnangiaceae > Laccaria > Laccaria bicolor. Next base: position 1,069,533 of record NW_001889872.1, on the reverse strand, counting down.
AGAGAAGCAGAGAGTTTCGAGCTGCATGGGGTGATGGTAAGAGGATACGGGAGTACAGGAGAAGCGCCGAAAGCGTCAACACTGATGGGATAGTTGATGAGTTGGCGAAGGCGGAAAGAGATCCTATCAACAGGATGAAGCTGGTATGGGGATGACGTTGAAACATTATCTTTCGCAAATTCATGGCAGGGCCGTCTTTCTGTCGAGCCAGATGATGGTGGCTTGTGAGAAAGGCAGTTGGCCTGTTCTTTCTGTCAATCTCTCCTTCTTATACAGCAGCATCCATTATGTAATCATTCCCTAAGTATTCATGAAGTTCCTGCAAAGGCGTCGCTACTGTCGTCCATCATCGGTCCTCCAGTCAAAACGTCCTCTACATCCATTTGGGTTAAATCATGCGCACTTTCAAGTGGTATTCCGTCCGGTCCAAGTGCAGAAATTTCCAGTTCTATGTCCTTTTTCTCCCCCATGTTGGATTCGAGAGGTGTCAGCGAATCATCTAAACCATCCCCTCGATCGTCGCCCCCAAGGTTGGAAGAGGGTTGTAAAGACATGAGTAACTTGGGCTTGGGTGAGGGAAGTTTCGACGGCGGGTCGTCCAGTACATTGTCGACCTCTAACGAATCCTTGGCGGGTTCCGCCACGACCACCACATCGTCCGGATCCATTTCTTCGTCGCCGTCAACAACTTCGGGTTCGTCTGGCAGAGGCACCAATGGCTCGTCAACCTCGCCCTCGTCGTCACTGAATTGCTGGTGAACTCGTTCAGAGCCAGTAACAAGCTCAGAAATTCGGATTATCCTCACTGGTACTTTCTCTGTTTTGACCCATTTATATATCTTCAGGCTTGTCCCCGCTGGAGAGGTTTCAGTTGCAACCCATGCCTTCTCCCAACATGGGACTGGTTGCATTAATTGGCGACGTGCTGCTTCTGTAGTAGCGATGCTCACTCCGATCCTTCGTCTGGTAGCCATGTTGTCGAGGTGGTATGAGAGGTTGCCATAATTAATTAATTACATTCAAGTACAAATTCAATTATTTTGCCACCTAAACTGCTTCTGCCCAACTCAACACGTCTTGTTTGTCGAGGGACGCATCCTTCTGTCTGCGTAAACAGCAGATACTGAGCCCAAAGAAATAACTTACGTTCTCGTTGACGTCCGCAGTTTTTTGGCCAAGCTACTACGGGTCAGCACTGGAAGCATTAGAACCCATCAAGACATACTACTGAGGTCATCGTATCCTGCTGCTCCAGCGAAAGTGATGAGCGAAGCTCATTAAGTTTAGCTTGCATAGAGTCGCATTTGCTAGGTTGGTATGGCTTTCATAATCATGAGGTGGAGCACGCAGAAATGAACGTACGAATGCATCGTTTTCGTTTCTTCTCGGCGAAGCTCCAACTGTCGCTTCATCATCAGCTCCAAATTACCTCTGGCCTGAGGTATCATTGAGTCAACTGCCATTCCACTATACGCGTGGTAATACCTGGACAGGACGCAAGTCATTTGCGGCAGCCATAAGATTTTGACCAAGTACGTTGATCCATTCGACCTGCCGTTGCCAACCTGGTGGCTCCGCCTGTGATAAAGCTGGTGGAGGATCGAGGAGGGAGGAGGTCAAGGCGGAGTAGGTAACCAAGAGGGAGCGTAGGACGGAGAGTAAGGCTGGACGCCTATCTGAAAGGTTACATTAGGGATCTCATTTTGCAAACATTATAGTTGGATATATACCGACACTCGGGTCAGCTGGATAAAGTTGATTTCCGCCGAGCTCTGCCAATGATGGGATCTTTTCTTTCACCTACAGTGTACATGTTGTTGAATACGGATGCCAGGGCAAAAAAAAATTGCGGCGCACAAACCACCGGTCTCCAAAAACGTCGTAGTAAGCGTCGGGCTCCTCCAAGATCCAATCGACGCGTGGTTTCTCCAGTTGGCTGAGCGGCCAGTCGGGGACATCGGTTTGGTCACTCAACACCTCATACTGATTCACGGTGGGATCAGATGGGTCTGGGACGCGTTCGCGGAGCAGGGCCAAGAGCTTGAGGTTGTGTGGGGCATATTTTGTATAATGGGAGGGAGGAGAAGGAAATGGGTTTCGCAGTTCCGCGTCATCATCGTCCATTGGAAAACTACATAATGTCAAAAAAGGAAATACACTTCCAAGCAAGATCCGTCCTGCACCAAACCTTGAACCGGATATATTCCATCATGTCAATGTCCCCTTTCAACTACAAACCATCCTCATGTCTGAATTCACCGTTAATACCCCTCTGCCCCATATCCCCGACAACCTCACCATACCCCAGTTCATCCTGCGCGAAATTGCGTCACCGAGGCCTCAACGCTCCTCGTCGGTGCCCTTCTTCATCGACGATAAGACTGGCAGGAGGATAAGCTACGAAGAAGTGCGTCTCTACTTTCCTATCTCGAACTGCTCCTTACAATTCCTAGGTGCACAAACGCACATATGGACTCGCGAACGCGTTGAGTCTGAAATACGCTATCGGTACGTTCTACCACTGCCTCAGTCATCACAGAGTCTCAATGGCGAGTGTAGGGAAAGGAGACGTTGGTATGACATACAATTTCCAAGCACTGGTGCGGTATTCTGACGGTGCTAACGTTCGCAGTCTGTCTCCTCAGCCCTAACCATACAGGTAGGATGGTTTTATTATATGGCCTTACTATTACTTACCTTGCCAATGAAAGATTATGCTACCGTCATTTGGGCGGTTCAAACTCTGGGGGGTATAATAACGTCAGGCTTAGCAAACTTGGTCTGTTCTCCACTCGACTGATTGAATGAACATAGGCCTGCAAACCCTAGTTATACGGCCGACGAACTTACGCATCAGCTGACGACTAGCAAAGCCAAATTGATTGTAACTCACTCTGTTTGTCGGAATGCAGCCTTGGAGGCTTCTCGAGCCTCGGGCATTAGCGGAGACCGTCTGGTGCTTCTAGTTGATCCGACATTGAGCCCCACCGTCAATTCTTCGACTGTCGAAGATCTCATCGCGTTTGGAATAAGCAGACCTCAGAGCTACAAAGCCCAATGTTTGTTACCGGGCGAAGCTCGCACTACGCTCGCTTTCCTCTCGTTTTCAAGCGGCACAACGGGTACGGAGCTTTATTTATGAAATCGATTTGGATGTTCAAGATCCTTTTTATTTATTTAGGAAAACCAAAGGTGTGATATGTGAACCATTTTTCTGGCCTGAATTTGAACCATCCACCAGGCTGTGGAAATTTCCCACTTCGCCGTCATCGCTAATGTCATTCAAATGGCCGCGCATTACCAAATATACGATCCTGTGCAGCCTTCCAGTCGCATGCTTCCTGGTGACATAGCTCTCGCAGGTCAGAGGCACACTCTTAGATGTTGTTTGCTTAACCCACTCATGGAAATTCATTAGTTCTGCCTTTTTTTCGTAAGTAACCTTGTATGAAACTGCGACCTTCCTTACACAAGTCACTCAGATATTTATGGTCTCGTTGTCATGGTAAGATCACTTCCTCCCTTAGCCATTTTCCTCCCCTAATGCATTACTTTCATAGATGCATTACATTTTATATTGCGGGGTACGGGTTGTGTGTCCCTCAGCCACTTCATTGGATTCTCACAACACAAATTAGATGTCGATCGTGGTTGTGCCGAAGTTTAATTTTTCAAGTTTTCTGGACAGCATCATCCGCCACAAAGTTACTCATTTATTGTAATGCTTTCCTTTACTGTCATGCTGGTGTGCTGACGTTCCCCGCAGCCTGGTCCCCCCTCAAATCGTCCTTTTGTGCAAGGTCGGTTTACTATACAGTCTCCTTCGCATGTTCTGTAATACTTTTTCAGCATCAATCTGTGCAAAACTACGATTTCAGCCATGTCAAATATTGCCTGTCTGGTGCAGCTCCACTGAGCGGAGAGCTGATGGAGCAGGTTACTAGTATTCTTCCCAACGCATCTATTGGTCAAGGATATGGTTCGTCACCAGGCACTGTCTCCATGGACCCCACTCATGTGGTCGTAGGTCTTACTGAGACATGTGCAAGCGTAGCGTTACTGCCACCTGATCGCAAGCTAGCTACGATAGGAAGCGCGGGTCGCCTCCTTCCCGGAATTGTGGCCAGGGTGCTCAAACCAGACGGCACTTTTGCAGCTGAAGGTGAACAAGGTGAACTTGTGGTGACGGGTCCATCCATGGCTTTGAGATACATGGACAACCCGAAAGCGTATGTTCTCAGAATGGATTGATTTAATCCCCGTGGCTTAAGTTTGTTATAACCAGAACTGCAGAAACTTTTGTGGGTGGCTGGGTGCGTACTGGAGATGAAGTAATCATCAAAGATCTCGAGGTTTTTGTCGTTGATCGTTTGAAGGTTTCCGGGACTTTCTTGCTGCTGTGTTCCCACTTCTGACATTGATATAGGAGATAATAAAGGTTCGAGGGTTTCAAGTGTCCCCAGCGGAACTTGAGGGCCATCTACTCCTTCACCCGGATGCTGTCGATGCATGTGTTGTGGGCGTGCCGCATGACTACAGCGGAGAACTGCCTTTGGCATTCGTTGTGCTGGAAAGCAAAGCGCGACAGCGTGTCAACAACAACAGGAGCGAAGAACAGACGCTAAAGCGGATTCTCTGTAAGGTAAGATGAACGACAACACCCATTACAACACACTCAAACTTTTATCGCAACGCAGCATGTATCTGATGCGAAGGCCCAGTACAAGTGGTTAGCAGGGGGAATCGAGTTTGTCGATGAAATACCAAAGAACCCATCTGGAAAGATAGTACGTGTGCACTCGTTCTCCGTGAGACTTAGTCTGACGAAGGTGTTAGCTTCGGAGATTGTTACGCGAGAAAGCAAAGGCTTTGGCGAAACCAGTGACGGCTAGGCTGTGAGGGTTAACCAACACGTTGCCACTCTTTATATATGCAACGAGGTTTCAATGCAATTCACAGATAATTTGGTCGCGCTTAACGTTGGATCTGCTGGGTACCGAATCAATGTTATACAGAGTGTACATGAGCTTACTTAGATAAAGAGAGTTATTTACTGGCGATGTCCGAACCGAGCTTACACACAGAAAATCGTACCAATACTGAGGCCAACATAAGGTCCAAGCTGTGTAAATGTCAATCGTCGAGTGGACGGAACAGACGATGGAAGGTCTTTACGTGATCCAAAATGTTTCCTTTGAGAACGTTGGGAACGGATTGGTTTTGGCAGCGAGAATCAGTACTGTCATCGCTGCCTGAGAGGTTGCAGATACATGTAAGTCATTATTCAAGATTTTTGTCTGAGGCTCACCAGGACAGGAAATGGCTGTTCCAGTAGATAAAAGATGAACCTCGCCGTGGGGATGGGCATAACCTAGAAACCTTCCGGGAACAGTAGGGATAATATCTAGATTCGAGATAGAATGAGAAACACGGCAGAGGGAAGCACCTAATCGCCAGCACCCACCAAATTTGTTGTTGATACGCCGCAAATCAGGAATCTAGGGCGAGTTTGAGAAATCTCAAGTGTCATTAACGTCTGTTTGTGATACCTTTTCATCGATGAGCTGCGCGAAAGCAGCATTTCCGATGCGAGGAGTCCCATAGGTGACAGCCTTGATAGATGTGCCAGCAGGAAGATTGATGTTCATGTACAACGCGTCGAGTACAGCCAAGGCGCCGCCGAGGGAATGACCGACCTAGGAGCCCAATATTGAAATATGAAGGGCAGAGATGATTACCTCGGAAACATACAAGAGTGACGCTGGTACTGTTCTTGCTTGCCATGAGACTCTGCACCTCTGCTAAAATTTGTTGAGCAGTGATAGCGTGCTGGTCTTTGAAACCATCGTGAACCAATACAGCAGACGAAACTCCAGGGAACAGAGTAGCGTTCAGAGGATGCATGGTGATCTTGATATCGGTCAAAATGGAAGCACTAAAGAAAAATCAACAGGCAGCACGCAACTGGACCACGAGGAGACGTACAGGTGGATAGGGTCTGTACCTTCGTGTGAGACAACGATGGTATTCTGGTCTGGCCAGTAACCAACGAAATCTTGGTAGTATACGATCAATTTATTTTACCAAAGGGTAACGGACAGAAGAAAAAAACCAACATATTTGAGTGGTAATACCGTCGCCTCCAATGAGGGTTGGCTCAAATCCGGGGAGGGAATCGCAAATTTCTGTCCAATGTTGGGAAGTCAGTGACATATTAGAGAAGATGGGTAATGATGGCTTACTGCCGCATTTCCATCCCTGCAACTTGGCTGTCGGGCAGTACGAAGCTCGGGCAAGCTGTGTAAAAGGTGATAAATCTGAGATGTCAGTGTTTGAAAGGGCTGTAATGTCTCGAGCTTTGAAATAAGGAGCAGGAGCAGCGAAAACACTGAGAAATTGAAGAGCAACGAAGAGAGCGAAAATAAATGCCAGCATGTTGGAAAGAAAAGGGATAACCTCCAGAGGTACAAGAATAATTCGAATGGTACATTGCGGGGGTTTATAAAGTAGTCAGGGCGGTTACGTAGGAAACGGGGAGAGAGCATATGTTTTCATTTAATTGGCCCCTATTGGCCCATTTGATTAGTGTTGCTTGTGACTGTTTGAAAGGAAAGGATAAGAATTTTGTTTTATGTGTTTTGGCAAGTTATAGTTGACATGGTTCGTCGAATTGCGTCGCAAGTGCATCAGCAGGCGTCCAGGTTATTGCGTGCTAAATATCTAACACAAGAACCAGTATGGTTCAGAGCCGTCCTCGATAATCCTCCTCTTCCCCTTCCTCCCAAAGCTCCTCCACCACGCACAACATACGACCAGAAGCCTGGCAGCCCACAGAACATCGACCTCCGTGCTCCTCGTCCGTTGCCCATCTATTATATTGAAGATGAAATTCGTCGCCAGTTCTTTCGCGACCACCCGTTTGAGGCCTTCCGTCCCACAACCTTGATAGAGGGTGAGCAAATTGCTCCACTTCATGAGGTAAAAGGCAAGGCCTGGTCGCGTCTCAGGCAGAGAGGGAGAAATCCTAAACCAGAGGAGTAAGTCCTATCAGCTTTATTACTGGCAAAGTCTTATAACTTCTTACTCAGTGCTGTTCAATTCGCCCTCAACCTGTATAACCACCATGATATACCTCTCAGTGAGGCATACGCCAGAGCCGTAGCGCAGTTTAGATCTTTGCGTTCCGAACATCACGTTGCTACCACATTCGCTGTCATGGAAGCCGAAGAACTTGGAGCCGTTTTCTTGCCAACTGAAATTGAGCATGGTTTCGAGAAAGAGAAGAGAGCTCTGGGAACATGGGAACGGACGAAAGAGATGGACCAGAACGCTTTGACTGCTCGAAAACGGTGGAAGGCTATTGTCCAGAAGCATAATGGAGTCGACCAATGGACGAAAGGACAAGAGTATGTGAGACTATGGAGGGAGGGTGTCAAACCAAACTATTCGCCTCTACTGGCCGAGCCGTTGCCTCCTCCTTCCTCAATGGGGGCCGATTTTTTGCAGGTGGTCAGGACGCAGCAGAACTAGTATATACAAAACAAAATAGGAGCATGTCAAGCCTTCACGCGTGATTGTGCTGCCTGTGCGGCGTTCACTCCCATCCACGTTTTCTCTACCAACCCTAGCAACTTTTGCATGTCCGAACTCCAATCGTTCATAACGTCCTCTGCGCTCCGCTTATTCTTGAAGTTTACGATTCCAGTGGGCCGATCTATTCTTGCCCATATCGTAGCAGACACGACAAGCCGCGCGAGAACTTCTTCAGTTTGTTTGGGCGTGAGGTCAAGCAACGAAGTGAGACGTGTTAGGGTGATTCGTGTATAGTACTGGGCTACCACACGGATGTTCTAGAAACAGGACGGTTAATTCTGTTACAAAGAGAATACACAAGGCTTACGTGTTCGATAACACGAGTGTGTAGGTCTTCCCAGCACTTCTCCGACGAGAAGACCGGCGTTTTTCGAAGGAATTTACCATAGAGCGATTCGATGCCAGGCCACCGCATAAGCTCGCGCGTGGTGAAACATTTGACGAGGTTGCTGATGTCAGTTCAGCAGGTGTCCTTAACTACAAGTGTGAATTACGCACTAATGGAGCTCAAGTTTTGCGAGGGCGGGATCCACAAAGAGGTGATGAAGCATATCCGACTGTTCGTTGTTATGCGGGGCAAGTACCACATAATACGCAATGTGTTCAAGGGCCTGTAAACTTCTTGGTAAGATTGAACATCATCAACGTTGAAGGAGCGCACATACAGCCCTTCCCTTGTCGTTGACATCTTCCTTGATGGAAGGCGTCTCCCAGACTTTATAATAATATTTCGCAACATCCAAGTAAGAATCACCGTGGAGCGCGTGTTGGATCATCATGTCGTAGTATTTGAGTTTGAGGTCCTGTCTTTCATGGTCAACTCAATATGCGCCAAATCGAACTCATCACAAACTTCATTGTCCTTATCCTTCAAGAATTCCTCGTTGACCTTTCGACCACCAACACGAACTTTAATCCACTCAGCCTCCCCTCCACCAAGTGAATCCTTTCCATCCTTCTTCTCCAGTTCGTCGTCTTTCTGGCGCGCGACGGCTATCAAAAGGCGCATTTGTTCCAAAATAAACTCTGTCTTCTCTCTTCGTTCCATAGAAGAGTAGGTCTCAACTTGTAAATCTGAAAGGAGATCTGAGGCAGTCTGTAGTGACTCTTTGGGATCCGGAGAGGTAGCTGATTGGGAGAGTCCCTCATGATAATGCGCGAGAAGAAGTGTGACGCGTGCTCTCGGCGTTTCCAAAAAGATCTTTAAGGTTGACCTTGAGTGAATAAAAAAACAGAATGATATACCGGAGACGGACCTTTCCCTCTGTCACCCCTCGCAAAGTTTCAACCAACTCTAGCCACTTCTCATTCCCGTCTCGTTCTCTAACTTTGTCTAACCAACTCAACACCTGCTCAACAATGGCTTGCACAGCAGCTTTCAATTGACCGTGCTTTTTACTCAAAAGGCTGATGGTGGAGTTCAAAAGAGTATAGTCTCGTGCATCGTAGCAATGTTGGACGGCAGCTTTCACCAAGCGTAGTGTGGATGTAAGATCGGCTGCCTGAAGAAAGGGATAAGAAAACGAATATCCCGCGAGTTTGGTCACGTACGTTTCTTGTGTGCTTCTCAAGCGCGAAGAGTTTATCCAAAGCGTCTTGCAGTTTACCCGACTTTTGGAGTATGAATAGTTGAACTTGTGAAATTGGGTTAGGCGACATACCTTTGCTATTGATTCAACTTCTGGAAGTAGAGAATCGACCTCTTTTGTGTAATCTTTTTCTTGTTTCTTGTTGTCGGCCATGATGGATATCCAGGAAGGTGTTTTGTTCCTCTGTTCAAGCCATTTGGAGTGACGCGTCGCGTTATTGTTGCTGTCTGTTTGTTCCACCCCTTTTTTGGACCACAAGGCCACACTGACTTCTAAGGGTTTTATTGAAATCTTTGGGGAGAGAGGAAAAGGCGTCGCATGTATTTCATGTGCATAGTCATACGTGTCATAAAGTTGGGCATATGTGTTTTCCTAATGATGGTCCAGCCAGGGTAGATATACGTAAGTATGGAGAGTTGTAAAGTAGCAGGATAATTAACGGACTTGAAGCGTGCTCAAAGGAATGTCCTGTGCCCTGCTCACGGGCGAAGAGGTGGTGTCAGATGCAGGTACTTTTTTGGATGAAGCGGTTGTCGATTGTCCTCTCAAGGCCGAGATACGATCAACCGCCGCAAGATGCAGAATGCGAGTTGAAAGCGAGAGAGGGTTGCGGATAAAAAGCCTATAAACAAAGGAAAGGAAGCTGAATATCGAAGGAATGACGTAGAAGGCTGAGGAAAATTGGCCCATCAACCACTTTTGGCTTCCATATGTGGGCGATATAACCTCGAAGGTATCCACGCCTTTTGATGAGGTCGAAGTTGTAGCGTCGACATACACCGAGGCAGTCAATGGCCGTGCATCAACACTGGCTTCTTGGATCGCTGGCGTTGCGTCGATGGCAACCGAAGATGACTTTGCGATGGCCTCTACGGCCTGGTCCGTAACGCGAGGCGACCACTGGATAGCAGCATTTACCGTTCGCACCTGAGCAGAAATTCCACGGCTCATCGTTTCCACGGTGGCATCAATCCCCTTTTCCAACATGACAGGCCTCACAGGCTCGATGACCCGCAAAAACGAGCGCTCTGTGAAACGCACCAGCTGAAGGTGCGGAAGTGTGTCAGAAACCGTCTGCCAATTCTTCGCATTGGCTTCGACGAAGCCAGGACGGTTTTTTTCCTGAAACCATTTGATTGAGTCTAAGCGAGGTGCGAGGTGGCTAAGCAAAATCGAGACTTGCAGGGGATCACTGATCCAGGAATGGCCGACATGAAGCCGAAGGAGCGATGGGGATGACGCGGCCTGTGTCCTAAGTAGTTCGGAATTGCCATGAGTTGCGTTGATAACAACGCCAAGGGTGTGCAATCGCCTGCACTGGCTTGTCAGGAATGAGAAGGACTCGAGCGTCAATGTTGGGGGCCCGTTCAAAGACGGGAAACGAGCTAATGGGCAGAGGCGAAGCGTTTCGAGATTTGGGCATGCATGCGCCAGGCATTCGATGTCAAAAGGGGTGAAAAGGACCGATTCGGGGAGGTCAATGTCGAATCGCGTGAGCTTCGGCAACTCTGAGAGGTACTCCAGTGAGAGATGGCCAGATGGTGCATCTGCCCTTGAAGTCGAACGAACTAAATCCATGAATTTCGAAGATCCAGTTGCGGTTATACGCAATGACTGCAAGGTATCTCCAAAACGATCGCACAGCAACCCGCACAGGTCTTGCCAATCAGCCTTGTCAGGGGGGTCTTCAATGACAAGATCTAACTGAGTCAAAGGGCTATCGAGGTGTCTCAAAAAAACGGCGATATTAGCCACTTCGCCTGTCAAATTCAGCTTTCTCATCTGCGCAAAGGAACCTTTCGACATTAAATCCCCGGTAAGTCGTAATGCAGACTTGCGAATTTCGGTGAAATCAAGTTCCTCACCGGAGAAGACACCGCTATCTGTGGAACCGATGGAGCTTGGCGTAGAATCTCCGGAGCGTGGACGAAGTTCGTCGAAAAACCCTTCCACAGCTATTGGCGATCTACCGGTCAAGTCTAACTGCAAGTGTTTAAGCTGAGGTAATGCGGCAGTCCAACGACCAACGCCAGGGGACAGAGCCCCGGGAGCGACGAGGAGCACCTTCTCCAGGGCATCTTGGCGAAGAAGGAGCTCAGTGAAGGCATCTGGCAAGCTAGTCGGGGAAATGAATGAGAAACCTGATAATTTGCTTCGACTCGACATGTCAGCGAGAAAGGCACCGATCTGGGCGAGCTTCAGATTGGTTCCAATCTCCAAGTGAACAACTCGGAGTTCTGGGTTAAGAAAAAGAGCACAGCGATCTAAACCCGCGGCTGTCTCGGCTTTCCACGTCAACTCTCGCAGGGAAGGAAGTATGTATGTGCGAGGACGAGATTCGTCGAGAATAGGAAAAACAGAGGTAGCGACGGCGTTGGAGTTTTCGTCATATGTAAGACGCTGGACGAGTTCACCGTATCTGAGAACGTTCTTCCAATCGTCGCCTTGGGGGGTCTTGACCTAACCGTGGTTGTGTGAACAAAAAATAAGACTGAAATTACGAGTATCATACCAAACCCAAACCAGGTCTGCGAGCCTTTTTGAGAACGTGGCCTGGAAACAGTCCAAGAATCGGAACAATGGAATCCAACTCCCTCCACAATATCTTTAAGGCGGGCTCAGAAAGTGCCCGGCACGTCCGAGCCAGTCGGGACAGAGAGCGCCTGCCATTTGGCGCATCGTGAATTGCTTCGAGCAACTTCTTGGTAGCAACGGGGTCACGAAGGATGACGGGGAACATTTTCTTTTCGTACATTGCGTATGGACGATAGCCTCCTTTTGTTTTCGCTTTGAAAGCTTGTGCTGGCACGAGACGGAGAGCGGAGACTGGTCGAAAGACTTGTACGGTAGAAAAGGATGTGAGGTGTGTAGTCTGCTAATGAGTTGAAAGGCAGAAGAAAAGCTGGTCTTTTAATGGACACTTAATGAGGACTGCGTGTGTGGCACGCTGTCTGTGTAACTTGCACCGTCATGCAGGATTCCTGATGTGTGATCGGTGTCATATACATGCTCACGCCATGGACATGAGTCCACAGCAAGGTACCTGTGCTGAAGCCCCACTGAATGTCAGTGGCGATAAAGAGTCGTGAACTTGCCTAGCTGATTCTTTCTCAAGAAAAGATTACGGCGTTCGTCTTGCAAAATGAAAGGGTGCTTGCGTGACAGTGACACTCTCACGTGGGAAACACGTTTCGTGTTTAGCAAGGAGGCAGCAACCAAGCGGCAGGAACACTGTTTTTCGCTAAAGCTCTCCTACTTCCCAAGGCACTGGTTCGCCTTCCCAGTCATCTTCAACTTCCACATTTGTTCTTGTACTCTCGTCCCCATCCGTCACGTCATTTTCTCCAATGTCCCAAATCTCTCCACCTTTGTCTGGGTTGTAGTGCGCGAGTTTTCGTCCATACAACACGCTCTTAGCGACTTGAGCCTCTTGACAATCTCTCCACTTAGCATCAACATACCCCAAGGACAACACGCGCCGAAGTTTATCAGGGAGGTCAACCTCGAATTTGCCGTCCTGCGGATGTCTAGTTGTAGGGATGCTCTGACCATGAGGACCTGTCAAACGGGCATAGACTAAAATGGGGTCCGAATCAAGTCCGATGTGTTCGTCATCATATCCTTGTCTGCTTGTGCGCGCAGCTCGCGTGTGTGACCGATCAATCAGTTTCAGTCCACCCTTGTGGACTAGCAGGTCTACTTCGCTTTCGCTTTCTCCATCGATTTCGGTGTTGTTTGCCAGTTTCGCTTTCTTTCTGGTATCATTAGCCTTCCCTTGCGTCTTCTTACTGGCAGCCGAGGAACCAGAAGCTGCGGGAGGAGATGGAGGTAGAAGGCGCGGCTTTGATTGAGGACGAGTCTCTTGGACAATGAATGGATTTTTCTCGGCGTCAGAAATGGAGCGCTTGCGTGATGAGCGAATATCTCTAGTCGCTGTTGTGTCGGCATCGTGCGAATGCGATTTTTGAGTGTACAAGGGGATCAAAGTTTTCACTGAGCTGCTCCTCGGTCTCTGTGAACTAGCCGAAGGGTTCCCGTCCGTCAATTCTCCAGACGCCGTCAGATCCAATGGACCAGATGTAGTCATCCGTGATTCTGGGACGGTATTGTGGAATATATCGAGACCGCCCCTTGAATCATTAGTAAATGCCTTTATCTTTGATAGGTCGTCTATGGGGGCATTTCTCGCGTTGAACAAGGGTGCGAAATGTTTTCCCTTTGCATGTGGCTTCAAAGGGGAGTTGTCTACAAAGGATGAATCGTTCAAGACTTCTTCTTCACCTTCGCAACCGAAATTGTCACTGTTTGTCCTAGACTGGAAGCGCGGAAAGGGGAGGGAAGTTTGGGAAATTACGCGTCGCCGTTTTTCCTTACTTGGGGACGGGGAGACGGGTTCTCCACGAAGGCGTTTTCTTGCACGCGACATAGCTGTTGAAGGATATGGCGGGGATATGGAGGTGGTGGGGTCAGAAGCAAAGCGGGGAGGAAACAGCTCCAGAGATGGACTTGAGCTGTCGTGCAAGCGAGATTTACTAAATGGGTTTGGCGATAACTCTTGCTCTGCGGTAGCTTTTGCCTTTTCTTTTTTCATTTTATGAGGAGAAAAGGGGTTGAATGTAGAGAGGGGAGCGGTCTGCACGATTGGACGAGTGGCTGGCAGGGTCAACGGATGGTCAGGGGACGGAAGCCTCGGAGGCGTAGACGGGGTAACTGCAAGCTTAGAGAGTTTCTTATACAGCTTGTACTTGTCGGCTGGGATGAATTCATAATGGATTCAAAGGCAAACGGATGATGACAGCACTGACCAATGTGAGGCTGGAGTTTAATGTCGTCAATTGTTGGATCGCGTGCATTTTTCGCCTTGAAGGCACGTTCCCAGTTCTTTATATCCGCTCGTAGTTCGGAGATGTTTGGAGCTGCGGGCATGGTGTGCTAGGCAAGGTGTTCTCTGCAAGTGGCTTGTAGCAACCGAACAAGACGCGTACATAATGCCAAACAAAGCAAGTTGAACTTGGATTTGATGTGGATTTGACTTGAATTGTTCTGTCAATTTGCTCGCTGTCACCGTCATGAACGCCGCACGCCCCCGACACAGTGTTCTTGTTCTTTTCGACCCTCTATTGGCCGTTAGCGACCCAACCACCCCTCCCCGCAACATATCGTCTCCAGATTCAGACAAGGAGAACGTCAACACCCTCACCGCGTTCTTTAATCGCACTTACAATTCATCACATCCCCAGCCTCCTCAGCTCAAAAATCGTCTCATTGATGTAGGAAATGCTACCCTAGATGAATCTTCTATCAACGCCTCTCTCATCGAAGAAGATGGCCCCGAGGCTCACCTGATCCACGACTCTGACGATGACGAAAATGACACATTAACGTTCCGCCATATGACTGAAGCGGCCACCCCAAAGTGGCACTCTAGACCCACGCCTTCAGCAACCAGTAGCCCTTCCCCTTCAGCCCTTCGCACTCCATTGGCCGACCTTCCTTTAGAACGCGATGCAACTCCCCTCGCTCGTTCCAAAGTCTATCGACGTCCAGTCGTGCCTCACTTGTCAAACCTATCCCAAGTGCAACCAATCACTTCTCATGAGTCATTTTCAGAGTCTGTCGCAAAGCCAGCAACGCCCATTGCCAGCACATCGGGGTCGTCGATTCCTCCTATTTATATTACTCATGACGACCTACCAGATTCTTCTTCGGAGTCACTCAGCAGTTCCGTCTGCACTTTGAACCTTGCGACACCCACTGGAACTCTTCTTACAGACACTTCACTTCCTGTTGTCGTTTCACCTCCCTCAAACTCCATACAAGATATCCTCCCCGTCCCCTCCTTGGATCGGTCGAGATTGAGGCCCAATCCGCCACCCTCCGCCAACTCAAACCGCTGCTCTGTGGACCTGCAATCCTCTTTCCAGTTACAACTGGAATCTGCAGATGCCACTTTTGATTTACTCAACGACAAAATCTCTTTCCTTGGCTCAAAAAATGGCTTGGACTCGTTCTTTGATGCTATTGAGGGAGAAGACAGCTTTGACATGAGTGCCGAGCAAGGGAAGATGGAGTCGGTCTTGAAATCCATGAAGAATGAGGAGACAGACGGAGCGCCACCGAGGATAAAGACATCTGATGAGGATCTAATCACTCGTAAGCCAACGTCACAAGAACGGAGGTGTTTCGATTCACTGGGAGTCAAACGTGCTAGTTTATGTGAGTGACTTCTGTGTGGGTGTATCTCGGAGCTGAGTTATCTTAGCAAAGGCCTTACCTAAAGCAAATTTATCAGGCCAACAGGACCTGGAGAAGCCTTCGCCTATTGTCGTTCCCACGAAGCCCTCAGAGCCCCCCTTGTTATCCACTCCGAGCTCGAAATGCGATCTTCCACGGGTCCCTCCGCCCGCTGTCCCTGCTCTCAAGATCGTGAAACGAGCCAAGGTGTCAGGTCATTCGAAGTCGAATTCAACGAGTAGCACCAGCTCTTCTGAGGGGCCTACTTTTGCTTGTGCAGGCGTTGAACTTGTCTCAGCTCGAACGATACCCTCTGTATCGATGACCGGCCGTTTGCCTGTGTCGAGAGGGGTGTCGCCCAGATCTTCTGGTTTAGTGCCTAGAAACACGACTCTTCGAGCTCCCGCCAGTAGAAATAACACTGCTCCCTCAGCTCCTTCCGTTCCAGCCGCCAGTGCGCCCATTGGGAGTGGGGCACGTAGGGTGCTGATCTCAGACGGGCCTACTTTGCAGCCAAGAAGCAGGATTGTGGCAAACTCCATCCAATCAAAGGAGGGTCCTTTTCGTCTTCAGCGGCCTGCACCTGTTTCGAACATTCTCACGAAACCACTGGCTGTCGGTGGCCTCAAGCGTCCTGCGAAGTATGGGAGTTCTGTTGGGACAATTTCGAATCTTCCAAAACCTGTCTCGCGGAGTGGAACATCAAAATTGCCTACAACCGGTCTTCGCAATGGCGGCAGCAGTCTTCCTGCTCGGCGTGTGATTTGAGGTCATCGATTGGTCTAACAGGTGGTAAATCCATTGCAATCTTCCAAGATGGATCGATAAAGGCGGTGGGGTGGACCTTTTAGCTACTTTTTAAAGCAATTAGACGTGTACTTGGATTAAATAAAAATAAGAATTTGGAGCTGCATGAGGTCGCCAATCTCCGGAAGTACTGCCAGGTTTCCCCCCTGAGCCTCATTCTCAACTCTCGTCTTAGGAAGTCGGTGAACTGATGAAATTTAGATTGTCGAAGCCCGTTGTAGCTGCAGCGCCGAGCAAGAAACCGATCGTGACATTCTCAACAGCATTCTATGATGACCCCGCGTTCTCACCTGATCCTCGCTCTCATCCCTACTTCGCTACGGAATACAATTGGGAATCACCTCCTGCGCCAGGCCATCCAACTTTGAGGGGTCAGCGTCGACGGCGCTCCCCTGGTATCCATGACGCCACTGCTGAGACGGAAGTCGATTCCTTCCAGCTCTTACAGCCACCCAATTCGCCAACATCTCCAGACGGCGTCGACGAGCCGCAGTCCACATCATACCCACCCCCTTCCTCTACCTCCAACTCCATCGTTCTTTCTTCCATACCAACTGCGCCTACCCACACGTCCATACTGTCAAGAGCGTTTGTGAACTCAAAGGATCCCACAAGAAAACGTGGTAGTCTCCTAAGCTGGCTAAAAGAGGCTCAGCTTAATATGGGTTCCTTATCCAATGTTACAAAGCCATCGCAGAGTCACCCTGATGTTCCCCCTCCCCCCTATGAAGCAAACCCAGCGAAAGTTACGAAGCCTGCAATGCTAACAGCACTGACAAGCGATCGGCAATCGGCTCGTTCCCGGCTAGCGACAATACCTAGCCTTCAGGGTGGAACAAATCAAGGAGGGCCTGCGCATAATTGGAGGCTGCAGGACCTAGATAGAATTGATGAACTTGACCACAGCAACCCACTTGGCATTGCACTACATCACGGAGGCCCATACGAAGCGGTGCGTTCGGCTGTTCAATCTGGTGTGCAAATGCCTCTAGGCTTTTCGAACAATGACCGCGGTCTTCAAACAGTCGGGGATGTAAGGATTATTTACTAGGCATCACCATGACATTGTTTACCATAGCATATAGGTATATACGCCCCCCCAGGCACCTGCTGGTGTTCCTTTGAACTTGTCACCTGGTCAAATTCTTCCTCGGAACTTTAGGCGGCAGCAAGCCAAGCCTCCTCGACTGCGGAGCGGTGAGGCTTTCCTCTCATCACCAGGACAGTTGGAAGCTTCTCGGAGCGTCCCCCAAGAATCCGTTATTCCACCTCGACACCGAGCTCAGCTGTCCGCTACTGGTCATGCAACTCCCCGTTACCGCAATCATCCACCGCGTCGTGCCGTAGATAGTCCATTTGATGGACCAGCAATCCAGATCGGTATGGCCATGATGCAACTTTCTGCATCGCCTCCAAGGCTAAATGACTATACCTACAAGCGAGCACAACATGAATCGGAGGTTGATCCGTATGGCCTTACCCTGGAACCATTGACATATTTACAGCAAGCGTCGGAGAAAGGCGGCTCCTTAACGCCTCATTGCACAGCCGAGCAAGTTGTTATGAATACAGATCTATTGACGTCACAGAAGCGTTCCGTCGGTGACGATGGCAAGCAGGTTCATTTGCCACATGTTACTGTTGCTTGGGAAGTCGACGGAGCTTCAGCACAGCGTCAGGAAGGGTGCCTGCCCAAGTCCCCTCCTTCCCCTATTGACTTTCAGGTCACACAAAATGCAGCAACTACCCACGAACCTACCGATCCAATTTTTTCTTCTCCAACCGACATGTTCCAACACAAGGGGGGAAGGGCGGAAGAGAATAGACAAGCGTTCATTGCCCAAAGCGAGATTAGCAATGACAAGGACCCTCCTCCCTATCCGCCTCAGCCCAAGAACGCAGGCAAAGCAGCACTGCAACAAACGAACGGTGTTGCCAACAAGGAACCCAACTATTTCAAGCAAACTGGGAAAGTAGTTGACGCTCAAGGTCACCACTGTCCTCTTGACGACGTCGTCCAACATCAATTTATTCGGTACGAAATTCATCCTTCTCGGTCCCCTACTGGAAACCAGCATGGCGACCAAACCGGTTATGAAGTAGACTTGCGGCGATATGAGGTCCCCGATCGACCGTTGCAAGATTGCGAACCTACTGAAGGAGATGAACAACATATCGATTGGATTAACGCTGAGGACGGCCAAGACAATCGACATGCTGCAACTGGCCTGGCTCGCAGCGCGCCCAAGAGCAAGAACCACGACGAAAATCATCTGCAATACCATTATCCCTTTACTCTAAAGCGCACATCATGGTCGGATCAAGGCTCCACTGAGGGACAACCTCGACTCCCTCCTAGTGGTGTAGACCATACCTTGCAAACGGGCACAACTCAACATATCAACACTATGCCCCAAGGGACACATCAGCCTTTGGGTCATGCCCACAAAAACCAGCAAATGAATTTTTTTCATCACCACCTCTCTGCACATACAGAAGTTTATCGTGGATCTCAGGTTAATCTCTCTGGGAACGACCACTCCGCCAATCCAATTTCCTATAAACACAACAGGAACACTCATGGGACGAGCGTGAACTTTCATGATGATGGGCAATATACCAACCTTCATGCTAGGGATGGGAGCGCCCGAGATCAGTCGAGTTATTCTCAAACAATCACAAATCAGCCAAATTTCTCGCAAGAAGTTACTCCCGCTTATCTGTACCCTCACAGCGCGGCAAAACAGCTGCCACGTTTTCTTCCAAAGAAACTCGTTATGCCTACCCCCCTTCAACCGCCAAATTTACCGCCAACGCCACCGTATCAATACCCATCTTCGTTGCAAACTTACCTTCATTCTCAGCCGATTCCTTCACGGTCTCCATCACCCGTGGGGCCCATGCCGCCAATATTAGAAAATACCTCTCTGTTACTACATGAACCACCCAGTCGTAAACTCAAGAAACGACCGAGTGTGGTAGTGCACCCATTAAAGAGGACGCCTTCCACCGTCATCTCGTTTTCACCGGATCTTATCCCTTCAACCAATGTAGAAAAGTCGACCTTCCGCACCAGGTCCGAAAGGCCTACGAACAGAGTTTTGAGCAAACGAAGAACCAATTTTTGAGGTACTACTCTCCCGTTTTTACTTGAACCGTTCTCTCCACAGATAGATTGTGCGCTCATTGTTTTTTTTTTTGTCGCTCACTTAATATGTAACTGTAGGTCTTGAACTATGTACAGTAATAACTGCCTGTATGACTATCCCAGCCTTGTTTGACAGATTGTTTTGTATGGACAAGAAGCCGAACACTCAGCTACAAACAACATGCATTTTGGTGACGTTCTGCGATAGCAGGGAGCAAGTGTACTACGTATTCCGGCGATACTATTACTTACAGGCCAGAGTGAGGATACATCAATAAGCGAGACGAAACATGAATTGGAAACTGTACTGCTTTGTGTCCGGATCCCAATGGGACCAATTCCAGTATCCAGCATCATCAGCTTCATCCTCGATTTCACGAGCTGGGATACGGAAGGCGATAGTTTCGTAGGGTTCAGCCGCTACCTAAAAAAATGATTTGAGGCAGCAAAGATAGCGACGGGGAAGGACGCACAATTAAATATTGATAGGCTTTGTTGGGTGGCTCCCGTTTTTGTTCCCAAGCGCTCATGAATCGACGTCGCGGGACCACGCCATCCTTGATTTGAGGTAGATGCACTTGAACCATCATGCCTTCCTTTCCAGTATCCCTATCGCGAACTTTTGTGACGCGGTACCCTGGGCGACCTATCTTGAGGAAGACTTTTCGTTGAATATTACTTTGTGCAGGTGCAATCATGAGTTGTGTGTCTTTTGCATCGCGGGCTGCGCGGCGAGCAAGGTTTGTTTGATGCTTTTTCCCTTGTGTATGTGCAAGGTAAGAACCCTCATTGGTGTGAAGGGTCAAGCATAGACGACATTCGAGAGACCCAAGGTGGTTGCGGAGAATATATGGATCCTTGAGAAAAGTCAACAGTCATTCGATAAATTTCGCAGACAATGGGCATCTTACCTTCGCCAAATCAATGGTTTCGAGTGCAAGCTTTCGGAGGCGCTCCCGCCTGTCGACATTCGTCTCCGAAGCACCAGCAACACCTCCACCTCCAAACTTGGAACCAACTCGATTCTAACTCATCTTCAGCCTTCTATACATGAACGTAAGAAAAATGTGCAAACCTGATAATCTATAACGTAGGTCAGTAGTGCCTGGACAAGAACGATTTCTGGGACTGACCCATGAACAAAGATTGGGTACTAGCAGAGTCAAAATTGACGCAGTCTTATTAAAGGCCTGGCAGTGGTTTGGTCAACCAGTGACCAGTCGAGGTGATGAAATCGTGTACGTTACGGTAAATCACGTGACGACATTACCCTAAAAAAAACCACCTTCAGTTCGCCTTCAATTCGTTGGCCTCTTTTCACCCCTCGTCGATCAAAACTTCGTTTTCGACGTGATGCCTGCTCAGAAGCGTTCCATGGAGAACGAATCAACAAAGAACGGGTCTAAAAAATTAAAGATCGCTGATTCCAAACACGAGAGACACACCCCTTCAAGTGGGGCTCCGTTACGTGCAGAGGAGCTTGACTTTCCCCGTGGTGGCGGCACGTCGTTCACACCCCTTGAAGTAAAGACAATCCGAGCGGAGGCCGTTAAGGAAGCCAATGTAGAACTTTTTGAGGTTAGAATCAGTTTTTCATATGCGAAAGTATCCTAATTTTGTGACTATTGGACTTATAGGATACCCATGTTGCGAAAAAGTCCAAAAAACGAAAACGTGGCCCCGATGGCCACACCCACCCCGCTGGTGAGAATGCCAATAGAGTACGAATCGAGCATCTGAATTATAAAGTAAGTCACTATCGGTTTCGAGGTGCTTAGGCTGAAAGAGTTTAACAGAGGTTAAATGTGGGGATGAAAATTTTCGGCCAAATTGTCGGTATTTTGCCGTTATCGTTGCTTGTTTCTCTTCCCAACCAATTATCCGCCCATGTTCCCATAACAAATATATCCTCGCAATTTACGAGCGCCCTTGAACGAATGGACAACATCAGCGAAGGGTCTGGCGCGGATGATGAGGAAGGAGCTGGACTATCGGATTCTGATACCCCAGATCTCTCTGATATATTCAGGGTAGGACAATATGTCCGTGCGGTGGTGTCCGCTATACATGCCCCGGGCTCAAGTGAAGCTTCAAGTCTTGGAAAATCGCGGGATGAGACCAGCAAGGCTAGCCGACGGGTGGAGCTCAGTCTGGTTCCTGAAAGAGTAAATGCCGGAGTTCAGAAAGCAGACCTCAAAAACGGATTTGTATGTTCTTCATACAGGTCTACGTTTTCAACGACTTATCAGGCCATTAGACCATGACAGCCGCCGTCAAGAGCGTCGAAGACCATGGATATATTTTGGATTTGGGAATTTCAGGTGTCGAAGGATTTTTGGCTTTCAAGGATACAAAGATGCGGCCAAGTGGGAGCATAGCGTTGGATGTCGGTCGGTTGCTGGACGTTAGTGTAACCAAGCTGTCCGCAAACGGACGGACTTGTAATGTCACTACGGACCAAGCTCTATTTTCGTCGTCCTATGTCTGTCTTCAATTCCATTCTTTTACATTCTGTTTACTCAACCCATACACAGGTCACTGAGATGTCATCCGTCACATCGGTCCTTCCTGGCGCTTTAGTGCAATCACTCATAACTGCGATCCATCCCACAGGTCTTAATCTTCAAGTCCTTGGTTTTTTCGAAGGTACCGTTGACCCAGTGCATTTAAAAAAAGGGGGGAAAGCGTACCAGGTTGGTAAAAAGGTTAGGGCGAGAATATTGTATGAATATTCTTCATCCCCCCCAAGATTCGCGTTAGCCCTAGTAGACCACCTCACGAATCTCAGTGCACCCTGCATCAAAAGCAAGGAATTACCGGCTGAGACAAAATCTATTCAAGAAGCCTTTCCATTGGGTACGATCATTGAGTCTGCGAAGGTCCTCCGGGTGGAAACGGAGCGGGGGATCATTGTTGAAGTTCAGCCAGGAGTCGAAGGTTTTGTACATGTTCGTAAGATTCCCTTTTTCTTTTGCAGTGCCTCAAAGTCCTTGGCAGATATCCCACCTCTCAGAGGACCACGTACCATCTCTTTCTTCCACTGGCCCATGGAAACCCGGCACCCTTCATCGAGCACGTGTAACAGGCTACTTTAGCTTTGATGGTCTCTTGCAGCTCTCCTTCAAGCCATCGATCATTGAGCAGAAGTTTTTGCAAGTGAGCGATGTCGAGGTCGGCGAAGTCATCAAAGGCACAATCAAGAAACTTACCGATTCTGGCCTCTTCGTCTCCTTGTCGAGAAGTATTGATGGTGTTGTCTGGCCCAACCATTATGCGGATATCACCCTTAAACATCCCGAAAAGCGATTTAAGCCTGGAGCGGGCATTAAATGCAAAGTTAGCAATAGATTCAACCCGTCTTTATAATCCATGTGGTTAACATCCTTGCCAGGTTCTGGCCGTCGATGTCTACCGGAAACGCATTTCTTTAACGGCAAAAAAGACGCTCCTCGATTCCAACCTACCCATTTTGTCAAAAATTGATGATGCCAAACCAGGCTTCGTGACTCACGCAGTGATCTTCAAAGTATACGGCAATCACCTACTGGTTGAATTTTACAATAATCTAAAAGCAATTGTCCCAGCAAAAGAAATCAGGTACTATTCCAATGTCTAACTGTGCTAAGCTTGGCTGAGGTTGATGTTGCAGTGACATTCCGATCAATAAACTCTCAGATTCTTTCCCAATTGGACGGGTTGTGAGAACACGGATCATTTCTGTCGACACTGAACAGGGACGGATTGTAGCGAGCATTCGACAAGCCCTCGGCAACAAAGATCCAGTCAGTGACATCAGCGCTGTCGAGATCGGTAATATCGTGAAAGGATCCATCTCCGAGATTCACAAGGACAACGCTCTTATCATCCTTCAACCAACCCAGATTCGAGCTTTGCTGTCTCTAAAAAACCTGGCAAATTTTCGTCAAATTTCTTTGGGTGAACTCCTTGTCAAGTTAAAAGTTGGTGATGAACTGGATGAACTCGTTGTTGTCACCCGAAATCCCGATAAAGGAGTGGTCATCGTGGCTAACACACCCAAGAAGGTCCCGTTGCTTAAAGGATCAAGTGTGTCCATTGATTCTTTGAAAGTCGGTCAGATCGTCGGAGGTCGTGTTACTCGACATACTCGCCATAGCGCCTTAATCAAGGTCACTCCACAAATTGGCGGAACATTACACCCGACAGACATATCGGATGACTACGACATGGGCTTAGTACTCCCTCCCGTAGATTCCATTCTGAGGGCCGCGATCATCGAGATAGATCGGTCCAAAAACCAACTCAGGCTGTCCACCCGCCATTCGAAAATGTATCCTGAATCTACCAAAAAAATTGTTGACCAGGAGATCATCCATATCTTTGATATCCATGTCGGAGACACTGTCCGAGGATCAATTAAAAGTGTGGCTGACCACGGGTTGTTCGTGACCATCGGTCGTGATATCGATGCTCGTGTACAGATTCGAGAACTTTTTGACGACGTTCGTGACGTTCCTGCTCCAACAGTCTTGTTTTGACCTTGCGTTCTTAGTTTGTCGAAGACTGGAAGGCTCGCTTCCAGGAAAAACAGATCGTGAAAGGTCTCATTCTCAGGTACTCTTTGTCCCCACTAACATACGCAAACTACTAATATTTCAATAGCGTTGACCTCCAGACAAGGAAAGTAGAAATGACCCTCAAATCGGGAGATCTCTCGACTAGAAATGGTTCATCCGTTGGGTTGGCTGATCTCAAAGTGGGTCAGAAGGTCGATGGCCTTGTAAAGCGGATTGAGGACTACGGTCTGTTCATCAACATCGATCGTTCAAAGCTTAATGGTCTTTGTCACAAATCACAGGTGTGTACTATCACTAGATGGCGTCGTTTCTTGTATCCTGAGGGTTTCCTCTAGCTCTCAGACAGTCAGGGAGCTGGTGTCTCATTTGCGCTCAATAGCTTCCACGAGGGAGATCGTGTGAAGGCCGTGATTATAGGGATTGATAAAGCTCGTATCTCTTTGAGCCTGAAGCCTTCTCTTTTCAATGAAGAAGATTTTCAAGAGGGCGCTGACACCAACGAACCGATCCCCGAACCTTCTGGAGTGATCAAGAATGACAACGTCGAGACAAGCGATGATGACGAGGACGAAGAAGTCGACATCTCGGACTCCGAAGGCGAGGGCGACGATGTGATGGATGTCGATATTGATCAACCCCTGGCCCACAGCCGTCCGGTTAGCGCACAGAAACCCAGAGTCGTCTCCACGGCCCCAATACCTTCATTGGCGTTGTCAGGCGGGTTCCAATGGTCTTTTGGTGAACAGCAATTAGGCGATGATTACGATGCGGAATCACCCTCCAGCGAATCTGACTTGGAAGGTGACGAATATGGCAAGAGGAAAACGAAGCGTCGGCGAAAAGCGATTGAACACGACCTCACAGCAGAAATGCACACCAAGTCACCGGAGTCCAACGCGGACTTTGAGAGGCTGCTTCTGGGGTCTCCGAATTCGTCGTACCTTTGGATACAGTATATGTCCTTTCAGCTGCAACTCTCAGAAGTGGAGAAGTCTCGAGAAATTGGCCGCAGGGCTATCGAAACTATTAACTTTAGGGAAGAGCAAGAGAAACTGAACGTGTGGATCGCCCTGTTAAACCTGGAAAATGTTTATGGCACCTTGGAAAGTTTGGAAACAACCTTTAAGCAGGCAGCTCGCGCGAATGACTCGAAGACCGTACATCTACGTCTGGCTTCAATCTTCGATCAATCAGATAAATTGGAGGTTAGCGAAGTTTGCACTTAGCAGGAGCAGTCATTGAACGTCGTACCACATTTCTTACAGAAAGCCGAAGAACAATTTAATCGGACCTGCAAGAAGTTTGGACAAAGTTCCAAGGTTTGGACACTCTTCAGTGAATACTACTTGAAAAGAGGAAATATGGAGGAGTCGAGAAAGCTCCTTCCACGGAGCCTGCTGAGCCTAGACAAACGCAAACGTGAGCGATTTACGTTTGAAGTACACTTTTCAGCGCCTTGAGTTGAAACGGTATGAATACAGATTTGAAAACGATATCTCGCTTTGCACAACTGGAATACAAGTATGGTGATCCTGAAAGAGGAAGAACACTGTTCGAGGGCATTGTTGATTCACACCCCAAACGATGGGACTTGTGGTCAATATACATGGACATGGAAGGGGTGCAGAAAAATATCCAAGGCCTCCGGTATGCCCTTTCCAAGCCTTTTGTCTACACCAATTACATATGTATGTGGCAGGAACCTCTTCGAACGGGTTTTGACCCTTCATATGACAAGCCACAAAGCCAAGTGCGCAATTCGTCACCTCTGGTCGGCCATCACTAATGCTATATTTTTGGTAGATCATTCTTCAAGAAGTGGCTTGAGCTTGAGAAACGAATAGGAGACGAAGAGGGTGTAAGTGATGTGAAAACAAAAGCAGTCGAGTGGACACGAAGAGCATCAAATGCACAACAATAATTACCAGAAACGTAGAGACAACAGATGGAACTTCTTATAGATATGAGGCAATGATATCAGTGCAGAGCATGTAAGTAAAGAGGGAGAGCAGAAATTAGAACGCGATGGAATCCAAGCGAAGTTGTCAAAGTAAAAATATCACGGGTATATGCAAGTGATACATACAGCAGGAAGGGAATATCATGAGTGGGGAGACCTTGTGCGTTCTGATACTGCAGGCTCAGAATCGAAGTCACTCAGTGGTCGCCTATTGCTCATAGAGCTGGCGAGCTGTCGCTGCCAATCGTCCAATTCACTAGATAGATGCTCGAAAGCGAGAGCGTTCTCCGAACTCGAAGTGCTGGCTCGCCTGCCAGAGATGCCTGACATCGGCCTGCCCCTGCCAAATGAAGGCTGCTCAACTTCAAGAAGAAGTCCAATTTTATGAGAAAGTTGCTCGTTTTCTCGTCGAAGGATTGTATTTTCGTTGCTAAGTTTCTCCATCAGTGTTTCGTCGTGACCCCCACGAGCAATAACAAGGGAGGCCTGTAGTCGTTCAACATCATGTTGGAGTTCTTCCACTTGCATTAGTCGGTCATCCGATTCCCGTTGTGAGGTTACAAGATTGTTGCGGAGGGCCTCAAGGTCCTTTTCCAGGTTGTCGAGTCGCATCCGAAGTTCTTTGTTTTCGTTGTGCAACCGCTGACCTTGTCTCTGAGCATCAATGAGCTGATTGCGCAACCCCTCATCTTCTGATGAGGGGGTGCCACGACCATTGATGTTGCGAACTCTCGAATCTGACGATTTCCCACGTACGGCGTCGAGATCGGCCTGAAGTTGACTATTTGTATTCTTCTGCTTCGTCAGCTCATCGCGCATTTTACGCATCATCTTTTCGGTGCCCCTGCAAAATGTCAAATTAGAAAAGAGGAGAGAGAAAGTCCACGAAATGCTTACTTCACGTAATGAACAGCTATTTGATAGTCTTCCTCCATTTGGTGCAAACGCTCCTTGTATCCCCTTTCTGTCTCTTCCAGTTTGCGTTCAGCGTCTTCCGCGCGCGCCTCAGCGTCTGTGTCACTTGAAGCATTTTGTGTTGATCGCGCATGATGGAGTTGGGCGGATAGTTGGGTAACCTGCCCTTCCACTTCTCGTGCACGACGTGCGACCTGAGCAAGCTCGCGCTCTGCGTTTTCCTGAAGACGAGTGCGCTCGGCAAGTTTATTTTCCAGCTCGGCAATAGCTTCTGGAGACGCTGAGCCTTTGGACCTAGAAGATGGGCGGAATTCACCCTCGTCAATGCCAACGCCGTTCTCCGCCAGATAATTACGAAGCATGCCCATTTTGAGATTGGTTTCAGAAATTTCCTTGTCTTTGTCGCGAAGGAGGTTGTCCTTTTCAGATGTCTCCTTGCGGGAACGTCCAGCATCCGCATGTGCTTGCGATAGTTGCCCACGTAAAGCGACAATTTGTGAACGAAGAATCAGCTGTTCGGATTCCTGCTCGCGGGTGCGGCGTCGTTCATCTGCCATCTTCTTCTGAGCTTCATCAACTTTAGCGGTCGTCTCCCTCAGAAGCAAACGGAGAGACTGCGCTTCCGCTTCTACAGCTTGTAACTTTTCAGAATGTCCACGGAGAAGACGATCTTCGTCTGCTTTGAGATCTTTGTGAGAGTCAAGCAGTTCGCCAAGGCCGCCAGTGGTAAGCGCTCTGAAAGCATCTGCCTCCTCGCGAGACTTGGTCCATGAATTTTCGACATCTGTTAATCTCGCCCGCGCCGCCTCAGCTTCTAAAGTTCGGGTCTCGACCTCGCCACGCAGTTCAGCCAGATCAGATTCAATGGCGCTGATCTGTTCTCGTGCCCGTTGATACTGCATGTCTACCTCCTCCGCCCGCGCAGAAGCTGCTTGAAGCGCTATGCGGGCTTGTTCCAAAGCCCGAATATGGTGTTCCTTGGATTGAAGGAGCTCGTCGAGTTGACCACGCAAACCTACTTCATCGGCTTCCCTCTGTTCAAGCAAGGAGCTTTGGGATACCAATTTATCAGCATGATCCCTCAGCTTGAACTCCAGAACTTCATATCGCTCCAAAAGCTCATTATACAGCTCTGCTATGCGATTGTGTGCTTCATCGGCTTTCTCTGACCGTTTCAGCGCGTCCGACGCACGAGCCTCAGCTTGATCATACAACATAGTGTGCAAAGCAAGAGAATCGCTCAGTTCGTTCAACTTGCGGTCTTGCGACCAACGCTCGTTCATGAGTGCAGACATGTGCCGTTCCAAATCCACAATACGATCGCGCTCAACATGATGCACCTCAGTTTTGTTGTTCGCTTCCAAAGCTGCAATTTTGGCACGGTAATATGCGGCCTCTTGCGTAGCAGTTGACTTTATGCGTTCGGCTTCTGCAAAGCGATCAGAGGCTTGTTTTGCTTGTTCAACCATTGCAGTCTTGACATCGAAAAAAGTCAGATCCTGCCGATAAAGTATTCAACGATCTTCTACTCACCTGGACTTGAGATTTGAACTGCTTAAACTTGAGAACCAATTCAGAATACCGCCCGTCGCTTCTGTCCTCACTTGCTCCGCTTAGTGATAGATCGGGACTACCTTCTCTATCCACTTGGACGTAACCTGCTCGAGAAGCTTTGCTCAAAGCCTCCCTCATCCAAATCATTTGACGTTTAAGGCTGTCAAGCTCCAGGTCTTTGGCCTTAAGATCTTTCAGGAGATCAGCAGCCACATTCCCAACGGACCCACTGCCGCTCTTTGACGTCGGTCGAGCAAACCCGTTGACGATAGGAGATGTTGTCTGTGGAGTGCCATATACGTCGCCGGAAGCTTTGACACGCTCGAGGGCAGGAGACGCTCGCCCAGTCACAGGTGACGCTCGCCCAGTGATAGGAGATGCCCGCCCAGTAACAGCAGGTGACGATCTACCAGTAATGCCGTTGATCCCCATAGACACTCCTACCATACTTGGAGGTTGTCCCCCTTGTGCGAACGCGTCTCCAGCGTTATTTATAGGGGATACAGCTCGACTCGCGACATTGAACTGGACTGGGCTTTTCGCTCTTGCTTGGCTAGGATTTGAGTCAGGTGATGTAGCCCTTTGAGAATGCGATTCCGAGGTGCCCGTGTCCATACCATCATCTGTGCCCGCCAGGTCATCATCCTCCCTCCGTGGTCGAACAGGTGTTTTTCCTTTTCCATTTGGGGGTGTTGGGAATGTCTGTTGAGGCAATCCGGTTGCTGATTTTATAGATCTGCCTGCAGGAGACAGGGCACGCCGAGGGTCTTCGTTGTCCGATCCAACAGCTGGAGACATTGATCGCCCATTGAGATGTACAGTGGACACTTGAGGGTTCTGAGCAGTGACAGAGGGTTTTCGAGCAGCATTCTGGCTTCCTGGCGGAACTGCAGCACCAGGGGGCGGCCCTTTGCTGGAGTCGGGATATTTGATGTGTTCTAGAGAAATTATAAGATTAAAAGGTTGAGAAGCTTTTTTGCACCGAGAAACATACTTGTATCCAAAACGTGGGTTATACTAGGGTCGTCCGATTTCGACGGCGTGAAGGATTCTCCCCCCAATACAAAAACTCTTGTACCCATTGAAGCCATGGCATGTCCAGATCGCCCACTAGGAGATGGTCCCATGTTTTGGAACATATACCATCGCTGGTCTGGAACAAAAACGTCAAAGAAGGTAACCGTTTTGGTAGTTATGAGACTTTACTAGAGATTTTAAATGCAGCGAGATCACCAAGATCCTTGCCATCCACCCCTCGACCTCCAAACACATAAATGACATCGTCTACAATGGCTGCTGCGTGACCCTCCCTCGGTGAAGGAATAAACCCAATGCATTGAAGTTCGGTCCACTTTCTGGTGTTGAGGTCAAAGGACCACGTATCATTATAGTGGTAGGATCCGTCCGTCCCACCAAACCTAAAAGATATATGTTGAATTTATTGGCGGTCACAGGGAAGTTAATAAACATACACGATGATGCGGTCTTCGTATGTGATGCAAACATGCCCTGTTCGAGGCGCAGGCTTTTCAGAAGTGGAGGGCTCATATAACTCCCACCCTGCTCGGCCTCTTACTGGAACCTACTTTGAGTGTTCCTGCAACGACAACTTCGGAAAACTCACGTGAATTTAAATCAAAGCACCACAGGTCGTTCAAAAACTCTCCGTCCACTTGTCCGCCGAAAACAAAAAATTTTGAGCCAACCATAGTCACTGCATGTCCATATCTACCAGCAGGCGCTGCGCCATGAACAGCTACCCGTGTCCATTCCCGCGAGGCTGAGTGCAGAGGCTGTCGGCAAAATTGTACGGACAAAATCGCAATATACGCACTGATGTTCAAGAGATACAACCCATCATCCTGCTTATCAGTGGGCTTCGCCTTTGGATCTGTCTTGGTGTCTCCACCCCACACAATCAAAACTGCGCTGACCAAGGCGCTGGCGTGACCCACTCGGGGACAAGGAACTTCGCCGCCCGTCTGCAATAGTGTTGCTGAATTATTCGCCGTTGAAAACAGATAAAGATCGTTGCGAGCAACTTCTCGGACAAGACCACCGAAAAGGTAGAGATCCCCTCCAGAAGTGGTGACAGCAGGAAGTGCGTGGCCGTATCGAGGAAACGGTGAGGGCGAAGGTGATGTGGGAGGCACTACTCCAGGCTTGGGAAGCACAGACGGGGGTAGAAGGACAAGGCGGCGGGCAGTCCATGGAAAAGCAGGTGGCGCCCGTTGCTGCTGCTGTGATTGAAGTGGACCTGTAGGCCCGTTCGGACTACTTCCTCGATCTCGAGTTCTTTGGGCTTGTTGCTGCTGTATCTGTTGCTGCTGAACACTGGGACCCAAACCACCACTTCCGACACTTCCGGATACGCTGTTATGGAAGAGAGGGTAAATCAAGCAGAAAAATTCCAGCTGAATGAT
The DNA here is from genome assembly GCF_000143565.1 of Laccaria bicolor S238N-H82. Classification (NCBI taxonomy): domain Eukaryota; kingdom Fungi; phylum Basidiomycota; class Agaricomycetes; order Agaricales; family Hydnangiaceae; genus Laccaria; species Laccaria bicolor. The sequence continues at coordinate 1,038,754 of NW_001889872.1, read as the reverse complement.
GAGACACACCCATCAAATTGATTCTCTCGCAGACTCCCTGGCTGCCCTTGCCCAATCGTGACGTCTTTGCTGGCGTTGGAGGAGAGCTGAGCTAGGGCCTGGCTCGGAGTCTGGGCAACAGTAACATTTGCTGGGGGCTGTGGGGGAGGCTGCTGCTTCTTCCTTGAGAAGAAGGACATTCGACGAGACCTGGAACCTAAGAGGGACGGTATGGCTGACTGGTGGTGTGTTGTTGATGTTGTGAGAAAAAGTGAAGCAAACAAGGGTGCTATAGGTGCGACAACGAGACTGGTTGTAGGCTGTGGGTTAGATTGACGACGATTGGCACGGCTAGGGATGAAAGGGAGGTCCGACGCTGATAGTTCTGGTCTTATACCTACCAAGCTCAATCAAACTTCAATGCATACATACATACACGCCCAAGAGGACCATTCTCAGGATACATAGTTTGTCTCTATTTGCCAGCAGCATCCACAGTGACTCTACTCATTCCAAGTTATTATCAACGTATCGTCCGTAGAGTCATGGTCTCGTTTACGATGCATCATCACCCGGTCGCGAGAAGGAAAAAGACGGTTGCAATCTGGAAATATGATTGAATAATGGGGGGACGAACGACGTGGTACACTTGCTTTTCATTGCACAAATAAATATCGGGGTTCTGGTTCATACATTCAGAAAAGCTTCGAGTGAATAAGCGCAAGCGTACATACTGTTCTGGTGTGGTGACTTTGGCCGAAAACTGGACATCGTTGACGTACGTCTGGACATCATTGACCTGCTGCTCGGTGGACGTAACTGGAAGCGGTGAGTCTTGTAGCTGAAAACGTGGCAACGGAAGAGACCCGTACCGTCTTGGACCGCCGGAGTTGAGGGAAGGATGGAGGGGAGAAGCATCCTTAATGGTCGCGTGACGTCACATTGAATGTCCTCACCGTGCCATGGTCATAATCCTATGACGGACAAGTCACCAACGACGACGACGACTACGACGACGACTACGACGACGACAACCCCCGCGTCCTGTTTTACGACGGCAACGGCAGCCTGTTCCTCTACAAATACTTCTGACTCGCCAACCGCTACCTCCTATAATCCTTGTTCAACAGACAGACTGGACACTAACCCAACACTTCATCCCATGCCATCTCGTCCTCATACCCCCATATTGCGCTGGCTGAGTAATGTATCGTCAACCCGTTCCTCGCCCCCGTCTTCCCCCCCATCTCCTAATCTTGCCCTTCTAAATGAGGCCATGAACGAGCCTCTGCGGCCCCCTGCCGCACGCCTTCCACCATCCTTTCGTGCATCTCGCAATCTCAGTCGACCCCCACCCTTCCTCGACAACCTCACCCGTTCAACCCTTCCTTCCTCTTCCCTTTCCCCACCTATTGCCTCATTCCACTCTATCCGATCCGATGTTGTTCGGCCACCTCCCATCCTCCTCGCCCATTCACCGCCTACTCGGTCCTCCCTCGACTCTCTACGCTCCTTTTATTCCCAATCTATATCCACCCACTCCGCTGACCTTTTAACAGGAAATCATTTGCAGACTTCCTCTCCAACCACGTCCTCTTGGTGGTGGTTTCAATCAGACAATAATGTTTCGTCGCCAGTCGTCGACGATCGCTCTGAGATGCTTTCCGTAAAAGAGACAAACAACAAGTGTGCGTCTACGACATTCTTTTAAACATTTTGGCTCACGCAATGCAGACAAGTCTCCGCGCAACCCTGTGGTTTTTTGTCACGGTCTTCTTGGCTTCGACTCCGTCACTATAGGCCCTGCCATTGCCCCCCTCGAAGTCGCGCACTGGCGAGGGATAAAGGAGGTTCTTGAAGAAAATGGCACTGAGGTCCTCATCACCAGGGTCCCCGCCACAAGCAGTCCTGCCGAAAGAGCAAAGGTTCTTGAACAGAGGATTTCCCAGGTCTATCCGGGACGGAGTGTACATCTCATCGGTCAGTCATGTATCACACTCCATTGGGGAGGCTCTATTTCACTTTGACTCTCACAAACCTTAAGGTCACTCAATGGTAACATTCGCTTCAATTGATCACGACTCGCCTCTAATCCTATGCACAGGGCGGCCTTGACTGTCGCTACCTCACCACCCATCTCACACAACGAAAATTCCACGTTCTATCCATAACAACAATTGCCACGCCGCACCGAGGCTCCTCCTTTGCTGACCATTTCCTTTCAACGATAGGTCGCGCGCGCATGCCTTCCGTCCTTTCTCTTCTCGATTTGCTTCCGAATGGAGGTGGCGACGGAAAGGCTTTCGAATGCCTAACAGTTGAAAGTATGAGAAAGTTCAATGAAGAGACACCAGACGTTGAAGGCGTCAGATATTTCAGCTGGGGTGCTGTTTATGACCCGGGATTGATTGATACCTGGAAGTAAGTGGATTCACGCTGTATCTATTAAAGTCCTTGTATATATCTCCATAGGTGGCCTCACTCTGTCATTTTAGAAAGGGAGGGTCCCAATGATGGCCTCGTCTCTGTCGAGTCATCCAAATGGGTGTGTCACATTCTCGTTTTTAGTTCCTTGTTATTAAAGGTGCAAAAGGGCACTTATCTAGGTACACTCTCTCAAGTCAACCATCTGGACCTTGTCGGGTGGATAAACACCGCCAGATACAAATGGGCAGAAATGATGGGAAAAGAGATTGAATTCCGGCCTGCGACATTCTACCTTGGCATCGCTGACATGTTGGCACACGAGGTGGAGGGTCAAGAAAATGAGGATGTCATTGGGTCCAAAACAACAGCTGAGACTAAAGAACGCGCCAACCAAAAGCATCTGCCAATAGATGAGACGACGGCGGGTCAGGGTGACACCAGAGTGCGTAAACAAATGTTAGAAAGCTTGAATGTCGCCGGCGCACAGCTCCCAAGCTCGGAGTCTCTGGAGTCTGTTCCTGACCCTAAGCCACGAACACATAGACCAAGTTCTGGTTCAACATCGTAGTCCTGTCTTGATGACATGTGCGTTCATGGTCTATAGATGCCGTATCCTGTATATACACATACCACCACGTCTGTTGGATTGCGTTTGCCGCATGGGGCGCGCAGTAATTCTCTTGAAATGAAAACTAGTAGAAAGCAAGGGAGATAAACGAAGACGTAGCAGACTTTTATAGCCTCCTCTTCAGACTTGTTGGGTTCAAACATTTTGCTCTATGAAAAACTGACAGCGAGTTTTCTGGGGTATAAATTTATCCTGTTTGGCTGAAAAGATAAAATTCACCCCTTTGAGTTGAATACAACTGAAAAAGTACAGACTATGCACACATTGCTCTGTTGAGACATGAATCCCTCCATCTCAGCTCTAGAGGCTGCGAGCCACTGATGACATTGTTCAGCAAGGTGGTCTCCATGATCTAAAGTTTTTTTATATAAATTGTCTTTGGCAGGGAAGAAGGAAAAAAAATCTTACTGATACAAAAGGCATGTGGGATTTCGAATTTATCTTGGACAATTCTCTGGGATCGCTCATCTGGGTAAAACGAACTGAGTAATTTGTGTTTTTCTGGCCCAACCCAATCATCATGTCCCGCATAATAGAACCAGAGTCTCTGCCTGTGCTCTTCCAAAAGGATTAGGTCTAAGCCTTGTACAGCAATCATCTCTTCACCGGCCATGCTTAATGCAGCTGCAATACTCGACGGGGAATAAAGGAGTCGCTGCAGGACAAGGACTTGAGAGAGAGGCCAGCCACGAAAAATTGTGCAAAGGATGTACGTTGGGAGATATTTGACAAAGCGCGACAGAAGTGACAGAATTGATATTGAAGTGGGTGAGAAAGCCCACTGTTGAATGATTAGCAGCATACATACGTTGATAAAACGAGGAACATACAGAAAGCCGTTTGCCGTTTGGAGTATTGGCAATATTGCTTATGGTCGGGAAAAGGAGGAAAATCGCCGATACATCAGGTTGCCTTGATTTCAATACCTGTTGAAAATGTCAACAAGATCCACGGCAGAGAAATGGGGGGCAGAACCTGCAAAGAGATCCATGCACCAATGCTGTGGCCGACAAGCGCGAATTTGGCTGTTCCGCCGTACTCCATCTTGAGGGCATCTAAAGCACGGGCCACACTCTCAACTTGGGACGGGAGACTGCAGGAATCTATTGACTGAGGGGCGCTAATGACAGGCGAGTGACCGATATGTCCGATAGCAAGAATTGCAAGCGTAGTTGTTGTGTCCTTTTGGTATAAGGCGTTCAAAAATGGCAAGTAGAAGTCAAGAAGACCCGGATTGCCTGGAAAGGATGAGGAGTCGGTGCAACCGTTGTGCTGTCACGTTGCGGAACATACCAGGTACGAAGAGAAGGACGACAGTTGGAGGATGACCTTGGCGTTTGGTTGGCCACCAGAGAGTGTGTGCGACATCGAGGGGGTGATGATGAGGGAAAACAGAGTTAATGAATGGCTGAGGAGGTTGTGCCGTAGTGGAAGAGAGCAATCTCAAGAAAGGTGGGAGGTGGGAGATGGTCATGTTTATAAATAGCCTTCGACATAACCTTCAACATAAATAACCGTACAAGTTCAAGTTCGTCCTTAATGTCTCGTGCGCCTCCCTTTCCTACCCGTCGACGATCTCCATCCAACGCCAACGGTGCTTCATATCCTTCACCATCATCCTACGCTTCGCAGCCTCTCTCCGCTCCAGGCATACCAACGCGTCCCCTACAAATATCACGACCCCCATCGCGTCCTACAACGCCCAGCAACTCTGCTTTCGCATCAGGTTCTCCGCTTCACGCACCGCCCAACACCGCTCCCATCGGTCCTTCTCGCCCGCAGCGCTCTGAACGAAGAGGACGCCTTTCAGAGTACTCTGGCTCTGAACGCGCTTCTATTTCATCTCAAGATCTCTACAGGGACAGCATTAGCACCACCCGTTCAGAGCTTTCCGGCTCCTATCGAACTTCAAATGTTCCTCTGCATTTGAGAACTAATCAACCTCAGCAGAGTCCAACATCAGACGATGGCGATCACACAACTCCAACCTCTTTAGTTTCTGCCCTATCGGCCTTCCAGTCGGCTGGAACCAGAAGGCGTCAAACACTCAATGCAGAAGATGTTGATTATCAAAGAGAAAGAGAGGCGGAAATGGAGGCGGAAAAGCTGAGACAGCAGCGAATACGAGAGAAAGTTCCGGGAATTCGGTCGAAAAGGGGGGGAAAGGCAGGCGAGATCGACGGTGAGTCTGCTAGTTACGCGTCGTCTGCATCGTGGAGTAAGCCTTTTCATCTATAGCGGTTCTTGATCAAGTCAAGGATGGCTGGGAATTCGTCATCGACCCAGACGTGAGCTATCTTAATCTTCGTAGACGCAGCACGAAGTAATAATCTAACATCAGTTCAATAATGTGGAATTGGCTTTACAACTTCTCGACAGCTCTTCACATGGCAAGAATATGGAATCCTTTCGGAATACAAAGAATATGCTCTCGAAAGCCCTTAGAGGCTCTGTCGATAGTGTGTCTCTTCACTTGCAGCGCTCCTGTAATGACTGATTCGTAGATCTCTCTCTGTACAGAGCATTATCAGGCATTCGCAGCTTCCCTGCCACATCATGCCTCTCTCTTGAATCACCTCACAGAATCCCAGGGACATATCTCGAGCACGCGAACATCGCTTACTGAGGCCAAGGACGCTCTTGCAAGCAAACGTGCCGACCTTGTTCAACTTTGGAACCGAACACAAACTCTCGAAGAGATGCTTCGAGTTCTAGATCAAATGTGTGACGCTAAACCTGCCTTGAAACATCCTACTGACCTTCCCTCTAGCGAGCACTTGAAAAGGGTCCCTGACCTTCTTGAAACGTTAATGTCGGAAAAACGGCTATTACAGGCATCTGTGTTGCTTGTCAAAAGTCTGAAAATAATTAATAAGCCAGATATGCTAGAAGTTGGCGCAATATCTGATTTGAGGAGTTATCTTAATGGCCAAGAAACGGTGCGTGTATAATCTAGCAAAAGAACTGAACTTCATGTCATATTTCCCTAGGCGCTGCGTGAGATCCTTACTGACGAACTTCAAAGTCACCTGTACCTGAAGTCATTTTGGTGTGACGCTCGGTGGTCTGCGTACACCCCAAACCAGCAAAATTGTGTGTATCAGCTAAGCCTTTTATCTTCGCGCAGTCGCCTGAGTAATCCGTATAGTCCCCAGAGGCGAAGTTGAGCGTGATGTGGAACCCACAGGGCAAACTGGAAACCACATGTCACCTACGTCCCCTTCCTTTCATCAAACTCGTTTGACCCGATTTCTCAACAATCTCGCACTTCGGCCTAATGATCCACCCCTTGACATGAGCAATCCCGGATATCATAGTGATAGTGGGACATCCTCCATCCCTCCTAATGGTACCTCCCTTATCCACTCGCCTGCGAATCTGAACCCCGAAAGTGACTCATTTGCCTACATGGAGACTCTTCTCGAATCACTGGCTGTACTCGGAAAATTGGCTGCTGCGTTGGACAACGTTTCCCAGAGATTACCAGGCGAAATTTTCAGTCTCGTCGAGACAACTCTTGGCGAGGTAGAGGATAGGGCTGAGTATGGAAAGAAACGAACCATATCTTCTCTGAATGAAGGTGCCCTCGATAGATCGGAAGGAATTTATGTTTTTACTTCTCGCGACGCAGTGACTGGCATGACAGCTGGCGTTAAAATGCCCCTTCTGGACGCGTCAACTCTCAGGCTCTCTGCATTGGAGTCGTCTTCTAAAAGAGGTGATCACGAGATATTGCGCGACTTATTCTGGACTCTTTATTCGAAATTGGATGCTGTAGCTCAGGGATTAAGAGTGTTGTCTGAGGTTGCGAATCGGATAGGATCTGTGCGTCTTCCACTCTTGACCTTTCATTGTCCTCATTTACGGTGAACCAAAAGAGGCGTGATTATCGAGACTCATCTGGTACAAAGCCCACAGTGTTATTCCCTTTGTCAGAGATTTGGACTCCTGTTGAGGCCGAGGTAAGCTGAAAAGTAGAAAAGGAACATGGACTGACCAGTGGTTCAGGTTCGAAGGCTCATCAACGACTATCTTACTGATGAACAACGAGGATCAGCGTTGAGCCGAAACCCAATCTCATCGATTAACGAGATCCTTCGAGAGGGCAGGTTTTCTCGGGACAAGATTAAAGTATGTTTCCTCTTATGAAGTTATAGGACTGACATGAAATTTCTTGTGCAGCCCGTCTTCCGGTTTTCCGACACTGATAACAAAGTTACCAACAAAGTACTCAAGCCACATGAGGACGGATTGATCCAAGTGCTCAAGGGTACAATGCCCGGACTCGCTCCCAGCGGCGTCGGAGATAACGCACAAACCATCGTAACAAATCTCACAGACGATCATTTGCTGGGCTCAGACCAACATCATCGACTCTTGATCCGTCCAGATGCATTCCACGTCACCGTTTTATTCCAGCCCACGTTGAGCTTTCTTCAACAAGTTTCTGAATCGCTTCCTTCTGTATTAGAATCAGCTCGAGCTTCAAGTACAGTTCTCGATGAATTTGTCTTGAAAGTTTACTTGCCGCAATTGGAAGAAAAAGTATTAGACCTCTTCCACGACGCCGTCACAGGTATATTCACTAATTTCTCTCATGTTTCATCATCCCTCATCGTTCCTATCTGTGCCACAGGTCCGGAGGCTTTCCAAACGGATCCACTGTCATTGCGCCTTTGCTACGAGCCCCTTGTGAAGGCGAGACTTTTCATTTCAATTCCCAGGTTAAAGCCGCTCATCGACGTTTAGGCCAGCACACACCTGATGGCACTCGTAAATTCACTATGCGCAATGCTTCGTACAAGCCCATTTCACCGGGAAAACTACTCACGACTTATTCTGGGCGTTGTTATCCAATTCTATCAGCGGTGTAGTGACAGATTCCAAGCTTTGACGACCGGAGAGCCTGAAATTGGCGTGGAACGCCGGATATCACTCGCCGCCCAATGGGCCCAGAGTTCTGAACTACACCCTTGCCTATCAGAATTAATGACAACAGACGTGCGTTGACTCAGTTCTGTACTTGATAAAGGCTGAAGGATTACCAAGGTGTCGGAGGTGGATAAGCAACATCAGCTCTGCCGCCAAGAAACTCATATCGAGTTTGGACTCATGGGTCGAAAAACTTTGGTGAAGGAAGACCTTGTGCCATCTATCCGGAATCTAGCCGCCCTTGCCAGTTTATACCGCAGTGTGGTTGGTGTTTGCGCGACGTTTTTGACATTTCAACTTTAACCCTGTTGATAGTCCTGGTTCTCCTCGAAACTAATAGCTTTGAAGGCAACACCTGAAGATATGATAGTTCCTACGTCGCCTTCTGCTGTCGAACCATCTACAGGATTTACACCAACAACACCCTATATATCCGCGTTATCTGCATCAGACACTCTGCAACTTCCTCTTTCTCGAGAGATGGCCCTGTGAGTGCGCTCACTTCAAAATTATATTTCAATGAGTTTACGTTAGTAGCCGATTTCAAGCTCTTTTAGAGACCTACGAACAACTTTCTGGCCTTATCTTGAACACTATTCGCGTTGATCTTCGATGTCGAACCATCTATCATCTAGATGCGGCCATGCGTCATGTCAGTATCTTTAGTTTGGTGTCGTCAGAACTCTTATACCCTCTTTTTGCTTTTGCCAGGGAAGCTACAGTTCTCATTTTGAAGCGACCGAACCAGATTCACACATCGTGGATCTCAACTCGGAACTTGTACAGTGCGACGAATTCACATCAGCGAGTCTTCCCATGAACGAGCGACAGTCTGTTTCTCTCTATCACCCATTCATCCCCGATTATTTGTTGATCAACGAATTTAGATTTGTCTTCGCGGGGCTGGGACATCTAATGGAGCACACGCTCATCTCCAATGCTCACCATCTCAAACTCCCCAACGCATTCGGCATCAGAAAAATTATCAGAAATATGCTCGCGTTGCAACAGAGCATAAAAACCCTAACTAACGATCAACAGCACACGGAATTCGAGCGTGCTCGGCGATACTATGAACTTTTCTTCCTCACTCCGCAGGTATGATTTCTGCAGGTGCCCAACGCTCATTTTTACCAACAATCTACTCTCACAGGAAATGTTGGATGGCATTCGACAGAGGCAGTCGTTCAGTTTTGACGAATATCAAACAATGCTTAACTTCCAATGCGGCGTTGACCCTTCGGAAGGTGAGGCGGGAACAGCAAACGCTACTGATCGTAAATATAGCTTGTATATGATAGACCTACATGGACTAGAGATCCATGACTCGAATCCTTAATAGGCGTTTCTGATCATGACGTTGGCAACTTCTTGGTCTGTGCAAGAGATTCGAGACTGTGCCAGGCTAAATCCACAGAATTAGCATCAGGATAGCGCTGAGGGCCTGGATGCGGTAAAGAGGCGAAGGGCGACAACTCAACCGAGTAAGACCCAGAGAATCGGGTGTATACCAAGAGTGGTAAACGGGAAAGAAGGCTTTGATAACGGCGCCGTACCCATCGGGATTTGTGCCTTCCTGGGTCCGCCGCTCTATTCAAGAGGTCGCCATCTCTGCCTATGTGGCGTCCTTTGCGAGGAAGAGGAGGTGTGGTTGAAGCCCCTACCAGCCTTTCAGCATCCTCATACACCCCTTGACCTTGAAAGCCAACTGAACGAATGCCAAGACCATGGATTGTCTCGCTGTCAACAATGTCTCTCGTTTGTCCAGAAGATATCTCCCTAACAAGGGTTTGAGTCGGAGGTCGAACTTTTTTCCATTCTTCGGTGAAATAGCGCCATCGAATGTTGACTTCTCGCCTTTTGCTGAAAGGTCCAAACAGGCGAGCCTCATCTGACTTGACATCAGCTTCAGCAGGAAGTTTAGGAGGCCTAGTCAGAGTTCGCAAAGCCAAAGGTCGAGTTTTTCTTGACTTGGCACTTGTTAAGAGAGCTTTCAGCTCCGGAGAGTAGACCGGAGGACGAGACTTTTCGACGGCTGGGATAACTTTTGGTGGAAAGGCAACAGCTGGGTCGGTTAGCAAGGGCTGTCGTTGCGTGAGCCAATTTCATATAAGCAAGGCCTTCAATACCTTCATTATTTCCCACCTAAGTTTCCCTTTCCTACCGTATGCAATATCTAGTATGTGGTTGAAAGCCTTCACTTGTCCATTGTTGGCAGCCTCTAGCTTCTTTAGGTCCTGTGAACACTCAGCAATGAGGCTTTGAAAACATGATGTTTTACAAACTTTTGAAATACGCTTCAACATAGACAAACGCCGGTCCGAGTCAGATGAGCTGATAATATTCCGGATATCGTCCTTAAGTTTGATTGAGAAAAACTGACTGTCATACCCAAGTTATTTTTGTTTAAATAAGTGCCCAGAAGGACAACGCATACCGAAGAAAAAGATGTGGAAGCCGCCTAACCTGCCTTGAGTAAGTCCTGTAAATAGAGAAAATTTGTGTTGGAGAGGACATGATGGGGTTCGGGATACCTGGGTGGCTAAGTATCAGTCCTAAGTATTAGGATCAAGGGCCCATGGCCAAATAAAGATAAGAATTTTGTATCTTTGCACCCAGCCCACCGTCCTGCTTGATCGACAAATGGTGTGCAATGTTCCTAGGATCTGACTTAGGATCTGACTCTGGCTTTAGCCACCAAAACCCAAAGATCCGAATCCCAGTGGCCTTGGTCGGGCGATTATCAACAGGAAAGTGAAAGACGCGAGAAGGGTGAAAGAACCAGGATTAGTGAGTGGTGCTGTTGATATCACAAAGAGTATACTGACTATGTTTTTTGTCTAAGTACCAAGTTGATCTTGATTCCAGCTCACGCTTGAAGTCCGTCACCCAAGAAAAAGATCTCGACGAGTTTCTGAACACTGCTCAGCTGGCTGGGACCGAATTTACGGCGGGTTGGTACACTCACTTTAGCTTTGTGATTATGCTAAGAACGTTTAACCCAGAGAGAAGAAATATAAAAGTCATACAACAATCGACGGGATCATCTCACAATCCCCACATTCTTACCGATGAAGAAGAGGAAAAGGTGTTAAGGAAACACGAAGAGAACAAGAAGAGGCTTCGAGTTCCTCGAAGACCTTTATGGAATAAGTCGATGACGAGTATCGACCTAGACCGCCGGGAGAAAGATGCTTTTTTGGATTGGCGCAGAGGACTCGCTGAGTAAGCCTACAATCGACGCAGCTGCCTTGTGTACTCACGCTAATAGGCTTCAAGAGCAAGAGAATTTTTTGCTCACACCATTCGAGCGGAATATTGAGGTGTGGAGACAACTCTGGCGTGTGCTGGAACGTTCCCACCTTGTCGTTCAGATTGTCGACGCACGGAATCCCCTTAAGTTTCGTTGCGAAGATTTGGAGGAGTACATTCAAGACGTTGAAGGACCTGAGGGAGAAGCCGGTATAGGAGCGGGAAAAAGGAAAAGTATGCTGCTCATTAATAAAGCGGATCTGCTCAACTCCCAACAAAGGTGTGTCAGATGCTTACACCCCACCACGCAGTGTTAAAATTGGCAGGTCTCATTGGGCGGATTTCTTTGATAAACGAGGAGTACAATGCGCATTCTATTCAGCCGCAAATGCTGTTGCAATCCAGCAGGCAAGGCGTGATTTCGAGGAACACCATAACAATAAACAATCTAGGGCGATGCAAGAACATGAGGATCCCACCGACTCAAACAACGAAATGGACGAAGCCGACGCCGACGGTAACGAGGATTCAAGTGATCGAAGTTCTGACGAAGAAGGGTACTTTTCTGCTGAGGAAGCTCCAACCAATAGTCAGGACTCTCGAGTTAAGATTCTATCTGTTGTTGAATTAGAGGATTTGTTTGTGAAGCTGGCTCCTGATCTTTCAGGTTTGATTGTTCATTGTACGTTGATGCCGCTCGTTGATCGCCTTGTAGAGTTTACAGATGCTTCGGGACAACCACCCTCAAAGATTGTCATTGGACTTGTTGGCTATCCCAACGTCGGAAAGTCCAGTACCATTAATTCCCTTCTTGGCGAAAAGAAAGTTAGCGTGTCATCGACGCCGGGCAAAACAAAACATTTTCAAACCATCCATCTTTCCGACAATATCATTCTATGTGATTGTCCTGGTCTCGTCTTTCCTCAATTTGCCACGACAAAGGCAGACCTTGTTTGCGACGGAGTTTTGCCCATCGATCAAATGAGGGAATATACAGGTCCAATCTCCCTGGTGGTCAAACGCTTACCCAGAGAGATTCTCGAAGCAACATATGGATTGAATATCAAAACTCACAGGATAGAAGACGGAGGTGATGACACAATATCAGCGGGAAATTTTCTCATTGCCTATGCTAGTGAGTAGAACGCCATTGTTTGATTATCTGACCTAACATAATGAAAACAGTCGCGAGAGGTTATATGCGATCAGGACAAGGCAATCCGGACGAGGCACGTGCCGCAAGATACATATTAAAGGATTATGTGAACGGAAAACTTCTCTTTTGCCATCCACCTCCAAATATTTCGGAGAAGTTATTCAACGAACAAAGTCATCGACATGCTATGTTACGGGTGGTGGGAAAGAAGACGGCTCCCGCCACTCGTGTTGGAAAAGATTCCGACACTTTTATTCCTTCCAACGTCCAACCTCCAAACGACAGTACGCCCATAGCGTTTTTTAGCCGGGGAACAAAATCCCAGGCCGTCGATGTTGACTTTTTTGAGGAAGATACTCTTTCCGCCCGTCCCTTCATACAAGGGTCACAAGCCAATGGGAAGCAGTTCTCCCGGCCTACATTCTATCCCCATCAAACCGCGACCGCCGACGACGGCACACCTTTGGAAATAAGGCAGTCTCGACTCAGGTCTTTGTCGCAGCATGCAGACTCTGGGAAAAAACATCACAGAAAGATGAAAAGGGTGAAGCAACGGAGCGGCAAAGGTTACGATTAGTCGAGGTCATGATTGGAAACCTACAAATAAGACCAAATTTTCCGCAAAACTCATCTTGTCCGCATGCCAAATACGCACTCGAAGTTGCTTCAAGAGTGCTGTGACGATTACACGTGTACTCCAGCTTCGAAGATGCTGATCACGCTAACCGCACCTTTGAGGCAGACTGGGACACAGAGGCGTCTAGGGTTTTGCATTTACCTGCGCCTGTAGATAGTCATGAGTACAGTCTACACCTCGTTCAACTTAAAACTTTAACAGTTCATGGACCAGAAAAAGGGAAGTCCAGGCCAGCCGGGTAGATTATAAATTCTCGGAGCCCCTACTTCAAGCGGCCAAACCTCCGAGTCTGGGAGAGCACAGGTTACCTTCTTGCTAAAAATTTCAATATGATGTAGCGTTGAGAATATCTCAAGGAATTCTTTAGATTTTATTTCTTTTCTTACCGACCTGAATGTTTATGCATGTTTGATCATTATGTGCCTTGGCACTGAGCAATTGCAAGGTGGAATGTTCTATTATTATACTCTACCTCTAAATTATAACCTCTACTGACATAGCGAAATACGAATTTATTAGCTCTCCAAATGCCGGCACGACCTATCCTAACGACGTGCAACTTTTCAAAACCGTCTGTCCCGGGCTGGGCCCCTCCTCCAGCTCGCGATTCGGATATATGCGCGAAACTGGTCGCTATGCGTGGAGGACGGAAAGAAGGTACAGTCACATCGCTGGCTCTTGACATAAAAGTCATTGTTCTTCTTGTCTGACCTATCATGGATTGCGCAGCTGTGGTGTTGACACTCAATAAACCAGCAACTATTGGACGGAACCCGGATCTCTGGTGGGGCTTTTCGCTATCATCTGCGGCTCAGTGGGAATGAACTCTATGGTCTTTGACTGTTTAGCTCATACGTCGTGAATGACGCCCTTGTTTCTGGTCTTCATTGCAAAGTATATGCGTAAGGTTTTCCAACGTCCGAGCCGAAACTTGATCGACATGCTCGCTTGATCATCAAACTAGTGTCCGTTCTCCGAGTGGTGGGGTCATTGTCTCCTGTCAGGTATATATTTCAGGGATCGCGCCTCCTGATTTTGACGGTATCTACATCAGGATTTTTCTCGAAATGGCATTACTCTCAACAATCAGCACATTCATAAAGCCGCATTTATTCTGATGGATGGTGATGTTTTACGGTTGCCAAACTCACTTGGTTTATCCCGTTCTCTTCAGAGAATCACAATGCTGACAGAAGCTGCCCAGCTTTTACGTGCATACACACTTGGAGGGGGCCTGTCGAGAAATTGACGCTATTCGAGCCCTCCCCGCCGTTACAACCTGCTCAAAAAGTGATTGGCAAGATATTTGCTCTCATAAAGCTAGGCTCAACTTCTCTACAACACAGCGCATTGGCGATTACATTGTGACCTCGCAATGCCTTGGAACTGGATCCTTCGCCACAGTTCATCTAGCAATAGATCCAATCAGGCATCGGCAGGTGGCTTGCAAAAGCATCAGGACCAAGCGTGATCACGAAGTCGTGCAGGTTATGAAAGAAGTCAGACTGTTGATGACCTTCAAGCATGCACGTCACAGGATTTTTCTTCCGGTTCCACGATCTCTCTAACAAATCCATCAGCCAAACATCAACGAAATATACGATACAGAAGAGAACCAAAAATTTATGTAAGTGCTCTGTCGTTTGGCAGAAACGCACATCTTATTCTGAGATCAATCGTGACGTTCAGTCATATTTTTCTTCAACTCTGTACGGGTGGCGACCTATTTACGTACATCACCAGCGCCAGTGCTAGTGATAATCGACTTTGTGAAGCGGAGGGGAAGTACATCATGTATCAACTATTGCAAGGCTTGAAGTATCTGCATGATAAATTAGTGTCTCATCGCGGTGAGTGACAGACCTGTCGCTTCCGACATGACATCTAATAAGCATGTTGCATAAAATTAGATCTCAAGGTGGTCATGAGTAACACACAAGAATTACACCTGTTTATTGACCTAACCCGCAGCCCGAAAATATCTTGCTGTTCTCTCCAGGACCATATCCCCGTGTGCTAATCGCAGATTTCGGACTAGCACGTCCAAACTCGTATCAGGAGACATTCAACGTCTGTGGCACTGTATCTTATTTACCCCCTGAAGGCATTCTGGCCTTAGACAACAAACATCTCAGTTACACAGGGTCGGAACTGGGCAAAAAATCACTTTTCTTTTTATTGATTTTTTTTTGTTCAGATTACCATCTGATTGCTGGAGTGTCGGAGTGGTTCTTTATATCATGTTGTCGTACGTCGACCGTTCTTCTAAGCGAAGTCGGTAATATCGGACCATGCCCTCTTTTCAATCTGCCAGTGGTTCACATCCCTTCGACGTCGAACCCGTCACAACACAGTCTTCGAATTGGCTGAGCTACGCTGCGGCTTCCGACGGAATCCAGAATTATTCCCAATTCTCCGATGGTAATGGAAGCCATACCGACTCAAAAGTCAAGGAACGTATCGTTGATGGCGAGGTAGAGTTCCGCCACTTACCATGGCACGATCTACCCGATGGTCAGTGAGAATTAGAGCTTCTGACTTGAGATTTTACAAGAAACTCGTTCCCTGACAAATAATCCTTTTTTGAACCTAGCGAAAGCCCTCGTCAAATCTCTCTTGGTTCACAACCCTCTACAACGTGCAACTGTTCGCGATGCTCTGGAAAGCAGGTGGATTGATTCCGAAATTGAGGATTTGGACGCATTGTATCGCACGCGAATCGAGGTCTCCAGTGAGTATCGTTAAATGAATATTTTATTTTAAAAATTGGCCTGCTACGCGGAAGATCCTTCTGAAATACAAGTTTTTCTTACATCTTGTTGTTATGTTTTAAAAAGTTTGCGTGGACTTGTAATAAAATTAAGCGCGACTACCAGTGACACAGAGAAAGGGGTATACTGACAGTGAACGTGGTCCGAAGCAAAGGTTGATATCTGTGAGGTTTTTAGGCAAATGGGATCCAAGTTGAAGAGAAAACTGACGCACGAAGAAGTAGCTGTGATCATACCCTTCGTGACGTCTCACGCGCACTTGGACCTCGTCATACCCAGCATCTCGAGCGGCCTCAAGAAAACTCTCCGGGAGTAGTTGACCCTGTTTGTAGAAATTGTCTCCAGATCCCTAATCGTAGTTGGATCATTAAGCAAAGGCAGTTTCAAGAAGCACCAACATAGTCAATGAGAATGTGAACGGAATCCTGAAACTTTGAAATAAGTGCAGTAGCGTCATGTTGTTTGATGCCCTCCGCAACCCCTCCACTGAGATAACCTGCAAATGCCTTTTCACCCCAAGGGCATTTCGAGGGGTTGGATATAGGAGCAAAGGCCGAGGCCGATCGATATTGTTTTGTTTTCGAGGAAAGGTACAGCGTAAGAGCGCCATGACCACCCATACTGTGCCCGAAGATCGATTGTCGACTGAGATCCTGCAAAGATCAAAAATCAGTCGCAAATGCCCTTTTAACTGACCACGGAACCTACAATAGGTAGACCAGCAGCTTCAATGACTTGAGGTAATTCGACTGTGATGTGGGAAAGCATATTATAATGCTTTGCATACTCGGGTTTCGTGGCATCAAGGTAAAATCCTGCGCCAGTGCCAAAATCCCAGTCATCGTCCTCTCCAGCGATACCAGCTCCACGAGGGGACGTATCCGGAAAAAGAATTGCGATGCTTTGTGAAGCGGCTACCCCGAGGAACCCACCTTTCTGAGCACTTTGAAATGGTCACTACTACGTTGACGGAACTGGACTTGAAGGTACTTAGTCACCCGTTATCTTCTGTACAAGTTAAACCTGCAAGAAACACAAGGAGTGGGACCTTTCCGTGACTAGCATCTGCAGGCAGAAATAGGTTGAATTGAGCGTGAAGACCTCCAAGGACGGCAGACTGTCAACGCACAGTTAGAAGACAGCTTTCATGGACGTCAGTTTGACATTTCCCACCTTGAATCCATACTTTGTTAGCTCCCCCTCAAAAGCTTTGTTGGATGAGATCTTCTGGAGAGTTTGAGTCATGATATCGTACTAGAGCAATTATATCTCACTACTCAACGTGTCTATACCATCGGCGACTCACCTTGAATTTCGTTATCTCTGTGCAAATTCGAGTGCAAAAACATTTATCCATCAAGCCCTGAATTACGGGTTAGTTACGTAACGTTCACTGATGAGTCCGATTTGTCTGTTTACGTAGACTTCACCCCCCATCTTCCCCGCATCTCGTACTCTCCACCTGCGATTCACCTCGCAAAGGGAAGCTTCATGGATCTTCCTGGAGGAGGCGTAAAAAAGTTAGAAGATGAAGACAAAGGTGACAAACGCGATATCAAGCCAGTGGTCAAGACTTTGAATCGAGTTCCTCGTAAGCCCTCGGTCTATGTTTCGCTCCATCTGCTCATCGCTGCGTTGATATCCACAGGTGCTTGCGTGAGTGTTGCACTAGCGCGTTCCAATTTCGCTAATTTTTGTCCTTAGAATGCTTGCAGAAAACAAAAGATGAGATGTGAGGGAGCGGACAATCCACCCTGTAGGCGCTGCCGGAACACTGGGCTAGAATGTCTCTTTGAAAAACCCGTAAGGGAAGCGACCTTGACTGGAGAAGCTGGACTAGAGTATTACCACACCCTTTTCATCAATCTCTCGTCTGCTGACTCGTCTGTAGGCGTATCCGGAGTCTCGAAGCGCACGTCTCAGAGATTCGACAGACTCAAAATACAATCTCAAACACGCTCTCGGAGCTTCTAGCTCATGTCAGGGGCGGGGGATTTTCTACTCGATCACCTTCTATGTATCCTCCGACTTTTCATCAGTCTCCAAGTTTAAATTCTCCTTCGATGTCGACGCCAACGGCCAGTCACCAGCACGTCAGCGATGTTCATCATCCGTCACCTCCAGGCGGCCCTACTACCTTTGGCCCGGCGCATGCCTCCGGATCCGCGCCAACCCGCGCAGGTCGAGCATCATTGCCAAATGTTTATCAGGGTCCTACGACTCAGCCTTCCCCCTCTGGAGAAACTCATCAAATTCCACCGCCTTATGGGAACTTTCATCACAGTGGACAGTCTTATATTCAGAATCAAACACCTCACGGACCCGTACTCCCTCCATTCTCAAGTATCCAGACGATGGGTCCCCCATCGTCCCAGCAAAGCAATGTATCATCTGTCCGTTACCAGGCGGCAGACGCCCAGAGATCAGGAAAGTACCCCACCTCTGGTTCAAAACGGCACGCACCTCCATCATCTAATGTGACAAGTGCCGAATCCTCAGACTTCGATGAGGAGGATAATGGCGAACTCCCCGCATCTGGCCTTGTGGCTCCTTGGGAGGTTCTGCGAGGGCTGGCGGATGTTGCGATCGAGCGCGCCGCGAAAGTAGGTCTTCAAAGAGAACAAAGAACACCTTTCTCAATGCCATGTGCAACAGGAAA
This sequence comes from Laccaria bicolor S238N-H82, assembly GCF_000143565.1. Lineage (NCBI taxonomy): Eukaryota > Fungi > Basidiomycota > Agaricomycetes > Agaricales > Hydnangiaceae > Laccaria > Laccaria bicolor. Next base: position 1,020,313 of record NW_001889872.1, on the reverse strand, counting down.
ACGGAGATAGCAGTGAACCTCAAAGCCGTACGAGAACACCGTCTCCAGACAGGAACTCAAGACCATCAAAGCGAAGAAAGATAAGACACAAAGTGCCACGTAGCCTGACATTTCCTGACGGTATGGTCATTTTCGAGTTCCGTTCAACTTGTTGATTTAATCTGTTCAGTCGTCACAAAAAACATCATTACTGAAGCTGAGGCCCGAGAACTTTTCAGAATGTTAGGCATCCCATTATTGTAATTGCAACGATCTGATCACGACCACACAATCTAGTTTCTACAATGGCTGTTCAACGTTTCTGTGAGTGTCTCTGTGTTGCTCATCAAAAGGAACACTTCTCATCCGTCGCAAGACCTGTATTTGATTCTAATGTTGACACATATGACGCTTTACACGAGCGCTCTCCTTTTGCCATTGATTGTATCTGCATGGTTGCGGCTCGTGTCCGGGATGGAGGAGGTCTGACTGATACCACTTCAGATTGCTGTTGTCCTGACTGTTTACATAGGAAAAGCCAGCGAAACATATCTTCAATGTCTCGAAGAAGTTCAGGCTATCTCTTGTGCCACGCTCTTTGCGCCTGTTATGAGGAGTGAAGCCGTTCAATCGATGAGTTGGTCGAATCACCTTATATTCAAACGCCTTACTTATGTTTCCTTTCCCCTAGTTTTGGTTTCTGGTTGGTCTGATAATGGATGGTTAAGTGGAGGGCATGCCGTTCGCATGGCTATGGAACTGTGTAAGCAAGGCATATAGAGGAGAACGATGCCTTTCTAACCATGATGTTTCAGCTATGCATAAGGCCTGGCCGAAGCTCCTCAGGCGCATGAATGCCAATAAAACGGATCCTAACGGAGACCGAGAGCTTGTGATTGCTTCACGGACATGGTTTTGTCTGTACTTGTTTGAGCATCAGTCAGTCAGCCCATCATTCGCTGATCGGCGTACCTGACGAGATCCAATCAGGCTTTCGTACGGAACTGGTCGCCCAGCTGTTCTCAAAGACGACGAAAGTATCAGGGATTGTCGTTATCTTCTGCGGCACCCTCTCGCTATTGAGGATGACATGCGGTTGGTATCTACAGTAGAGCTCATCTCCATCAGAGAACGAGTGCACAATGCCTTGGCTCCATTTGAAGTCCCAGTCAAACCCGAGCATTTTGAGGAGCTCCGGCGAGCAGATGCTGACTTTCGGAATTGGTATGCAACATGGGACCAAGCCTTCTCCCAGAAATACGAGGATGCTGGTGGGAACTCCCTCTCTCCCTATTTTGTCAGAAATTCTCACGCCTAGATGTAGCCTTTTATCGACAAAGTCTCCAAATTCAGCATCTCCATGCTGAACTATTTCATAACGCCACAGCCCTGCGGGGCATCAACGGACCGGAAGATGTCCAGAAAATGCCAATTGCTCAAAGAGAACTTGCTATTCGATCGATCCAGATTGCTCGTCAGGGTTTAGAAATCACCGTAACATCGCCAGCGTATAGAGAGGGAATGAAGTATGGTAGGGTGCCATTCCCTACCCTCACTGGCACCTTCTGATATACGCTCTAGCCGTCCATTACACACATGCCACAGCAACCTTTGCTGCATCATTCTTGTTGCGTCTTGCCCGCCTTTTGTGAGTTTGGAATTCTGGGTCCTTGCGGGGAGGAGCTTGATATATATCTTTCAGCCCAACTGATTGCGACATTGTTGAGATCCGTAATCAAGTTGAACGACTCGCCAGTTTGATGGCAGAAAGTACGTCACATGTCTTTTCATCAATGAAATACCATTTAGTTGGGCTATTAGTACCAGGCAAACGCTATGCCACGACGCTTCAACTCATGTTGAAGCGGTCCAAGAAAAGAAAAGCAGGTTCGACCTCTCGCTCTCCGAAGACTTCGCGTGAACCCCAGCGCTCGCTTGCGATGGTGGTCGACCATTCGACGAGCAATCTCCCGCCACCTGTCCCAATATCCCAACACAGAAATGAATCTTTCTCACCTGGGTACGATATACCCTTCTCGAATGCAGACAGCCAGATGCAAGGTCCAGCCATCCCCGCCACTGCCATACCACACCAACATCTACACACCCAACAACATCCAAACAATCCTGATGCGGAGCAAATCTGGCGGGGTTTTGAGATGACTTCTACCGAACAGCTTCCTGTTTGGATATCCGATCAGAGCCTTGGAGGAAACTCATTCTCGCAGCACGGAATGGATGCCTTCTTGTTACCCAGTGATTATCTCCCGCCTGCTCCCCAAATCTGGTAACCCTCGTCGAATATTGGAGATTTAACAACTTGAGTTGTTGAACGATTACTAGAATGCCACAACTTAATCTGCTGTACTATATGTATGCGCTCTGTACGTTCTTTAGGCCTCCTATGACTGTCAGCAATTCTTTCTTGCTTACCTAATGGCTATTTAAATGTTCCCTTCCAGCGAGTCAATGAGTCTCGATAATAATGTCTTCTGATCTCAAGTGGCAACATCAAGACACTGGTGGGATCGAGCCATCTGCACAAGCTAGAGATAACCACGATGACGAACTTTGTTCCATCCCTCGTCCCCCCCAAGCATTACATCTTGGAGACAGAGAAAAACTATCACGCTCAGCTTTGTTGAATGGTCCACCCAGTTTTATTCCTGGGACTCACTCTCTCCCAAACCCTGGTGGAAAGTCCTCCAGGACCGATAGCAACTTTTCCATTTTATCTCTTATAAAGCGTCCGAGGAGATCCTCCACAATAGTCAACAATGTGGAAGGTGTGCCCTCTTCTCCCATTTCCCAGGGTTAGCTTACGGCTACCTTGAGAGGTCGTAAAACGGAGGAAGTTCATATTGAAACTTTCGAAAGCTTTGCTCTCTTTTGGTGCACCATCTCACAGAATCGAGTCACAACTTTCCGCCGCGTCTGACATTCTCGACGCTCAAGCTGGTTTGTTGCCATTTTCCGATTGATTCCTTTTTGAACAATGATCTAGAGTTTGTGCACTTGCCCAATATCATTATCGTTTCTATTCGCAACGGAGAAACTCGTTCAACACGCACATATTTCATACGATCTCGAGGACGTATCGCTCTTTCCTCTCTGCACAAAGTTCACCAGATATACCGTGACGTCCTGCATGACAAGCTTGGAGCAGAAGCCGGAACCGACGCCCTCAGAAATTTACTCCGATCCCCTGCCATATATTCTCTCGGTTGGAGATGTTTTTTGGCGTTTCTATGCGCGTCAATTATCTGTGGTCTGTCGTTCGGTGGCTCCCTCGTTGACATGTGGGTTAGCGGCGCGTGTGCATGCACCCTTCAATACCTGGGACTAAATGCTGCCAACAAAAGCTCGATGTACGCTAATGTTTACGAGTGAGACAATTTCAACTGCTGGCGCTTTTAACTCACCTCATATGACGTGCAAATGAAGGATTTCAGTTTCGATCGTCGTGGCCTTCGTTGCTAGAGGCTTGAGCAACATCCCAGGCAATATTTTTTGTTATAGTGCAATCTCATCTGCTGGCGTTGTCGTGATTCTGCCAGGATTCACTGTGTGTATGTCAAATTTTGAGTATTTTCCGTCGATCAACACTAATGATCCTCTTTCTAATCTTCCTAGTGATCAGTGCTCTCGAACTTATGTCGAAAAACATTTTCTGTGGTTCCGTGCGGATCGTCTATGCGATTATTTACACGTTGTTTCTGGTAGGTCCCCGATGCCCCCATGGGTTCCCGTCACAATCTCAACTTTTCCAGGGATTCGGGTTAACCATCGGTTCAGACTTTTATCTCGTGATCGATCGGCGTGCTCGTCGAGCATACTATCGTAGTTCTATTCCAGAAAACCTCACCTATACACATGGTCAATTTTTGATGACGAACGGGACCAGTCCCTTCTCTTCGATTACGGGTGTTTTGGGCCGGGGAAATGCCATACATTTTGGTGAGCATATTATCAAAGGTAAGAGGCGACTTTGACGCTTCGGAATTGTTGTAATTGATAAGTGTCCTAATTAAAGGTTGTATACGTGATCCATTGTGGGGATGGTGGAGGCAGCCATTGCCATGGTGGGCATTGTTCTTTCTGGTCCCAATTTACTCCGTATGTTCGTCCCTATCCAATCTGCAGTATTGGAGGAGCGTCCAACTCCCTGTCATGGTCATCTTCTCCTGCTTTGCCTATGCTGCGAACAGGGCCGCGAGTCTCGTTTTGCCTGGCAGGACGGACATTGTTTCTGCTGCTGGTGCCTTCGTTATAGGCTCACTTGGAAATGTTTATTCTCGAGTCGTTCGCGGTACGGCTTTCACTTCCATGGTAACCGGAGTTTTATTTTTGGTGCCAGTAGGTGGTACTATTGAGTAAATTCAGACATCTTTTTGATTTTTTGAACAGTCCGGTATTGCGCAGGGGGGTGGGGTTACTCAAACGTATCACAATTCGGCGGAACAATATTCGAGTGGATTTTCGTTGGCGCTTCGGATGATTTCTGTCGCTGCAGGCGTTACTATTGGCCTGTTCGTAAGTCAAGTTATTGGTATGCCCTCTCACCGACTCTTTTCCCGCTGCTAACAAATGAATAAGTATACCTGTTTGGTTCTCGCAAAAACGCTGCTCACTTTGCTTTCTGACGTATCCGTGACTTGGACTGTAGTAGTGGCAGTTGCAAGAATGCATTGGTGTAGCCTTCGAAGTGGACCAACCTGTAACTGGATTGATAGAGTTAAAATAGAGTTTATACAATCATTTTGATCCCCGTAAATAATGCACAATTAGTTTGTACTTACGTTCACCAGCACCTGTTGAAACAACGTTGAAACTTTGAAGTTTCACCGCGATTTCTACATGTCCATGCCTCCTACCGGCTCCGAGCACGGCAGCGCATATGTAGACAACTCTGGGCCCGGCGCGATATCTAAGGCAACGTCTTCTCGCCAAGGCTTTTTCATCGTACCCCCCACCCTTCCTCCATCCCAAAAGGAGCAATACAAACCCGTTATTGAAACTTCTCTGAAGACTGAGTATTATCCGATAGTCGATGAGGTGATTGGCGAATACCGAGAGGGCAACAACCTATACTACTTTGCGCGGTATCACGGTGGCATCGCTCACAAGGTGAGCGTTTACATGCCGAGATCTACACTTTTGTCATTGTGAAACGGGTTTGACGCGTGTTTCGCGTTATAGTTTCTGGGAAAACCTTTTAAGAAGGATTTTAGTGAGCTCGTGGACGAGTACAGTATGTCAGCTACTCCGCCACTATCCTTTCTTCTCATCTCTTTCATAACCAGAACGCAAAGAACGGGCTGGTCTGCTCCCCCCCTTTGATCCATCCGCCACGTACATCCATCCATTGTCGCGCGTGAAGATGAAGATCAGCATTCGTAACAATCGAGCTACCGTCAACATCTCATCAGCTCGCAGTGTTCGGTCTAGCAGTCGGCAGGAAGTCATGTCAGATTCTGAGGAAGACCTCGAGAGTGACGAATCTTCGGACCAGGATGAACAGTCGGATGTTGAAGAAGAAGAATCGGACGAGGAATCAGCCGACAGTGTGAATATTGTCCGAACTCGTTCCTGTCGCACAGCGGCGAAGAAAACATATCTACCATTCAGTCCAAAGAAGACTCGATCGCAGAAATTTCTCGCAATTGAGGACTCTGACAGCGAAGAAACCAACGGGACAGGAGAAGATAACGCAGAAAGGCATGCACGCGTCGGTGCAAGGCGATCAATTCGCATAAAGAAACCTGTAGTCATCAACCTTGAATCTGATGACTACAATTCGGATACAAATGATAGCGATGAATTTGCTTTGGGACCTAAACGTCGTTCTCAAGCACAATCTGCGACCAAAACAACTCGTCGTCCAAAACAGTCTCAACCAGCGGCTTATGGCTATTTTCGCGATGTTGCAACCCTGGAATACTCTGATGACGAGGACAACACAACTTTAGGGAATCACCGCAACATCTGTGAAAAGTGTCATCTTGCTCCTGGTCATGTGCTCCTCAAACGACTTGCGAAAAAATCCAAAAGTAAAGGGAAGAAAAGGAAACGGGGTACGGATGACGAATTCGAGGAATCCGATGATGAAGCGCGTTACACCGCGCTTGGCGGATGGGTCCAATGGTTTGTGTATCAGTTTCGAATGGAACCACTGATTCAACATCATTTTCTGCAGCCTTAAATGCCCTGTTGCAGCTCATTGGCAATGTCTAGCAATTACGCAACGAGATGAGATTCTCAAGGCTGCAAAAGAGAGAGACAGTCAAGCAGCTATTGCCTCGGAGATAAAAGATCTACCGAAGCGTGTGGAGTTGATCACCCAGCAAACCACTAAATTCATTTGCGGTGCATACTTCCTTTCCTCTAGCTGTTAATCAAGTAACCTGACGGCTTCTCTATTTTTAGTTGCGTGCACGAGAGGGGGCATCTGTATGGGATGCAAGGAGGTAGCTCTTCAGCCCGCTGCGCCTCGTGTTCCAAAGCCCGTGAAAACAGGACAGGAGGAGAGCCGCGATATCCCAATGTTAGACGAATCTGGAAAGACATTCGAAACGGGGCCCGGGGATGGCCATCAAATCTCTAATGAGCTTCTATTCCGGTGTTTTACTTGCAAACGGTTGGCTCACTATCGTCACCTGCCAATACCGATCGCCTTATCGCATGAGGCCAGTATTTCGGAAATTGCTGTTCACTATCAGAGCGCTAAAAGCTGGCTCTGCGCGGATTGTTCGTCATACCGATACGGGCTTGACAAAATTATTGCTTGGCGTCCTTACCCCCCGAACGCCGTCGAAGTTTTCCGTCCAATCGACCAACCACCGCATTACAAAGAACAACTTCCTCGGGAATACTTGGTAAAATGGCTTGCCAGGAGCTATCGGCGGACCGAATGGGTGCCTCATATGTGGCTTGTTGCAACGAATCCTTCCAAATTGAGGAATTTTCTGATTTCTGGCCCAAAAGTCGAACTTTTACAAGAAGTTCCCAAACCAGATGCTGCTATGCCGGAGGCGTCACCTGTATTCGAGATTGCACCAGATTCTAGAGCCTCTTCTCCAAAACCGGGAAGTCATACAACGAAACATATTCTGGACTCCCTGTCTGACGCGGAAGGGCGGATACCCCCGGCTTGGAAGATCATTGACCGCGTTCTAGATGTTGTTTTATGGTTTCCGAACGATTCACAGAAGCAAAAGAAACAGTCACGCCAAAATCATCCTCGAAAGAAATTAATTCTCAGCGACAGCGAGCTTGAGAGCTCGGGGGAAAAATTGGAAGCAGAGAGAAGCCTTATTTTTGACCGTGGAGAGGAGCCGCCAGCCAACCTCACAGCGAAAATTGTAGAATGGGAGAGCCAACATAATCGCCCACTGAACAAAGACGATATCTCCCATGTTGTTTGGGCATTCGTCAAATGGGATGATTTAACATATGATGAAGGTGGGCGAATCATACCATCTTGTCACATTGACTCTAATCCACTTACTCAGCTACGTGGGACACCCCTCCGAGGGCCCACGAGACCGGTTATGACTCGTTTGTCGTGGCTTTTAACCGATTTGTTGATTCTAGAAGTGTCGTCGTTCCCAAATTAAACAGAACGCATACGAAAGACTTCGACGCTCGAGAGAAGGGAGGATATAAAAAACATATCTTAAAGGACGCTTCAGATCTGGACCTTGGTCAGGACCCTCGCCTCAAGCTCATGCCTTTTCAAGTATGTCCATTAACATGACCTGAACGACTGTCATTGAATCATACAGGTCGACGGTTTTAATTGGCTCTGCAACAATTGGTGGAATCTTCAGCACTGTATCCTTGCAGATGACATGGGTCTTGTATGTTTAAGATGACTTCGCTGGATCTTTCGCTGAAATCTAACTAATTTAGGGGAAAACGGTGCAAATCGCAACCTTTTTGGGTAGTATCATTGGGCGATGGAACGCTCTTCCTGCACTTGTTGTGGTGCCCAATTCAACGATCACCAACTGGGTACGAGAGCTCGAACGTTGGGCACCCAAGCTTAGGGTAGTCCCTTTCCACGGCGACAAGAAGGCTCGTGACGTCATCAAGGAATTCGAATTATATCACAAGGTCTTCTCAAAGCACAACACCAATGCCAAATTTCACGTTCTAGTCACGACGTACGATGCTTTGATTAATGCTAAGGATTTTACGTCCGTCTTCAAGCATCAGCCACGCTGGGAAGTACGTCATTTCGGTCGTCCTCCTCTTCACCAGAGCTTCACGATTCTCTTAGATTCTTGTAGTGGATGAAGGTCAACGGCGTACGATTATTTCATTTCTACACAAGCACGGCTCCTGATCCCGTTCCTCAGTAAAAAGTGATAGCAGTTTACTATTCAAAAAGTTAAACGAATTAAACACCATCCACCGGATCATTCTGACTGGGGTACGTGAAAATATGTCTCGACGAGCCGTTTGAATGGTCCTGTTTAACACACGTTTGTCCTAGACTCCATTGAATAACAACATGCGAGAACTATTCAACCTTATGAATTTCCTTGACCCCGTTGAATGGCATGACTTGGAAAGCCTAGAGAAGCAACACGAAGTGCTCGACGAAGATCTCGTCAAACAATTACATAATAGGCTTAGACCGTACTTTCTTCGTCGCATCAAGAGTGAGGTACTCCAATTACCTCCGAAGGTTTGTTGTGTTTCACTTTTTTCCTTGATTGCTCTTATGAGGGATCGTAGAACGAAGTCATTATCCCCGTCTCAATGGCCCCCTTACAGAAGGAGGTTTACCGATCTATCCTCAGTTTGTCATTTCTCCCTCCACTGGTCGGCATTCCAACGTAACTTCCCCAGGTCACAACCTAGAATTACTTAAGGGCTTAACGCAACCCAAATTTGGAGGCCCCACGACCAAAGGGAGATTGAACAATATTCTCATGCATCTGCGAAAGTGATTACTTCTCTTTTGTTCTTTCATCCACCATAATCAATCTCCCAGATGCCTTCAACATCCATACTTGTATGCTGAAGATATTGAACCACGTGGTTTGCCGCCTCAAGAAACCCACGAAAAGTTGATTGACGGCAGTGCAAAGCTACGATTTCTGAAAGCCCTTCTTCCAAAGTTGAAGGCACGGGGACACCGCGTTTTGCTTTTCAGTCAAGTAAGTCTTGGTGCAACTCAAAAAAGTTTTGTGTCGGACTAAGCTTATAAAAGTTTGTCATTGCCTTGAATGTCATCGAAGATTTCTTGCAAGGGGAAGGTTATAAGTTTTTGCGATTGGTAGGTTCCACACTTTGTGTGAGATATCTAATAGGAATTTGCGTCAGGATGGCGACACCAAAGGCAGTGAGCGACAGAAAGGCATGGATGAGTTCAATCGTCCTGGTTCCGACTATTTTGTCTATCTCCTCACCACTCGTGCTGGCGTGAGCCCTTCTTTTGCTTCCATCCTATGACCCTCTCATGGGTGCTAATACAGGGCGTTGGCATCAACCTTTATGTGTGTATTGTACTTCAGCGAGTCAAGCGCCCCCCTTTGACATGAACACAAGACTGCAGATACGGTTATCATATTTGATCCAGATTTTAACCCCCATCAGGTTTGCGGTAACATCCGAATCATCGAGAGTAGACTGATACTCAAAATTTGAAACAGGATCTCCAAGTAAGCACAACCATCGGGTAGTAAATGCGGTCACTGAGGCTTCCTTCAGGCCATTGCCCGCGCCTACAGGTACGGGCAGAAGAAGACCTGTCTTGTTTTCAAATTGATGGTAAAAGATTCCGCTGAAGGTAAGTTTTCAGTCGAGGCTTTTTCAGATGGTAATGACCAAACCAGAACGTATCATGCAAATCGGCAAGAAGAAATTGGTCCTCGACCATCTTATTGTACAAAAGATGGACGATGACGAAGAGGGAGGGGGAGGCAACGTGCAGTCGATCCTTTCTTTTGGTGCTCAGGCCCTTTTTGAACTGGAGCAAGATTCACGGGACATCATTTGTATGTTAACTTGGTTGATTATCCCCGCAAGGGAATGACGTTCTGCAGATACAGATAACGACATCGACAAACTTATTGAAAAGACAGAGAAAGAAAACGAAGAGCAGGCGACCCCTAAAGACGGGGGCCTGTCTTTCTCCTTCGCAAAAATATGGGCCGCCGACAAAGATTCTCTTGAAGAAGTCGACGACGATGATCAAGTGGATTCTTGGGCCCGAACACTGCAGAGAATCACTGCTGAAAGAGAGAAAGAAGAGAGCAAAGAAACTGCACTTTCTGGCCGTGGGGCACGCCGTCGAGCTGCTGATGTCGCCAAGGTTCGTCAACACAAACCAATTCATTCAACACGCTCATACTCTACCAGACAAAAATGCTGATAGAGGAAATACCGGGCAAATCAAAGTCAACCCCTAACGTGTCTCCAGATGGCTCTGCGTATTTTGGGTCTGACGCAGACTCTGACGTGGAGAGTAGTGATGACGCGAAAACAGATGCCGTAGATGAAGATTTCAAAATGGACAGTAGTAAACGCAAGACGAAATTGTCGACACTCTCACCTCCCCTAAATGGGTACTCTCGGAACACTGGAGACGATGACGTTGTCCATTGTGGGTTATGTGGTGGACGACATGGTCAGGAGCAATGCTTGATGACTGACAAGTCGGAGAACCTTGCTGAGTATCGTGAAATGCTCATTTTACACGCAGACGACGAACCTTGGGAGGAACGAGTGAGTTACAAATAATGAAGGAAGAGAATTCCCTCACCTTCTATTCCAGAACGTCGCCGTGCGGGCAATCGACGAGATTTTGAACACCAGAGGGCATCTCTCTCTGATAGCAGGGCAACCATTACACCCGTTGCCAAAATCATCGATCCTACCTCCTCCAGTCAAGAAGCCTAAGTACCCTCCACAGATCACTCAGATTTCGCAACCGTCGACGTCGCATACCCCTTTCAGCCGATCCACAGACCCGACTAAACACACAACCTCAGACAAACATCCGGAGCCCCAACATAATCCGCTACCGGGACCAAGTTCAGCTGCAAGTTCCAGTTTGTCGAGGTCCACCGGCGCAAAAGCTGTTGATGGATCGAAAAAGAAGTTCAAGACCCCCTCAGTATTATGCCCAGTCTGCCACCAGACACCTTTGCACTTACTCAAAGACTGTCCTCTTGTGCTTGAAGGTTCTAAAAGGTTGATCGTCTTCTCGTTGATTTGGCAACAAACACTCATACTCCTGCCCAGCTTGTCAAAGCAAATCAAACGACTCGAAGATGATCATAACCCGGCTGCTGCTGGTACGCTGCAAATTTTGAGAAAAATATTGGCGAAACAAATTAAAAAAGAAGCGGCGGAGAGTGTCAGTTAGTTTACACCTGTAGAAGGTTAGGGCTTACGGTTTTGATTTGAAACAAAGTGATGTACATATGCCCAATGTTGAGCTACCTTGCGAAAGGCCATGAATTTCTACTCTGCTTCTGTTGCCTCGCCCGTCACTTCTTCCAATCTGAAGAGGAGTCGCTCTGGAGCTAACGGATCGAGTGGTTCTTCAGTCCCCACTGCTGCTTTACCAAAGATCCATAGCAGTGATCTTGTCCTGAGAGTTTTTACTCACAAATCCTTGCGACGTGCCACCCGTTCTAGCACAAACCTCGACGACTTTGACGATAATGAAAGGCTGACTGAGTTAGGAAAGGCTGCTCTTAATGTTGCAGTGGCTCATGTTCTTTTCAATAAACGCCCAATGCTAAAGCCATCTGAGATGTCTGTAAGTGCGTCCATCCTCCGCGCACCTCGATCGTACTCAGTTGTCTCCATCAGTCGCAGCATAAACACATTCTATCGGACGAGAATATAAACAATTGGGTGACTTTCTACAACCTGCGGATGAAACTACGTTGCCACCCTAATCTTTACCCGAGACTCAACACTCCGCAGGTGGCTGCCGTTGATCGTTTTGTCCGTCGAGAATTATTAACACCCTCCAGGAAACTTGTTCGATTTTTTATGCGTATGTTGGCGGCGTTTATGCTGAGTCTGGACAAGAAGCTGTGAGGGAATGGATTGATTTACTTGTGGAAGGAACAACGACGGAGCAAGAGCTGCCAGAACCCGCACCACCCTTCCGCGAGGAGACACCTCCTCAGAAAAAAATGAAGAGCGAGCCACTCTCTCCATCACCCGAGTCTTCAATTTTTTTCGCATCTCAACCCCCATCTGCCTTGAGGCACCTACCGCCCCACATGGAACAATTGAAACCGTCACCTCAAAGTTCACAGTTACAAGCTCTGACTCCACCTCCGACTCATTTTCGCATACTGCAACAGGTTCAACCACCGCCGAATGCTCGAATCTCACAATTTCAACCACTGACTCCACCACCGTCTCATTTCCAAACAAGACCACAACAGACTCAGCCTCAACCGAATCCTCTAGCGCCTGCGCAACCTAATTTACCATTTCTACCATTATTTAATCAAACTGCTAGTCAACGACGCGTGACTGTTGAATATCCTGCTGAATTCAGTGGACCATCGCACGCTGGTCGGTGGACGGTGAAATGTGTTGGTGCGTACACAATTATTGCAAATTTTCCTTTTACCGGACGCCTGATGATATAACTCAGTGAATGGCATACCTAAAGGGGTGGGTACCGGAGGGAGCAAACAAGTTGCCAAGGAGGAAGCTGCGAGGCAGGCCTATTATGCGATGGGATGGACGTAGTATTAGTCATGATGACAAAGGACGTTTTATAATCACGTGCTATAGGAACACTTGGAAAATCGTTTAGAACGAAGATTAATTTACATATTACTGCATTTGCAGAGCTTTCGTCAAAGTTGCTTTCAATTTGTCTTCAACGGTATTGGGCTTGTCCCACACGCCGCCTACAGGACCGCTTGTCGCTGTTCTTGACGATATCCTTACAGTCAGCTCGTTCATGGCTGCCCACGCTGTAACAGGCTCGACTGCCTCCTTATCCGACCTACCACTACCTTCATATGTGCAGTCTAACCATATTGATCTCACCCTTGACGACGATGACGACTCTTATGGCCCCCATACACCCCGTTTTGCTAAGCGTCCTCGCACAGATCTTTCTGGGCCCCAACGCAATGATCAATTCACCAACCATCCTAATCCATACGATGCATCGACGTCCAGGGTGTCCCCATTTACTTCGCCCCTTTCAAACATCAATCCGCCTTTTGTAAAATCCAATCTTGCCAATCATTCTACCCCGTATCTCCCAACTGTTGCACCAAATCAGTCTATGTATCGGCCAGCCTTCGCTGGGCCACCTCCCTACATTATTCCCCGTCCGCCACAAACCTCTAATATTACGGCTGACCGAAGCTCTTCCATCACCTCTCCCCCGTCGTCTCAATTGATGCGGCAATCTTTTTCAGAAGCACCTGCTCGTCAGGTCATTGACCTTACAGGATCCCCTTCGCCACCGCCAACCGATTCTTTGAGCAACTCCAAAATATCAACTTTACCCCCTGAACTAGCACCCAAGACTCCTGTGTGCATTGGTCAGCTCACCGTGACGGCACTTATTTTGTACCCTGTCCCCTACCTCGTCCCGCAGGAATATGGCCGAAGCGAAGAATGGGCTGCTGTGAGGCTACAATACGAACATAATCCAAATAAGCCTGGAGGATCTGAAACTATTCATATCAGAACCCCACACGGGAGGGGACCGAATGGAGAAACCGTACCTGGAGAAGGATTTGCGGTCATTGAGCAGAAGGTCGCAACGGCGCTTGGGCCCATGCTGGGTAAGGGACTCATCAGGCTAGATGCGAAAGTTAAGAAAGGGCCACCAAACGTGAGTTTTTGCTTTTGTCAACATACGTCGAGGTTGACATGTCTTGAAGCTTCCCATTCTTCCTTTACAAATGCTGGTTTACACCCCGAAGGGAAATATACCTGTTGTCGGCAGCTATTTGAAGGAATCCGGTCTTTTTCTTGATCATCCCTCACCTCCATATGATATCCATCGACTTTCAAGTTATCATTACCACAATCCGCACAATCCTCCTCCAGGTGGTTACAACCGCGCTGTCTTTGTGCCAAATCGGATGAATGTGGGGCCACAAAGGGAGAACGTACGGTGGAGCACACCATCCATGGTGGGCAAGAGCGTTGAGGTTCAAAGAAGTCAAGTGGACGAACTGTTCAAGAGTTTGAAAGATGGTGACGAGCTCGAAGAAACCGAACCCTGTCTGTTTTTGCACTCTCCTTCACTTTGCTAATGTGCTTACGATGTCGGACCCTCTAGCTGCTGATGTAGCCACTCAACTCTATCCTCATCAGAAGAAGGCTCTAACCTTTCTTTTGGAACGTGAACGCGAGAAGACTGGTGTAGATGGCAATTATTCTTCGCTGTGGCAACAAAGACAGCACCCATTGTCACGCCAAATCAGTTGGTTTCATATCGTCACACAGAAAGAGATTTTTGAAGAGCCACGCGAGGCTAAAGGCTCGATTCTTGCGGATGATGTATGTGTCAAGTTCGATCTGTTGGACCAGGAAAGTTTCTCACACAAAGTCTGTAGATGGGACTAGGGAAGACAATCACTTGCGTTTCCCTCATTGCCGCAACGCGCGCTGCTTCACATGCTTTTGCAGCATCTCCCCTTGAACCAATCCCTCCTCCACCTCGTGAAACTGAGCATCCAGATGCTTCCCATTTTTCTGGGACTGTTTGGGGAATGCCCGACGTTGTTGATGCCCCTCAGACGTTAAACAAGGGCAAGGCAAAGGCAAATAAGTCACTGGACAAGCTCGAAGCGGATTACGCAAGATCCTGTCGTATCAAGGCAAAGAGCAGGGCCACTTTAATTATATGCCCCCTTTCGACTGTCTCCAACTGGGAGGATCAATTTCGCGAGCATTGGAAAGGAGATGTCGTGGTTTTCGGAGGCAGCGGAGGTACTTGCATACCGTCCAATTCTGCGCCACCTTGCAGCCAACCCAGCCTGTTTTCAAACTCAATGCTCATCGACACTAAACCGGTTGCCCCTTCCCAGACAGGCAACCCCCTGCGGATCTACATTTATCATGGAAACGCGCGCCGACCCGATCCCGCTTTTTTGGGCGATTTTGACGCTGTGATCACGACCTACGCTACCCTTGCATCAGAATTTTCAAAGCAAAATAGAAGTACAGCAACAGCAGATGATGATGAAGACGATGCTGGGAGTAGTGACGGCGTGGGTGGTGTCGATATTGATGAGTATGGGAATCAAGTGCTGCGGTTGCCAAAGTCAAAGAAAACGGGAATGAAGCGAAAGAAATCCAACATCTTCACTAGCGGCGCAGAGGTTACAAGCGCTTTACAGAGCATACACTGGTTTCGAGTCGTACTAGACGAGGCGCAGTAAGCTTTGCTTTCTATACTCAGTTTAGTGACTGCGTTAATGTTTCAAAGCTCTATCAAGGAGACAGGCACCGTCGGAAGTCGCGCATCCTGCGACTTGGTGGCTGATCGACGTTTATGTTTGACTGGAACGCCAGTGCAAAATAAGTTGGACGACGTGTTCGCCCTCATTAAATTTTTGCGGCTGGAACCATTTGATGACAAAAATACATGGACTGAGTACATCGGAAGCCCCGTGAAGTTTGGACAGGCTCTTGGAGTTGCTCGGCTACAAACCATCATGAAATGCATAACGCTTCGTCGCACCAAAGAAACAGAGACACAAGATGGAAAAAAGATTCTGGCTCTTCCTCCTCGTCGCGATGAACTTCGATACTTGAAGTTTGATCCCCAGGAACAAGAGATCTATGACCAGTTTTTCAATGAGTCAAAAGCTGAGTTCAACGATTTGTCGACGAAGAACGAGGTTATGAAGAACTACGTCGGGATTTTGCAAAAGATTTTACGTCTCCGTCAAATATGCGACCATTTCGAACTGGTCCAGGGGAAAAGCGTTACTCGGGAGGATCATGGACAAGATGCAACCGCAGCTTGCGAGGACCTCGTTTCCGACATCGCCCAGGAAGGCTTCAATCTTGCGCACGCGTTGTCTATATTTGCCATTTTGCGCGAATCTGCGACTACGCAGTGCGTGGAATGCGGCGCGGAGCTTGGTATATCGCCAGATCTTCAAGGAGACGGCCTTGATGGCGATGGTCCTCCTATGGCTAAGCGCGGAAGAAAGGCCAAGGGCTCGAATTCACGCGGACCCACCCGTGCCAATAGTCCATCTTCCTCCCGACCTATTCTAACACGTTGCCAACATCTCTTTTGCTTTGAATGCTATCGCAACTCTGTCTGTCCGGGATGGCCAAATGTATCTCCAGACATCAGACGATCATGTTCCGCATGTCAGACGGGCCTTTGTCCCTCGGACGCTGTCGAAATCAAAGCAGACGTCGTGGCCGATCAGATACCAAGGAAGAAGACACAAAAACGCGAGAAGAGGCAGAAAGGCATTCCGATAGAAAATTTTCACCCGTCCACGAAAGTTCGGGCGCTGTTGCAAGACTTAGTAGAATTTTCGAGGATGAATCCATATTCGGCCAACTATGACTCGGAAGTGCAGGTAATTGACGGACAAGGAAACCACTTGGATAGCGGCGTCGTGAAGACAGTCGTTTTGTATGTATTCTACATGTACTAAAACTTCTACTGATTATCTCAAACGCTTCAGCTCTCAATGGACCACTATGCTCGATAAGTATGTTGTTTCCTGTCTTCTGACCTCTAGACCTAACAACATCCACACGTAGGATTGAGGACGCTTTAGAAGTCGCTGGCATTAGATATGATCGTTTAGACGGGACCATGAAAAGAGATGACCGGACGAAAGCCATGGACGCATTAAAAACCGACCCTGGCTGTGAGGTTCTTCTCGTCAGTCTCAAGGCGGGGGGTGTTGGCTTGAACCTCACCGCTGCCCAACGGGTGTATTTGATGGATCCTTACTGGTGCGTTTCACTTCTCAAGATCTCATGACATTACTGACGACTTTCTCAAGGAATCCTGCTGTCGAGAATCAGGCAGTGGATCGCATTGTTTGTGCATTCTAACAGCATCTTACCGCGCAGCTAATTATTCCCTCAGCATCGCCTAGGTCAAACTCGTCCAGTAACAACCGTGAAACTAATTATCGAAAACTCCATCGAAGCTCGCCTACTGGAAGTTCAAAAGAAGAAGACAGCACTAGCAAACATGACCCTCGGTCAGAACTTCAGCAAATCGGACCTATTGGCGCGTCGACTGGAAGAATTAGCTCAATTATTTAGTACTAATAATTCCACTGGTGGTAGTATGGTAGAGTCTTTTTAGTAACCTTGCATGTTGTACTTAATCTGTGGTGTGGATTACGTGTACCACGTCTTGTCTTTCTTTTTTTTTGTTTTTTTTTAGGAGATATACCAAGTAATATTGGGAAACGGCTTGGAACATAAAAGAAAGCCGTTAGCGTCGTTCAAGCTCATCGGTTTTGACAGCAAGTCCTCCGGAGCTCACGGTGGCTAGCATTCTCGCTGAACTCCCAGCCTCCCACCTCTTGGTAACCGTAACGTCGCGGTGGCCATTACATATTGGCGACCAGAATACTTATTGTGCTGACCAAGGTCCTGACAGTTGCACATTCGCCCCATGAAAAGATACTGCTTAGCTGAGCCTGCTTCCGACGTTCAATGACCTCTCAGGCAATTGGCAACTTGGAGTTTGTCATACATTTTGGGAAAACCCTTCACAACCGTGACCCCTCCGCCAATGAAGCGCCGTCCCGGACAGGAGGGGCAGACGCGGAAGAAGAAAAGCAAAGGAGGGTGCACGTTGGACGCGCGCTCCCGTAAAAAAAAGCGCGCACGAGAAGGTGCAAAGGGATGAATAGAAAGACACAAAGAGGGAGGGAGGAGGAGAAAAATAGGTAGAGGAAATAGTGGAAAAGTAATGAGGGCATGTAGCATTTGGATACCAAATACCCAGATCAGCCCTCAATTCCCCGTTGAATGTAGGCCATACGTTACATTTTGGATGGCCCATGCCCACTTTTCATTGGCAACAAGAATCCGGAAGTGTTACAGTCAACATCGACAGTAATGGTTGAACGATCTTCATAAGGGTGGCCTCCTTCAACTCTCCAACAGTTTTTGAGCATTCAATGGTCGATTCGCGCGGATGCGGCTCCTCTCACAAAGACGAAAAGCATCAGAGGAGGACAAAATACATTACAGAGAATAATAGGGGTAGCCCGTTGCTTGTCAACGTCTATCACCTCGAGTCCGGCAACTCTATTCCACCACCTCCATTCCCATCCACCCACGGCAACTTGAGTGTCCCTGCTACGCAGAATGTCTCCGCCCCGCTTCAGATCGTCTTTCTTCTTGTTCGCAGCCTTTTCAGCTGATCACTACAAATTACATGGACCGTAGTCGACGACGTCGCAAAGTGAACGTCGAGTGGTCATCCACATTATCTGTAACATGTTACTGTTGTAGGTATCAAGAAGTTAAGGGTGCTTGTGGAACGCTGTTTCAATGTCAGAAGCAGTGAACTCCAAAGTGATCCCAGTGCCGCTGTATGATTGGGCAATCCGTTTTGAAAACCGGTTTAGGAGCCTGAGCAATTCCTCCTCGCAAGCCTTCCACACACCAACCAAAACTTTCCCATTGGTGGCATCTTCTGTTGTCGGTTTGTCTGACCCCTCAGTGAAGTGTTTTTCGACGCGTTTAAACAAAAGGTCAATGTGCTTGCGAACGTCCTTCGATGTATATTCCTTGACAACCTTGCGTAAGGCACTTTTATTGTAAGTGCTGTTACCCGACAAATCGTTGGGGTTTGAACTGGCCAAGCGGTCAACCGCATCGAAGAAGTCCTGAGGGGAGCGGTGAAATCGATACAAGCATCTCAAGAGATCACTCACAATCAATTTGGAAAATGGTCGACGTAGTACCATTTTAACGTATGCATTGAGGTTTTCGTCGTAAATCAATTCTGCTCGTTGGGAAAATGTGACTAGCGATGCGTTGTCCATTTTGGAGGTCTCGACGACAAAACAATGCATGTTTTCTGCCCAAAGGGAGACAAATTCAGTCATGCTCGCTACAAAGTTGGATCAATCTCACCGATGAGTATGACGTGATAGTTCAGCTGCCCCTTATCCTCTCCCTCTCCCTCCATCTTCGCAATATGCTTCAAGGACTCAAACATGGTCTGCACGATTTTTTCGTATGCAGAGTCAACGAGTCTTCGAGTCTCAAGACCATCCGCCCCCACAAGTTGGCTCTCCACACGAGCCGCATAAGAAGAGAAATGCTTGATAAAGTGGGTAACACCCTTTCGTTTTTTGCTGCTGAGTTTGGTTTGTTCGATTCCCTTCAACTGGTCATGCTGTCGAACAAAATTGTGTCAGAACCGGGTGACAAATTGAGCAGTAAACAGGCGTCACTAACGATGTGGCGGTCAAAGGCATTTTTCATGCGGGTTTGCTGTTTTCCTAGAAGTGAAAGAACGAATTGATTGTTCTTCTCTTCCGCGCCGATAAGACAACGTTCAAGGGTCACTAAAATTGCTACGATTTCCCTTGCCGGATATAGATATTAAAATAGGTTGGCGCAGAGAAGTTAAAAGCTAGCCTCACATGTTGTCTTTTGAGAGCGCAACGTCAATGAAATTTTTCAACTCTGCGGGCAGGAATCCGAAGATAAGGTCCAGTGAATTTCGAATAAGCTTCATTGTTGCTTGACTCAAACTGGCCGACCGAGTGGCTTGTCGTCGAAAATAATTGTCGAGGCCCATGTAATCAGCAAAGGTCAGCCCAGCATCATTAATTTGCAAGAAGTCGCTTATAAACTCGTCCTCTCGGTAGATCGTAGCGGTTATCTGTTCTAACAACAGTCCCAAAACCTATCGAAAAGAGTAAGACTATTAGTAAAGGTCCGATAGGTATATCACGAACTTCCGCTGCCAGAAGATCGCCGTCCGAAGCCCGGCCTTTGTCTTTATCCTTGTTTTTATTTTCTATGGGAGACCGAATCAGGGTGCCAGCACGACGGATGGTTGTTGTGCTCTTGGAGGCAGAGGTTGTTGAGGTCGTCATGAAGCCTGGAAGTTAATATAATTTTGAATCTCATCCTTTACAGGGGCGCATACCTTGATCTTGATCGTCTTCTGGTGCCTTTCTGACAGATTGCAAAAAGATGGAGATAAGCGACTTCAACTGAGTGCTATGCAGTTCGCTCGCCGCCGAAAAATATGCCTGTCAGAACGTTATTATAACTTGAGAGACACGGCGTGTTTACATACAGCGCACAGCCTGCCATAAACATTTTCGTCCATCTCTTTGAGGTAGAGCATTAGGCCAGCGTATCGACCCAAGTAAACCTCAATCTCTTGATGGGCAACGACTGTTGGGAGACCCCTAGGTGGTATCACGAGACCATTTGTCTCGCCGAGAAGTAATTTACCCTGCGATAATTTTCATGAATTTTGCTAACATGGGGAGACTTCGGCTTACTTGTGCGGTAAACATTATCGATAAGAAGTCAAATAGTCTCTTACAAAATTGAGAGTTATGAGTTCGATATTCTTCCAATCTTTCCATCGTTGCGGCCATGTCTACGACAAATAAGTATCTTAACTATAAATTGTGGTGAGAAGAATGACGTACCGGTGTCTCGGCCTGCCTGGAGTGCCTTGTAAAGCTCTGCAGAAGCATCTTCCAGGCGTTGGATACTCCGTCCTTTTTCAAGTGATTCCTGCGTGAGCGTAGCCAAAGCGTCTTGTTCGACGTGAACCGTCCGCTGGTACAGGGAATTATAAATGATGATTCCTGAAAGGAAGTTAGGCGCACAAGCAAATTCTGCAACTCTCCCAGCAGGGCTCGCTGATTTTGAGTCTGGACTTGCAGGCCCCGATTTTGCGATTGAATGAACGAAATATCGTCGCTGGCTGCCTAGGGAAACGTGAGTCTCATCGATAAAGCCACAGTGACACTGACATTGAGATGGATTTTATAGGTGGAAATGAAACTATCCATGTTGTCAAGCTCTGAGATGGCATTATCCATAAATTTCATCACCATCCCGATGCGGTCATCTGACTCAAGGAAAGAGTGAATATTTGCCTGGGTGATATGAGAAGGGAATGACGCCCAATAATTTGACTGTGTACCTTCTCCAAAGCCATCAACTCGTCCAATAATCGAGCCTCGATGAGGTCTACTGCACCCTTCGTTGTTTTCCTGCTAATAACATCTTCACTTGCCCATTCATACCCTTCAATCATTTCTTCAACATTCGTCAAAGTGTCTTGCACATCCTCTTCTTCTGCTTCAACATTAAGATGACTATCAGGGGCGATGGAGACCAAGCGGTCTAGGGTTGCTTGATTTGTAGAGTCGAAGTATGAGATTCGAGCGTTTTGATCCCTCCTTAGAGATGGACCATCTTGCTGGGTGGAGAATTCCTCCGCCCGCACGGTCGGCTTTTGAGACCTAATGGATGATACCGGAGAGGCATTCATTGACGGAGGATACGGAACTGAGGAATCTTGTCCAGAAACAATCCGGGGGGGCTCGTCGGAAATCCTTTGAGTAGTCTGGCCTTGAAAGGAGACGTTCAGAGGGTGTCGGGCTTTTCTGGCTGGGCCTGCAGCAGCAGCAAGAGGTGATACAGCTATTGGTGGGGGACCTGACCGACCTCCAGGACGTATTGACTGTATGTAATCTTGGCTCCCATTTACGGGAGGTTCTGCACCTGGTGGCGTTCCAAGGCGTTGTGGTCCTGCTAATGGAGACTCTTGAAAGGATTCATAACGGTTCTGAATGGGAGTTTGCGACCGAAGTCGTGGGGCGCGGCTTGGTCCAGCTTCAGCATGAATTGATGAAGTCTGATCGTCCGCTTAGAAGATGGTGTCAGCCCTGAAATTATCCCCATGATACATGGGCAAACCTGTTATCGGTGCCGCAACTTCGATTCCATCTAGTTGCAATGGAGCTCCCGAGGTAATGACTCGAAAAAGGTTAATCAAAGCCTCCAAGAAGCTTGCTTGGTCGTCTTGGTTCTCTGTTTGCCACCTATATGTCCTTGAAAGGGTGATGTTGAAGGCTAGGGGCTGTTTAAACGCAAATACGAAAGTTATAAATATGTGTTGTCAGTAGAACTCAAAACCACATACATTCATGACTTCAACTGCACGCAATTCTGAGAGCGTCCAGGTTTTTCCAACAGAGAAGGAGCCGTTCGTGTTCAACTTGGATTTGTGAATGAAACCACTTCCATTATTGGCCTCTGCACCGAGATTTATTCCAACCATCTCAACAAAAGGTACGGTGACATACGAGACAACAGTATGTAGCGGGGTTTCTTTCCCCCTCCTTCCACTCCTGCATCTTCCCAAATCTTGACGTGAGAGACATAAGCTTCTTCTAGATTCCCGCTTGCGTTACGCCTTGAGAATACAGATGCAATAATCTTCTGGCGTTGGTCTGCCATGACAAGTTCTTTGTGAACTTTGCGTTACATACTGTTTGCGCATGCTTGATTCTAGGGCGAATATATAAAAGGCACAAAGTCGATATGATACATGGTGATGGTGATGGCTACCACTGGCAGCCACTGGCTGCTCATCTAACTGGAGAAGGTAGAACTTGCGTACCTGTCTGTTACATCGCATGTGTGAAGATAACAGTGAGGCTTGTACTGGGCCTGTAAGGGTGGATTGTTCTTGTGGTAGAAAACAATACCGGCAAGTTCCAGATAAAGACAATTGAAAGGTGCCGAGCAACAACAGTTACACCTGACAACAGTATTTAGATCAAAGCCATACCAGAGATCCCACATTCTTTCTTTCGCGCTAGTCGCACTCATTCTGTTCTATTCACACTCTTTTTCTTCTCCCAATTCACGATCTTTTCGTTATGACGCCCTCGCCACCCCATGGTCCTCTTCATTTCCTCGCTGACGTCGCAATTCACCCAGCACGACATTACACGTCCCAAACTGACAATGCGGCTGGCCCATCTAATCAATACTCCATGTCATCTCCCACCGTTGCCAGTCTGCACATATCTTGTGGCAAAGACGCGTCTAGCCTTTCTAGCCCAGAACCCATACCGCTGAAGCGTTCCAACTCCTCGAATCGCTTCGATACCGAGACTCGTTCATCTCTCCGTCGTAAAAAGAACCACAAGACTCCCTCATATTCTTCTAAAGCTCGACTGCAGCTCAAGAATCGACGAAAGGAACTCATGGAGAAAGCCATGAAAATCAGGTCACTCGACAACTCTCCTGTGAACAGTCGTCAATTTATCGTCCTTCGCATGGTTTATGATGAAATAACAATGTACCCCAGTGAATCCTGGATGGTTTTAATGGCGATCATCATTCGGCGGTAGGTTTTGCCTGGTTTAGCGCCGTTTGTCACCTAAAACGCTGTACATTTAGAGCCTTCAAACAAGTGAAGAACTGGTTTTCGAACGAACGTCAGAAAAATAGAAGTGGAAAAGTTATTCCAGTCGAAACTGGTGAGGGCGACAAAGTGCGACTGCGCCCTTTGGCAATACAGGCATTCCAAGAGTGGTCAGACAAGTTATTTGAAGAAGTTGTCATGATCCATAATTACAAGGTTCTTCGGAATTCACGACAAGAGGATGCCCCCATGGATTTTCCTCATGCACAATGATGGGACTACGTCGAACTATCGACCTCACCAACTACTACTCAACTACTACTAATAATTGACACTTTAAAATAGATAATGCGTATATAATCTGCTCCTTTCGAGTGCGTAGTCCGTAAAATTGTACGTAGAGCTGTATGTGCAATTCCAAGATTCCGAGTATACTTTACGTTGGTTCGAGGATATACGATTGAAAGGGAAGGCACCTTCAAGTTGTGAGGCTGGGTCTTACCTCGCCATTGCGGAGCATTTGGTATTTGGTTCCTCGCCATGAGACCTCGCTCCCGAGCATTGCCCAAACCCAGATGGGCAATGTGAGCATCTCCCGCGCAACCCATGCCACGATGAAGTCAAATGCCACAGAACTTGCCATAGTGCGCCCAGCAAGTGATGCGTAAACATCGAGGTCAACTAAAAGCCAGAAAGCAAAGTGCATGGGTGCAAATATCCATGACGGAAAACCGAAGAGATGGCCGATGCTGCAGCTTCCAATTATGCACAGCATCACAGACTCAGTGAATGGTTCCAGTAATGTCGCAGTCAAGACCATGTGCCGTCGGACTCGTATCCAGCGAACCCTTCGCCAAAAATAGTCGGAGAGCGACATATTTCCGACAGCGTTATGAGCTACGTCGCAGGATAGCTCGTGCCTAAGACCTAACTCATGCCACAGCGCACTTGCGATCATATTGTCCTCTGCGAGGAAACGACCGAAAACGTGCAAACCACAGGCTGTCGGCTGAGGTGTAGCCCTTTTATTCCTGGGTCGGAGGCTGCCATCGACGCGCTCAAGGTCTGATCGGCGGAAAATGTTTGACTTTCCAACGACGCAGGATTCGATCGCTACAGTGTTTATAGCGATATACATCTTCGCGTGAGTTGTGTTCAGAAAGGCCGCCTCTATCCTGGAACCGGTATGCGACTCGTTGCAGAATGCAAATGGAACATGGTGCACCAGGCCGATCGGTTTTTGCGATGGAGATAATGGCGCATTCAGAGAGTCAACAGATCGTCCCAAGGTTCCTGGATCAACCGAGACGTTGGAGTCGAGTGCCCAGATGATGTCGTGGGCTGCTTTGTGATATGAACGAATAAGATTATTGACCTTGGGATTCACGCCAACGACTTGTTCTCCTGGCAAAAATATATATATTTAAGCACCTAAAACTCGGTAATAAGGAACATTTTTGTTACCAATAACGATTTCCGCGTTGACATTAGGGTATCTCGTTATTAACTCCCTGACTATGGGGAGTGCACCATCCTGTTCGTCCGCCACAGAGAAGAGTATTTCATAATTCGGGTAGTCTTGTTTGAAGGTGGATTCCAGATTTTCGTAAAGATTGGTATCTAGGCCTTTGAGAGGCCTGAGGATGGATACTCCCGGGACTTGCAGCAAAGGACGCCAAGAAAACGATTGGCGCTGAGGTCGATACCTTTGGCGACTAGGGAACATGAGGGGCGTTTATAACGGAGGAAGAAAATAGAACAACATACGCGGAGAACGCTCCCAGTAGCACAATGAACCACATCGCGATATACCACCCTAGACCGATGAAGGAGAAGATGTAGCTCAGACGCTCCGCGTCCATCATGGGAGGAGCTGAGCGAAGGAGGTGATACGCGTAGTACCGCGTAGACACGGATACCTACGTACATCGCGTTTAGTGGTCGCTGACCAATCCATTGTTATAAGTCCAACATCATAATGATCCTTCCGTCCTTCTCAGTTCTACCGTTACATTCGCAATGGAACGTGTCAAGCAGATAGCTTCTCACCTCGGAAACGCTCCAAAAAAACTCCGTATTCTTCAGCAGAAAAATCTCGACGATGTAGTCATTACGTTGGCGATTCGGTCTCCTCTATGCAAAGCCAGGAAGGGGGGTTTTAAGGATGCGAGGTAGACATCATTGGATTCATGTTCTGCCTTTTTAAACCATTTTTTATTATTACGCAGGACAGATGAGTTAATGCTCGAGATATATAGAGTATGTCAGAACTCTTGCTTTACAACAATACATATGCCTGACCAGCTTCTAGCAAGTCATCGCGCATTCCCATATTGACCCGAGCATTGTGGGCGACATCTGTGTTGGAACAGTTCTTACCCCCGACGCGCCGTATGTTGCACGATCTGCTGCACTTGCTGCAGGGTTTCCTGTTACAGTCCCCGTACAGACCATGAACAGATTTTGCTCGAGTGGTCT
Source organism: Laccaria bicolor S238N-H82 (assembly GCF_000143565.1). NCBI lineage: Eukaryota > Fungi > Basidiomycota > Agaricomycetes > Agaricales > Hydnangiaceae > Laccaria > Laccaria bicolor. The sequence continues at coordinate 994,470 of NW_001889872.1, read as the reverse complement.
CATGGCTGTGACCACCATTGCAAATCAGATTCAGTGTGGTCAAATCGAGGTGGGCTTGGCAGTAGGTGTGGAAAGCATGTCTGAAAAGTAGTTATTCCTTGGTCTTTCTAAGTTTTTGCTAATTTTACTTTCAGTCCTGATAATGGTGGCCCGAAGCAGAGTGACTTGGTTTCTGCAAATTCAGCTGCAAAAGATTGTTGCGAACGTATGGGCTGGACCAGCGAGAATGTTGCTGCGGATTACCATATCTCGCGGGAGGAACAAGATGAATTTGCTGCTCAGTCATTCCAGAAGGCTGAGAAAGCACAAAAGCTTGGTTACTTTGCAGAAGAGATTGTGCCGTTCACTGTATTTCAGAAAGATTCAACCGGTAACAGGGTATTGGTTGAGGTTACCGAGGATGATGGAATACGTCCTGGGACGACCAAGGAAAATTTGGCAAAGATTCGTCCCGCGTTTCCTCAATGGGGGATGGGGACAACCACTGGAGGCAATGCGAGTCAAGTCACGGATGGAGCCGCAGCCGTTCTTTTAATGACAAGGAGGAAGGCAAACGAGCTTGGTCTCAAAATCCTGGCAAAGTATATAACGACTGCTGTCGCTGGTATGTAAATAGCATCCCTCATATCCCTTTTGAAGACTGAATCACTTCAAGGTGTACCCCCCCGTGTTATGGGCGTCGGACCGGTATATGCTATTCCTCTTGCTCTCAAGAACAGTGGTCTTGAATCAAGCGATGTAGACCTTTTTGAGGCGAGGAATCACAACACAACCCTGGCTGGCATGACTTGATGATTTTTGTGTTAGATCAACGAAGCATTTGCATCACAATGCGTTTATGTTGTAAAAGAACTTGGGTTACCAAGGCATGTCACTTCACTAGTCTGCTCAGCGTTTGGTTAATGATGACGCTGCTTATTAGAGAAAAGGCAAGCCAGGCCACCTGACAATATTTTCTGTTCCTCAATAGTACTCCAGGTTAACGTGAACGGTGGCGCCATCGCTTTTGGACATCCTTTAGATGAGTATGAACAACCACCAGTGGACTCCTTTGACTGACTTCTTCGTATGCACGTTGCACAGGAGCACGCCAAATTGTGACAGGGCTCAATGAATTGAACCGACGTCAAGGAAAGGTTAGACAAAGTTATTTCAAATTTTTCGTTGCCATTGATGAAAGAACAAGGTCCTTGTGACTTCGATGTGTATTGGGACGGGAATGGGAGCTGCTGGGGTGTTCATCCGAGAGTAAGAGCTGGTAATTATTTGATATGTACGATGGTAGGCATGCTTGGGACCACGTTAGGAAGCTAGCACCATACCAGACTCAAGGCCTGGCTGCCTGTGTTTCTATTCTTGTAGTAGTTCTATTCTGGTCCAAGTATTTCAGGACCCCGGGCAATAGCAGAAAAGGCCTGATCCCGAAAATTGGGTTTTTGTAGGACCCCTGAAAGTACCCTCAGATGCCTGATCCAGATCCGGATAGAAACTGGCGAAAATTTTGGAAATGCCTTAGGTCTGTCCGGATAGAAATTTCGCTATTTTGGCGAAATGCCAGAGGCAGTTTTCCGGATAGGAATTGGTGAGGCTGAGCAACCCTGAGCCGATGTCCGGATAGAAATATACGCTATAGAAATTTAAGCTCGAAAAAGGCAGTGCGCGCTCACTGCTGCCGCCAACTTCTTTATTGGTATATACTTTAATATTTTTCTTTCCCATTCTTTCCCCCTGTTCTCCGTTCTTTCGGACGATCCTTCCGTGATATATATATTTTCTCGCATCAAATTGGATCTCAGTTCTGCGTGAACTCGTTGCCTCGATCATCTCCCGCCGTCTGCCTTCTTGTGCACCCTCATACTCCGAAAATCACGCAAAATGGCCTCAAAATATCTACAAATGATTGGAAGCTGTTCAAAGTAATCAAGGACAACAGCAAGACAGTAAGTTTACAGACCTTGAAAGCTTTCAAGCAAAGGCACCTGTGGAAGATGAAGAATAGCTTGTTTATCTTCAAATTTCTGCATGTATAATGCATATACTATGTTCACTTATGTATATTTTACTTTTTCCCGATGTACGGGCCTCCAGAGAATGCCTAGGAGGGGCCGGGAGGGGCCAGCGAGCCAAAATTCACTCTTTTTGTGCCAATTTTTGAAAAATAGCGATTTTTATAGGCCTGATCCGCGTCCGGATAGAAATTGACCTTATTGAAGGCCAGATCCAATATCCGGATAGAAATTTGGTAAAACCGTCCGGATAAAAATCGGGCAGTTTGGGGCATTTTGGGATCAGGCATCTGAGGGTACTTTCAGGGGTCCTGTTTTTGTCCGGACGCCTCTGCACCAAATTTGTCCGGACTGGACCTGGCCTACTACACCCAAATCTCAAAAATTTGTCCGGACGGCCAGATCAGGGTAAATTTTCCCCCCACAAATGTCCCACAATTATGCCCAAATACCGGCTGGGAGGCTTTTTTTTTGACATCTCGTCGATTTTGTCCGGACTCTGGCTCTGGGCAGTTTCGAATTTTGCCACTTTTTGTCCGGATTGGCCCCCAGCTGTAGGGCCTAAAATCCACATTTTTTGTCCGGATCGGGACCAGGGCTTTCCTGCTATTGCCCGGGGCCCTAGTATTTCGCATGAATGTTGAGACCCTGTTTCGCACGCCACCGTCGGATTGCCGTAACCAGCACGCGCCGCAGCCCATCTTCTCTTAGCCAATCTCTTCTTTCCGCCAACCTCTTCGTTTTGCCAGCCAAACCTCCTCGTTTTTCTTTCTTTTCCTCTTGCGCCCTATCGCAGCGTTAACCCAGTCTCTCATTAATCTTTTTGGGGCGCATATCTTGTCCTCGGTCGCCAGCATGGCACCCCATTACAACACTCTTCAGAACAACCTTCAACAAGGAAGCAACCCATCGCCTTATGGTTCGGGTGATCCTTACTATAATGAATCGTCTGGTTTTATTACCCCTCACCCAGTCAAAAAACGCTCCAATACTTGGCTAAAGATAGGCATTCCTGTCCTTATTGCTGTCATCATCGCAGCTGTAGTTGGTGGCGTCGTTGGAAGTCGAAAGAAGAGTAGTAGCAGCAGCGGCGGCGGCAAGGGCACAACGGCTGGAGAAGCCGCGGCAAGCTCGGCAGTCAGTGCTAAGCTTGCTATCGGTCGATTTGCCACAGCGACCAATAGCGAATTCATGGTTCCCGTATATCCCTCAACTGTGAGTAGTCCCTCCTCGCCGACGTTTTTGAGAAGCTGATATTTTGTAAGACAAACACTGCTGCCTTCACTACCCCCACTTTTTCTTCCAATACTGCACTTGCCTGGCCCAAGGACCCATTTCAACCATCTAAACCTAGTCCTACTACCACGCGAACTGATCGGCCTCGCATTATTGCCCCAGCTTATAAGTGGCAAGCACTCCCTGCCCTCATCAAAAGTGACCCATACCTTACGGGCTGGAACGCCACCATCTTTGGCAATGCCACCGCCTATCTCTCCATGCAGCCTGTCGTCTACCATATGGACGGCGCTAGTGGAATCTTGGACAACGCCCGCGAAATAAAAGCAAGAATCAAGGCCTTTGCGTATGTTTACCGCATGACGAATGACACAAAATGGGTTGACCGTGCTTGGGAGGAAATTCAAGTAAGACTAATTGCCCACATTCTGAATCATTCTCACTCTGTATCTAGAACGCTGCAGGGAATGGCACAACAGCTTTTGGACCAACCGTTGATAAGTGGAATACTGCACATTTTCTAGACGCTGCCGAGTTGTCTTCCGCATTTGGAATCGCCTACGATTGGCTCTACGACATGTGGACTGCCGAGCAGAAAAGTCAAATTAGGACAACGCTCATTGAATACGGTCTTCAGCCAGGTCTGTCCGTGTACGCTAATCCATCAAGCGTGACCTTTGGTTGGTGGACGAGCAACGTCACGGGCAATTGGAATTGCGTTTGTAACGGAGGTTTGACCGTGGGTTCCCTTGCTATTCTAGGCGATGACACAACGGGAGTTGCCCAGCAGTTGCTTGGATATACCATCAACAACGCCAACCAGAACTGTGCCTTGGCGGTAGCAGATGACGGGACATGGGCGGAAACCGCGAATTATTGGTACTTTGGTACCACAGGACATGCTGAGATGGCATCTGCTCTCATCACAGCTACGGGTTCGCATTACGGTCTCCTCGATGTCAACCCTAACTTCGCAAAAACCGGTTTGTTCCATATGTATGCGTATGGCCCCACGTCTCTTTTCAATTATGGCGATCATGGCCCCAACAAGTTTTCCACGACGGCCAATGCCATGATATTCTACGCTGAGCAATTCAATCAGCCCCAGTTTGCGCTGCATCAACGTGAGCAATCTGATGCTGCCGAACCATGGAGCATGTTTTGGTATGATCCGACGGTTTCTGGAGCGTTCTGGGATGGAGCACCACTTGATCATTTCTTCGACAATGCTCTTGATCAATGGGCTTCGATGAGGAGCAGTTGGACGGACGGAAAGGCATTATTTGTCGCTATCAAAGCGGGGCTTAATCAAGGTCATCAGACGCACAATGACCTTGATGTCGGCGACTTCGTGCTCGACGCTCTTGGGACGCGATGGGCGGGAGAGCTTGGTTCCGGTGATTATCTGGCACCCGATTATTTCACTAGCGATGCTCAGAACGCCGTTCGGTGGACGTACTACAGAAAGATGACGGAAGGCCAGAACACCATTCTGGTCAACCAGTCAAACCAGAATGTTGCTGCGGCCCCCACTATTCGTCACGATTCGTCCGGAACGGCCCAAGGTTCAAGCACAGTCATCAGCATTCCAGATACATCAACAGCGTTCTGGACGACTGACATGACGTCGGCCTATTTCCAAGCGTGAGTCAGCAGCGCCTTCGCCAGAACCTTACCTGATTTTTTAAATTTCAGGACATCGGTCAAGCGAGGTGTTCGGACTCTCAATGCCCGTCGACAAGTCCTGCTACAAGATGAAATCACTGCGCAGGCAGGTATACAATGGCGAATGCACACCAACGCGACTGTTAGCGTTGATACCGGAGGAACATCAGCTACCTTGACGCTGGATGGTCAGACCATGAAGGTTTCGATGCTCAATCCGCCATCGGGGGCAGCATTCACAACGTCTGCTGCCGTTCGTTTCTCCACTGATCCCACTCCCCCGGCAGCCGATCAAGCTAACCCAGGTGTTACCGTTCTGATTATTAGCCTCCCTGCTGGCACGTATAGTTTACAGGTGCTATTTAATCCGCAATGGAGTGGAATGTCGGCGAGTGATTTTGTGACACCGCCGTCTGTTTCACTGGACAGTTGGTCTCTTACGAGCCACAATTAATACCCACTTTTACGGAACATTTATTTACCTGCTCAGCCTTACTTTTACGGACGTATTCTAGTTTTGTACGATGACTGTAGGTATTTGCTTGAATTTATAAATGGACGCATGGACGGTAACCAACCATGTTACCTAAGCTGACAACGAATCAAACATGTTCTCCTTTCTTTTCATCCAAAAACTCTGATACCAGTCCTATACCCGTCCCCAACGTCCCCGACGCCCTAGAAACTCTCGACTGGTGTATACCTGCTGGTGGACGTTGAGAATCGTATTTACTGTGGCCGTTTGACGCTGCACCTGTCATTTGTCAGTCTACCCTGTTAACGTTACTGTCTTGCTCGTTGCTGATCCGTAACCATTCCTTCTTTCTTCCCTCCATCACCTTGGCTGGACCTTCACTTTTCCTTAGCTTGAACTCATACACTCCAACTCTCGTCTTTGCCCCCATGTTTTTCCCCCGGACTCCCCTCACGCTCCTTGTTTGCCTTACCCTTATCCTCTCGTTGTCAGAGGCCAAGCTTCAACAACGTGATCACGTTAATCTCAATCGTGTTGTTAAGAAACGTGGTCCTTTACCACAAGTCAACGGTAATGGATCACCTTTTGGCCCTGTAGCTGGCGCAGCCGCAATTCCTAGTTCTTCAACAACGTCAACCTCCGTCACATCCGTATCTGTTAGCTCTACTCTATCAGGCTCTCGTACAGAGAGCGCCAGCTCAACTTCCTCCACCCTTTCGGTATGTCAGTTTCGTATTTATTCGTGAGAACCAACATCTCAATAGCCTTTCAGGCTTCCAGTGTCAGCACAAACTCTACGTCGTCGACGAGCCAATCCACTTCTTCTTCGACGACGACCTCCTCAACATCCACCATCGCCACGACGACGTCACAGGTTCTTAACCTTAGCCCAGTCCCCGTTGCTGAGGTTCCTGCTAGCACGGCCAAATCAACTGTGACTCGTACCCAGTCGGTCGGAGCAGAGAGCACTGGAGTTCCTGCCCTTCAATCTGGCGCGGCTAAAACCAAAAGCACAACCCTCACCGTTCTCATCATCGTCGCGTCAAGCATTGGTGGTGTCGCCATCCTGTGGACCATTTTCCGGAAATGGAAGCTTGGCCGTTCGTCCAAATTTGATGAGCGTCTTCAACCTATTGACTGGCAACCGACGAATCCTGACGAAGGCATTATACCCTCTCATCGCCGCGCCCCGTCATCTGCCTCTTCTTTCCATTCTGGCTCAGGTCACGGATCTTCCGCCAACAGAAACGTTGGGTTCGCTATTCCTGATCATGACTTCACTGCTGTCCCATCGCACTCCGCTCCCATTGGTGGTTACGCCGATCTAGCTCGCGGGTCAGCCACCCAACCACCTATGCAAGAGCATTTGGCTCGCGGCCCTAGCCTCGCTCCCAATTATGATATGGGTGTTCCCCTTCATCATCAGGTGGGACACGTTAACCACGACCCTTACGACTACAATGGCGCAGTTAACCCGAGATACTGAGGAGTCGAATTTCATCTCCGCAGTAATAAGGTATCATTGAATAATGTATGGCTTGTGCCAGCAGTCATTACCCGTTTTTTATCTCTATTTTTTTCATGGTGCCGCTGGATTTCTGCGTTACGGCAACCTCTTATCCCGTCGTTTTTCTGACAATATATTCTTGACAATTTCGACTCTGGACGAAATGCCGCTAATTGCATTTCGTACACTCGGACAATCTATACTCTTCCCCACGTATTTGTTAGTTTCCTTGCGGCTTGCCACGACCACCCACTCAGCGCTCAAGATATAGACCCTACTCTCCAATTTGAACAGCAAGTCCAGTGTCCAGTATGTCCGTCAAATCGTCATTATCGCAGTGCCCCGAATTACGCGGGCACTGTAAATCCTAGTGATACAGTAGCTTGTATGCAACACCCACGGATGGCACCACCAGCAGAGTTAAACAAACCAGGTACCACATATTAGAACCGACATAAAACTGTATGTTTCTCTGTTGCTCGCTCCCGTCTACCCTCATTGCGTCATCCTCCAATTTCGTTCGCTCAAACAGACCTTCAAGCCCAGTGGGTTTTTCTGGGGCAAAAAACTGTTGTGGCCGCAGCCAGGACGCGGCCTCGTCTGTATCTCTCCCCGCTCGGCTGTTATATGGTGTGCCGTTCATGTTCGTCGGTGTCCAGTCCATTCCATCTTCGTTGTCCTCATGCGGGACGGAAGCGGGCATGTTTGAAGGTGAAAGTAGAGATGGAAGTCCAAACACTGGATTGGACGAAGTGATAACCGGTTTACTGGAAAGGGAGAGAGAAGCCAGAAGGTCCGGTTCTTTGTTGGAGAGGAAGGATGGGGTACCCGCTCGCGTGCCAGGATTGGGTGTAGCTGACCGAGAACTAGGTACTTGATGTGTGTTCGTGTTCAGTAGACGTATTGCGGGCGGTTGCTGTACGCGTAGCACCAGGCATGAAGATATGAATGTCTATTGGTGAAATCAATACTCTTCCACAGGTCATTTCGGGAGAACAAACAATAATTTCAATGAGAAGCATTGTCGTGAAGTAAGTCCGGTTGCGGAGGGAGGCTGGGTCAACGAAATGCAGGTAATCCAGCTGGGGATTGAACCAGCACAAAGAGAGGGCGACGGATGTGATGAACCTTGACAGCCAACCTATTAGCTGATATGTCTGACAGTAATCGGGATGATTGACATGAGCGGCGAGGAGAAAAGAGCAACATACAATATATTTGCTCTTGCCGTGTATTCGAATGTCGCGGCCCTGTAGTTGAGCCTTGCGAAACGCCAGGTAAGTGGGATCCCATGCTGTCCATAGGAGGGAAATTAGGATGAAAAGCGGAAGAATAGCTTGTAAAGACCACAGTCGGCCAGAAATTGGATGTCCCAGAGCGGCTGAGAGAAGTTTAGTTGGAGTCAACAATAGAGATTTAGAAATGACACACCTCTGGAATTTACGACGATAGAAAGAACGATAGTAGATATCCACAGAAAGCCCCGCAACCTCCAGAAGAGGATCTCGACAGTGATCTTCTCTCGGCCCTTGACCGCACCAGAAACCCTGCGTTGGCGTTCCTTCCCTTTGCTGTCCTTCAGCCATGCTCCAAGAGCTTTCGTCCGAGCCATCTGATCCTTTTTCTGAATCTCCTCTTCTACGAGAGGAAGGCAACTTTCGCACACCGGGGGGTACCTGAGGTGCAGCGACTCCCGATATGCAGGGAGCATTTCAAGTCGTCGCTCATATTCTGGACTCTGCAATGAAAATGAATTTTCCGCGAGAGCATCATGTAAGACACGTACTTCAGGTGGCGGTAGGTAATTCGACAATAAATTGACCAGGAGCATCTGGTTTGTCTGGCAATTATGGCAGAATGGTCCTGGTCCATACGAAGTTGGCAACCGATCCTTACTGGGAGAAGCTGTTGACGCGTTGTAATTTTCCTAGTGTTTGAACATTTTTTAAGCAGCACCTACCACGCTTTGCGAACGATCTCGAGTTGAGATGTTCGTCGTGCATTGCTGGTTCGTCGGACAGAATTTCGCCATTATCATCGTAGCGGTTCCAGCATGCACAGCTTGGGCATCGAAAATTCCGAGGATTCTTGGAGGGCGAGTGGCAGAAAAAGCATTGAATGTTGCTATGCCGCCTAAAGAGATCGGGCATGCTTGGTGAGTACGGTTGAGATTCGAGGTTGTTTGTCAACACGAGATCAACCAAACTAACAGCAGTGGCATAACCTTGCCACCGTCGGTCGCGACGTCCACGCGTTCAGGGCATGTCTCTCGCCCCAGCTCCGACCGCGACTCGCGGAGAGATTGTTTTGCAGCCAAATTACTTCACTTCCTCCATTTACGTGCAAGCCCTTCGTGACGACATCAATACCCTCACACACCGCTATCACGAAGCCTATACAAATGCCCAATGCGCCCAGCCTTTTCAGCTGTTCAAATCCATCTGGTGTTCACAAGGGTGGCATTGGCTAATCTTCAAAGTCTTTGATCGTCGCACGCGCGATAGATTTCTTGATACCACCCTCCGATTATTTCTCGGTGCGTTCCTTGCGTCTACCGTGTCCATAGACTCAAATTCCGGTGCGTAGAAAGAATGACGACAAATGAGTCTCCATTTACTCAAATTGTTGCTCTCTTTGGGTTGTACACATTTTTTTACAGCCAGCCCAAGGGAACCTCACCGCCATTATATGGCGTTAGCAATATTCCTATACCGCTCGGTGCGTCCACTTCTTAATCTTTAAATATTCATTACAAAAGATGAAACAGATCAATACGTGTCGCTCAGGTCTTTCCCAGAAACATTGACTACGCCACTACTACAGCCATTTCAGCCCTCCATAGTCTTCATTTTGACAAAGCTGCTGAACGATCAAGTTTTCTTTATCGTTCCTCGATCAGATCTGGGAACCTTGAATCCACGAGATCTGCCTCGCGAGATCTTTGTTGATGAGAGTTCTGTCCATGCGGTTGGATCGACTGCACCAAAGAAGAAAGGCCGTCCGACAAAACGTGACAAAGCTAAAAAGGCCCGGAAGACGCTTAATGAACTGGAGGAGTGGCTGACGCAAGAGCCTCCAACGGGTTCCACGACGGCGATGGACGAATACCAGAGCTTTAAGCAACAGTTGATGGCCAACGTGGATCACTCGGCCATTGAAAAGGCCAACGGTTTGGTGCACGAGCGGTTAAAGGAGGCGCGGGCGGTTGTAACGATGGGCTCTGGCGGAGATTGGGGAATTGAGCGTGTGGAGAGAGCGATATCGGAAATGAATACGTCGACTGGGAGTTATGGAGTTCTGAGCCTATTGTAATAAATGTACGGTAGTTTGTTGAAGCGCTTAAAATAACGTGTGAAGGTGGAGCATTGTTACCATCCTCAGCTTCCACTGTCGCATTTTGCCCGTCGTTCGTTTCTCTTCACTGTCTTTCCGAGTCCATGTCCTCCTTTGGCCATTCCCGTCGTTATTTTCCGCAAGCATCTCCATCGAGGACAAATCTGATATCGCCACAGCCCCTGCCAAGGACAACAGACCAACGTGCTTTTGCCCGATTGCCGCCATCACCTTCATTGCCCAGCCTTTCCAGCACCACATCCCTGGTATTTTCCCTTCCAATCCCCTCGCCAGACCATCTCATTTACAATACATAGGGCGACTCACCATACCACTACGCGAGCAAAAACAGGCCTCCTGTTGCACCATCAATCTCAGACAAAGTTTGTCACACATCCCCCGTTCCTTGGCGCTCGCTGAAATATCACCGAACAGTATTCCCTCTCCCCCGACCCAGCTGCATGGGGATCCAATCTTTCTCCTGACTTTCCAGAGCCTGACGACTACCTCCACAATCCTGATCCTCGTCGCGATCGCAAACATGACACTGGTGGTCATTTCTTCACCTTTCGAGGTCTCACCAACTTGGGATGTATGATTGTTTTATGTGTCGGCCTTCTTACTTTATTGTGCGTTTCACATCGTCGTGGCCGTAAATTTTGCTTCATTTTCTCTTTCAGCGCTGGATATCCACTTATTTCACACTTTACGGCTCACCCCCTCTCTACCTTGGGTGGTTTCAATCTTGGTGGGATCAACGCCAGTGGCCAAGTACATGCCTTTCTTTTCTTAGTACCTACATGCTAATTTCATCCCCCCAAGGTACCAAGCATGGCGGGAAATTGGGGATTGGTAGACCTTGAGACGCCATCCAACCTCTATACCATACCTTCATATCATGATCCCACCCAAGAACTCCAGCTCGTCTTTAGTGATGAGTTCAATACAGATGGCCGTACATTTTATCCTGGAGATGATCCGTATTGGGAGGCAGTGGACCTCCATTACTGGGAGGTGCGCATCTCTTTCAATGGTTGCTCGATTCTCCTGCCTCATCCCTCTACAGACAAACAACTTGGAGTGGTACGACCCCGAAGCCATCACCACGAAAAATGGCTTTCTCCAAATCACCTTGTCTAAGAAAGAAATCCACAACCTCAACTATGAAGGCGGTCTTATGTCGACTTGGAACAAGTTTTGTTTTACTGGCGGTCTGCTACAGACCTCCGTTAGTTTGCCAGGCGCAAACAACATAGTTGGCTTATGGCCCGCAGTCTGGACCATGGGAAACCTAGGTAAGAGTCTACTGTTGGGCAACAATCAAGGGAAACTTTCTGACGAGCCTTCGTTTTTAGGGCGTGCCGGATATGGCGCAAGTCTGGAAGGCATGGTACGTTCAAATTTTCCGACGCTTTGTCCACCTGCTGATTCGTCCAAAGTGGCCCTACTCCTACGACGCTTGTGATGTTGGCACCGCTCCCAATCAAACTATCAATGGGCTGCCCGTCGCCGCTACCGTCAACGGCGACCCTTACAATGGGGATGTCTTGTCATATCTTCCTGGACAAAAGTTGTCAAGATGCACTTGTAAAGGAGAGTCCCATCCTGGTCCCATGCACTCTGATGGGACCTTCGTCGGTCGTTCAGCGCCAGAAATTGACGTTTTTGAAGCTCAGGTACCCGTATTACGTTGGAGCAGAGATGTAAATAGCTAATACTGTTTTAGATCACGGGTAATCCTTTGTCGGGGCAAGTTTCTCAGTCTGCTCAGTGGGCTGTGAGATCAGTTCATATCTACTACAAGCTCATTACTAACATTCCATGCAGCCATTCAATGCTCAGTATATTTGGGCAAACACCTCGAACAATTTAATTATCCCTGATCCTTCGACCACGTTCCTTAATCCCTATGTTGGAGGAATAACCCAGCAAGCTACATCTGGTGTCACAACAACGAGTAAGGTTCATCGTTGCCCAGCTTTTCTTGCAATAACCAGGATATGTAGACCAATCTTGTTATGAATTGGAAGCAGGCTGCTTCTCGACATATGGATTTGAGTATAAGCCAGGTAAATGATGCATCTCAATCTCACTCCGATTATGTGCTCATCCAAATCCTCCCGCCACAGGGTTCGATACCGGGGTTTGGACATCTTATTTGCATCATGTGTACTTGTTTAATGCTACCCCATGCAGTACATTACCTGGATAGCAAACGCAAAATCAACTTGGACGATTATGGGGAACGGCATGGGCCCAGATACCACAGTGGAAATATCTGCTCGCCCCATCCCTCAAGAGCCATTGGTGCGCATTCATATACATAAACGTAGCCCCATAATAAGTTAATGCATCGCAAAGTATATCATCGTCAACCTGGGAATGTCGAAAAACTTTGGTGTTGTTGATCTCCAGCATCTGACGTTTCCCACCACGATGCAAATCGATTGGATAAGAGTTTACCAACCTAAGAATGCCATCAACATTGGCTGTGATCCCTCGGATTTCCCCACAGAGGCCTACATCAATCAGTTCGTTTCTCTCACCCTCTTGCAGTCTTTGAGATTTAAACATTCTATCTAGGTACATTGAAGCGTACACAAACCCAAATCTCACGACTTGGCAGAACGATTATCAACAGCCCTTTCCAAAGAACAGTTTATTGGATACATGCTAAAATACGTACATCAAGGACATTTGGACTCGTCTCCCTTCCATTGTGATTATTATTATTATGCATGTACAGCGTTCTGTACTCTTAGACAGGAGGAAAGATTAATTCGAGGGTTGGGAATCCGCAATACTTTGTAATTTGTGCAATGTCCGTTCCAGGGTAATTATTCCTCCAGAGCTCAGCCTCGGTACAGCCATATCCTTATCCTCGGCGGAGATGTCCGGATCCGTCTTGCTGTTTTCGATTAATCTTCGCGCATCCCTAAGAACCTTTTCCAGGCGACCTTTGTTATAATACAGCCAATTGATTTCTTCCTCAAGTCCACCCAAGGGTATCTCGAGAGCACGACGAACGAATCCTCTGGAAAGAACATAAGCCTTCTCACTGTACAGTCGACTGTAACGCGTTGTCATTGGAACGATACAAATGAGTAGTAAAAATTGCGAACCTGTTCACGCTTCCCTCTTCAGTACCCCGTAATTTATCATAAGCTGGCTCACAAAACCACCTGCGGTAAAGGTCAGAATTAAGCAGCTGAAAAGATTCGACCAGTCCTCACGGCTCCTTCACAAGAACAAGGCCCTGTATAGACACAAACGTTTGCAACAACGAGGATCGAGCCGAGTTCCAAACCTCATTCCTGTCCCCCGCCCAAGTGCCAAGAATGGATAAGCAGACCTTTCCTTCTTCATACAAGTTCCTGTTGCAACCGATCGCTCTGAATCAAGTTATCTTGAGGTATATAGAGACTTACGGGTTAACTATAACCCAACTCAAATTAAGTTTTTGACAATGGAAAAAATACAGAACGAACCACGTCCGTTGCCGTTCGTCCAACTCAAAAAATGAGCGATAGGAGGACTATGAGGAAAGTTTGAATCCAACATCCAGTCAATCACAAAGGGGGCATCCTCGTAAGGCGTGTTTTCAGGTCCAATGATAAGACAACGCAAAAGATCACTGCGATCTTCGTAAGCCCGAACTATTATAGAATCTGTGTACCCTCGTGTCAACAAGAAATCCGTCATACAGCAGCAATCACCACTTACCAGGCAAACTACTGGCGAGGACGCGATATTCTCTTATAAGACGACTGGAAAATGACTTAGACGGTTGTGCAGGAGGAGATGAAAGAAATGCGTGATCTGGGGGTGCCGTTGGCAAGAGGTCAAAACGCTTCCATGTCAATTCTTCCGATTCATGAGAACCAACGTCCCCAGCCAGTTGCAGCGGAGCAACTTCAAGTCCTTTTGAGGAATTGATTCCAGAATGTGCACTTGTGGCGGATTCATTGTCAAGGTGCATTCCATCGGAGTCTTCGGCCTCTTCCTCATTCAACTCCTCCTCTATTTCCTCCGATTCGTTGGCATCCCCGCGTTTTGATTTCCACCTGCCGTCTTCAAAATCCATAGCCCAAACCTCATCATCTTCGCAAGAACCATGATCGTCAGAAGCATCGTCCCATATATCATCTTCGAGTTGTTCGATTCCGTCGTATAACCGAGTGAGGCGCTCGAGCGGATATAGCCTGACAGAAAAATTAGGATGTGTCACCATCACAGTCCCGTCAAGATTCAGCTGCAGGGCGATCTAACAATCAGTATGCTTTGATGGGGACATGTATAGGAAGACATACACTAGTGACTTCGCCGATCCATGAAAAGGCGTCGTCGTCGGCAGGACGCTGAATGGGATCCTCAACTAATGCCCCGGAGCTTCTTTTAGAAGCTATCTCAGTGCCAATGTCGTACATTTCCTTTCTCCATCCCATAAAATGGCCATCTGCAAACGGTCCTTCGCGAACCCATGCTTCTAACTCACCGATACGAGGGACTCTTGGCTTCTCCAACCCATTTGTTGTTTCTTGGTGGTGTATCAAAACAAAATCACCCCGACGTACACCAAAGCCTTCTGAAGCGGACTGGGGGTCGGCTCCCAGATCTGAAGTGCCATGTGGATCTAACTCCAGTACAGAAATTAGCTCTGTAGCACCGCTGTCCGGAAAAAGTACGAGGGCGGTGCGCTCCTTTGCATTGACAGACTGAACGATAGCTGAACGCTTCTCTTCTTCACTCTTCCACACGACGTGGTCGCCGGGCCTGGTAAACGCCATCAGTATCAAAGGAAGTCAAAGGAAGATATCCTTCACCAGCAATCATATTCGTCCGGGTTTAGATATGGGATGACATCTGTGGATTTGAGAGTTTCGTGAACACCGTCCTGCCACAGCACGTCCAAGGATGTCTCGGTTTCTACCACAAGAAATGCTTGCACATGAACAATGCCAGCTGATTCCCCTTCTCGGCCATGTTGTGTGCTGGGAAGTCCTGTGGCATTCTTCAGATGTACGCGATCACCGACTCTCATCTCAAAATCGGAACGACCCCTAATCAAAGTGAGTTTTCCTATGTCCTGTCCTGACCAGAACCGTTGAGGTCTCTTCTTTTTTTCAGCCAGAGACACATCAAGCTCGAAGATATGAGCATTACAACAAAACGGACGAGAAAACACAGACCTACTTTCTGGTTGACGGCGAGCCATGCCACCGCATAAACACTATGCTTCACAGCTATCACCGTATCGGAAGAACCTTGCGATTGACCCCCGAAGTAGCTGAGGTAGCTCTGCATTCCACTCGCGGGGGGAGGTAGAATGTCCTGTCAACAAAAGTTAAACTATGTTCAAGAGAAGGGAAGAATTGATTGACGTTTCCCTTTTCCCCCACATTTAAACGAGATCCTAATTCCGGAAGGCGAACAAGTTGCTTGGTTGAGAGTTCAACAATAGACTCATCAAATACCTATTTGAAAAGCGTAAAGCCGGAGGCGGTTTAGACATGGGCGAGATGAGCTCACCTCAATAACCTAAATTCAGGATAGGACACAGTGTACCAAGGGACAGACGAAACAAAACACTTGCCTGCCCTATCCAATCCTCAAAAATAACATAGTCGCCTATTTCAGCATCAGGCTTATCCTCGACGTCGTCTACCGTCCACCAGCCTTCAACTTGTTCTCCACTGATAGCATGTTCCAATCGGCCTTTTACCTTAACGGCCACAACAACTCCCGAGCAGACATCCTCTACGCTTCGTTTGCAGTAATCACCTGGCTGGAAACTGCGATCGACCAGTTTGAGATCAGACTCCGGGAGAATCTCTCTTTCTCCGCCATCTGAGATGAAGGAGACGCCAACTTCTCCATGTTGAAGTGGACGCATTAAAGGGTCTGTAAATGATGCATTTTGTGGGACTTCCTCAGGGTCATGCCAACATCTCTATACAACGACTGAGAAATGCATTTAGGAAAGCGGAGGGCTTGTCGTACCAACACTATCCCATATGAACGAGGACGAACGACATGATGAACAATATCCTGCTGGTATAGCTGAAAAACGTTGAGAGAAGAGGGGAGTACAACAATTGGGGAGTGACCTTGGTAGGCAGACGCTTTCGTTCGCGACTGATATCCATGTGAGGAAGAGAGAGAGATGAGAAACACGTGACTTTACTCAACTCTGCCATGTCCAAGTTCTCTCTTTTAAATTCTCTTCCACTTGAACTCGTCCTTAATATTTTGGACCACGTGTCGGACTATGAAACTCTCCTGAAGTGCAGGGAGGTAAGAATTATAACAATCCCAATCTCCTTCAAATGACATTTTCAGGTTTGCCACAACTTGAAAGATTTGGTTGATCAAACACCCACTCTACAATATACCATTAATCTTGCTGTTGCGGGACAAGAATCTTGTTGCGCTAATGTTGATTCACCCGCCGCTCTTCTCGACGCGCTCAAGCGGCACCAGAACGCCTGGGACGAGTTGAAGTGGAGTCGGCAATCGCGTCTCCCGATGCGATCAGGAGGGTTGTGGGAGTTGTACGGTGGCGTACTTGCTCAGAGCGACGAAAAAGGTGGCATCTCTTTTATCAGGCTTCCCTCGGACCTTCGCTCTATCGAGGAGAAACAGTGGTCTCTTGGCCCGAGTTTTCCTTGTCCTGTGCGTGATTTTGCAATGGATCTATCGCAAGATCTGCTTCTTCTCATCGAGAAACCTCATTGGTGCGTCATATCTTCATTTTATGAAAAATAATTCGATAACTTTTCTCACATCGACAGGGTGGGACAGACCGCTGACCATACTTACCGACTGCACATTCGCACCTTGACCACAGGCGAACCACATCCCGAGGCCAAGGGAGGGACAATCTTATCTAACATTCAGACTTTCAGAGATGAGGATACTTCATATACGATACAGATATCTGGTCATTATGTGGGTGTGCTATTCAACAGCGTGCACGTCGATGGGACCGAACTCGTCATCTGGGATTGGAAAACGAGCCAAGTGCAAATGGTAGGTGGGGTTTTTGCCCTTCAGTCTCAGATAGCTCATCTTTATGCTCAGCACCTCGTTGGAAATCAAATCCGATCTTTTTCTTTTCTCTCCCAGGCATTCGTTGTGATATGTCTGTTCAGGGAAGTCGACGACGGCGATTACGTACCCGTTCTTCTTATAGTGGACGTTGAAAAGGAAACGGAAAGACCTCAACGCCCCAGTGACGTCCAGTATTCGTTCTCTTTCCATTTCCCCCATCTTGAGGAAGATGTCCACCAACTCGCGTTCCAAATTCAATCCGATCCAGCTCCTTTATGGCAGGCACACCGCGATCCGCGTGTTCCATTCTATATGGACAAAAATAATTCGCTATACGTTGTTTCGCTGTGGGTTCAAGTCGAAGACGCTGTTCGGTGTGTCACCACACTCGTGCCTTCGACCACCTTCCTCGCCTGTATCAATGGGGTAGACTCAAAAGACCCAGCGGATCACAAGGTGGATTTTGTCTGGGATTTCTGGGGTCCTCGCGGTACTCGGATGATAGAGCCGGCTCAACCACATTCGATCGTTTGGGTCTGCTACGTATACGGCTCAAAATATGTCGTTTCCGAGACAGGCGAGAATGCTAGTCTTTCCATCAAAATTTATGATTTCAACCAGTTAGCCCTTAAAAGAGGCTTATCAACAGCGCCACACACGCAAACCACGGCATCGTCTGCGAAACTCTTGCAGCATGATGTTTCACTTGGTCAGCAAACACAGTACCAGATTTTCCCGACACTTCTTGAAGGTGGTGACATATTCGAAGAAGACGTCCAAACGTTTTTCCCATATCGATCACGGACGTTGGCTTTGCCTTTTAACTACAAATGCTCTGTGATGTGCAGTGAGGATAGCATTATCATTGTTGATGTGAGTGTCTACGTCAGAACAATTTGGTTTGCTCTGACGATAAGTAGTCACGTCTCGATCACAGGGAATACACCCTCTTAACCTTCTGAAGTCTATGCCTCGAAGTTTTTTCTTGCTAGGAAAAAGGCTTACGGAAGGCGGTTTTGTCCTCCGATAATTCCAAGGAGCGCCGTCGCGGGAAAAACACAAGGGCGTATCAATTTGACACCGGCGTGATTTTGGGTGACCACATTGCATTGAGGGGAATGGGCTATTTGTGGCCTCTTTAGTGGAAAACAGCATCTGATTCAATCAGATGAGCTGTAAAGATCGAAAATTTATAAAATGAACGGTTCGTATGAGTCCTGTAAGGTGCTGTGAAAGCGCTTCTTTGGCTACAGCCAATGGCGGTAAACGCTGTTGAGCTACTTAAGAATGATATGAGATGATGTGATCGGCAGAGAGATCTTATCTGATAATAATTTACAGCAGGAGTCATACTAGGCCCCTCAGCTGCCTTCAACTTTTATAAAAACCCGTGTCTACTCATGCCTCTTCAATTACTTCCCCTCTCCCTCTCCTTTAGCAACCTCATATAAGTATGAGTTCGGTGTCCTTCATATCTGCTCTCAAGGCCCAGCGGGCTCGGAGCTACAGGGCATTCTACGCCGTATGTTATTTCCTCTCGATGCCTTGTGGAGTTCTCATAGCTTAGCAGACAGTTCGCGGCCTGCGGACACCGCCAGCTGAAAGCGAAGATACCCCCCCTTCAAATAATGTACGACTTTTCCATTCGATCGATCTGTCTTAACACCCATGGAAAACGTTCAGGATTTTATTATATCAATTTTACGGGCGAACCCTTCACTGAGGGACACTAGATCGTTCCTTGCGTCTTTTGGGCCTCGACCTACCAAACTATTTCAGGAACAACAGTCTCAAGATATCATCATTCCACCTCCACCATCTACTCCTCCTGCCTCAACAACTGCTACCCCCACTATCCCCATACAGCCTACCCCTAGCCCAGTAATCACATCAATTCTCAACCCAGTTTACAACCGCACTGCGTTGGTGAAAATACAAGGTCCATTCACCGATGTTCAGCTCGACAGCATCACTCGTGGACTTGTCTATCTGTCCAAACTTGGCCTCGTCAGTGTGATCGTCGTAGATAACGATAATCAACCGAGAGGCGATCAAGATGAACGGCGCGTCATCATTGACGAGGTAATGCGGGTGGTTAGCAGTCTAGAGAAACATGGTGCCAGGGCACGTCCCATCACCGGTGCCATCGTTCGCCTTGGCCCAAAACCAGGCTCGGAGGATCCCACATCAGAACTTGATTTCACCCCCCCAGAAACGCATACTTTGCCTCCAGATCTTACGCCCCTTCGCTCTGCGCTTCGAGCAGGAGAGATTCCAGTGGTTTCTCCGTTTGCCTTGGATTCGTTCTGCCGCTCAGTCCGCGTTGACTCGAATGATGTCATCGCGGGGCTTGTTCGCGGCATGGTCGAGGCATCTTCCCTTGAGCTTCAGTCTGCAGATGCCCCTTCAGACTTTTCAAAGGAAGTCGAGCTTGCACCTTTTCGGCTCATGATCATCAATCGGCACGGTGGGATCCCATCGTACGCTCGTTCTGGCTATCCTCATCTCCTCATCAATCTTTCCTCCGAGTACCAACATATCCACGAGACTTTCCGCGAGGAATGGAGGCACACCCATCCGAGTGCGCTCTCGAATCTTGCTCTTGCTCGTACCTGTCTTGCATACATGCCGCCAACATCATCTGCCATTATGGTTTCTCACAAATCACCAAGCTCTCTCATCGGAAATCTCATCACAAATAAGCCCGCTGTTAGCTCAAGTCTACCTCATGCTCTTCTCCAAGGAAACCAGAGGCTTACGCCACACACGCCAACCCTCCTCAGACGAGGTCTTCCAGTACAAGTCTTTCACTCCGTCTCCGATATCGACAAAATCAAGTTGAACGCCCTGCTTGAACAGTCTTTCGGGAGAAAACTGGACTCCGCATCTTTTTATGCTCGCCTCGAGAAAAAACTCGACTTTGTTATCGTGGCTGGTGACTACGTCGGAGCGGCGATTGTCACTAATGAAGACGATCCTGTTTCTGGAAAGCCCATTTCTTATTTGGACAAGTTCGCCGTTCTACCCAGTCACCAAGGTGATGGGACAGTTGATTTTCTTTGGGTTGCTCTTCACGATGAGACATATGGCCTCGGGCATCCGTTTTCCGCCAACCCTAACGGAGGTAAAGGGGGCAAAGGAGAAGGCCGCGACCTGGTCTGGAGGAGCAGGTCAAAGAACCCCGTGAATAAGTGGTATTTCGATCGAAGTTCAGGTCACCTTCGAATGGGATCATGGGTCTTATTCTGGTGTGATGCAGAGAAGCGACTAAAAATTGAAGAAGGGCGACGCGGGAGCGCCGGTCTATCATATGTAGAAGACTGGGAGGAGGGAAGGCTTCGCACATGGGCAGAGGCAGTATCTGGAATTCCATCAAGTTGGATGTAGGAACATAAACAGACCCAAAAAAATCATTGTAAATTAAGGATGGTTCTTACATTAATGCTAAGGACTGCTGGTATAATCCAAGGTAAGAACACAAGGTACCTTCTACAATCTAATGGACTCCATCCGACGACTGATCTAAATCCGTTGTCTCTTGTGAAGATTTGCAAATTTTAAGTCCACTCAGAAAAGACCATCAAGAACCTTCCTAGAGGCTTCTACTCCAAGCTATGATCCTAAGTTAGTCCGGCTCATCACGAGAACCGAAAATTACTTACGAATGTTGCAGCATTCGCTGGGAATGCCTGTCACCCGAGCGATAAGCAAAAAGGGTGTTTGAGGAGTGACAAGTTTACTTACCCTAGCCATCGCAGGTCCAAAACCTTTCCAAAGTGCCCGGGCACCATCCTGAGCTATGGTCTTACGTGCGCAGTCCATAAAGCCCGAATATGTCCCCGATGGTGCCGATTGCAGGCGGGATTTCAAGACCTGTTTTTTTAGAAAATCAATAAATAATCTTGGAGAATGAAAGTGGAAAAGCTAACATCAGGAGGGATCGCTATCGCCCACATAGCTACACCCGCCATACCTCCTGCCACGATGATGGCACCAAGGTTCAATTCAGCTGGAGATGAGCCAGCCGGGGTCAAGGCTTTTTTGGTGATTTCATACGCCGCAAAGTACCTATTGCGAGTAGGTCAATACGGAACCAGACGACGGAAGCGATGTAATGGCATACGCTGCACTTCCTGGGCCATCTCGAGCCAAGGTAGCCCCTGTTCCGCGGTAAATGCTTCGCATCCCGCCCTCTTTGTAAAGATGCTTCAAAACGTCGGTGACTCCCTTATACTTGTGTTCCGAGCCTCCTTGTCCTTGAACCTAAGGATTAAGGGATACCGAGTATTCATAAAAGTCTTCAACATGCAATTCCCACAACGCACCTGCAAAAGAACCTTCGCTCTCTCCACTGGGGCTGTAATTAAAGTTGTCGGGACAGCAGATAAAAATCCAGCCAGAGCCAACTCCGATATTGACAGTGCTTCGTTCGTTCTCTTTGGTGTGGCGGCATAAATGAGTTGTTTTGATGCATCGTACGCCTAGAGGCGCAGGTAAGTTGAATTTCTTGCGAAATGATAATGTGGTTGAATGGCGTACCCAGAAAGAAACAGCAAATATTGGTGTGACTCCAAGAAGAGGCGGAACCATCCCTCGATAGAGCCTTAAGAGTCGGGCAGTCAGCGATTATTCATTTCTCGGTTGTACCTAAAAAAAGGTTACCCAGAGAGACCGTCCCGGGCGAGCGTTTTTTTAACTACATCGACTGCGCCAGTGTAAGTTCCTGGGGGTGCCGTTTGCAGCCTCGTCTTGGTAAGATCGAATGGATGACCTGTGTTCCTGGTTAACGTCGTGAAGCCCGGAAGTAAAGGTTCGTACGTACCAACTAGAACAGCACAGACACCTCCAAAGCCTCCGGCGATGAAGGCTTTCACGGAATCGGCTGGAGATGCAGCCACACGAGTTTCTTCTGCGGCTGGTGCTTCACTGCTCTAGAAGAGATTCTAGTAAGATAGCGGCAAAGTAATGTAACAGGATGTAGCTTGCCATCTTTGACGTGCTCAAAAATCAAGTACGATGAGGTCAAGGAGAGAGGAGATTGCAGGCAACGGTTAACCGGATTCCATAAAGCACATCCATAGAGCGACGGTGTTTAATTATTTCACGTGAATATCAACATGGAAATTACATACAAAATTAAATACATCCTGTCTATAATAAATCTAAGAATCGTCGTCGTCGCGACCAAATCCACCCATAGGTTCGTATGTAGCCTCTGTAGTGTCCCGCTGCCAGATCAACCTGACGCCATAGAAAAATCCACACATGATCAAAACACCAAATCCGCCGACTGTGCTGGGAGCTCCGTATTGAATCCACCAAGAAGGCTGATACGGTATCAGCAGTCGGTCTATTTGAATCACCCCCCCAGTGCCTCCTCCGGTCGTAGATCGACCCCAGGAGAGAACGCGAGCAGAATCTGCTTCGCCTTTCGTTCCTCTCGCATCCTTTATTCCTACAACATACTCCCCATCATCCTTTCTTCTTCGAAAGACGAGATCACCGTAAGCCGATGAGGAGGAATGAATGGTAGTGTAGGTGGCATCGTCGAGAACAAGCGGTCGATTATTGTTGAGTGCGTCGTCATCAACTTCGAGGTCCACCTGAGCTGGGGAAGGAATCAAGTGCTGGGTGACGATTGACCGCAGACCATCGATGTCAGAGTACAGTCTAGTTAGGTTGTACTCTTTGAAGGCGTCATCTGTAGGACACAACAATGTCCAGCCTACACCGTCCGCCCAAGGAGAGTCTTCAGGTGGGGCGGTCCCATTTAGCACCCACTCGAACCCAGCCTTGTTAACCAGTGTAGCCATCGTACTTCCTTTGGCAGCTTTCACAAGCTTTCCGATTGACAATTCCACAGACCTTGGTATAAGGATGTCTGACAGTTCATGTATAACTCCAGTCCGAGTAAGCAAGTCGCGGGGATGAAGTTGAGCCGTCATGCCAGCCCAGCCGCCACTTGGCCCAACAACGACAGAACCATTCTGGAGACGCTCGATCTTGATATCGCTTCCCTCGAGAGAGGCGAAGGTATGTTGTGAACCGCCCAAGATAGACTTGGCGTATTCCACAGTGTCGAGGGTGTGGTGAAGAAGAACGTTTTCTAGGTCTTCTTTTGATGAAGAGGAGAGAAGATGGGCACTGACGAGCAAACCAAGACGTTTAAAGGCATGATTACGAGGTATCAGGAGGGTGGTATGCGGAGCGGTCCTCAGCGTTTCAGCTTTGGACGTCGAAAAGATGGCCGCGAGAAACGATGACAGCTCAAGGAAAGGCAATGCAGTCTGAAGCGGATCCGATGGCGGTACGAGCGGCCGCGATATAAAATATATCAGGGCATTGTTGATTTCGACTGCATTTTGTGATATCAATTGATGTCTTTATGAGACGCGAGAGGCTTACTAAAGTCACCAATAACACCTGCGCCACCGAATCTTATCGTCTTCTCGACCGCTTTCTTCTTTTCGTCAGAGGTGACTTCTATACTAAGAACTTGATGACCTCCAGCGAGACCGTCTTCCTCCAAAGCGGTTTGTAAGAGCATTCCGTCCTCCAGTTTCTTTGGCGTCCATTTTCCTGGTATAAAATGATATTGAAGCAACCTCTTCAATTCCGCTGTGCCACGACCTGGAAGTTCACCTTCTCCGAATACGGTTAGAATATCGTCGCGAGGCGCAAGAATTGTATATTTAGCATCCGTGTCGTTGATCAAAGTGGTAAGGTCAACGGAATGAAGGAGTGAGACAAACGTTGTGCATTTGAGGGCCAGAAGATACTTTTCTGGCGTCAACTTTAATACGCCATCAGGTATGAGGAGAGAGGAAACGAGGTGGAGAACACCATTGGACGCATAGATGTCTGGGTGAACTAAGCTGGCACCCGAAACCGTAGTTTTTTCTGGAGTGACTACGATTTCAAGCTTCATACCGTCTACCGTGGTCACTGAATGAAGAATGTCAAAGACCTACGAATAAGTAGAAAAGGGGATGCATACGATTTAAGGACGGAGTAAATGAATCGGACCATGCGACGCTGTCCCGCACGACGGAATGCATATCCAAAATTCGCATCAAGTCATCGGCGGCAAATTCGCTCTCCAGATACAGTCGTTCATAAGGATCTAGGGCATCCCAAGCTTCGTTGACTGGTAGGAAGAGCGTGAGGTTCGACGTTGTATTGAGGCGGTCGATGACGTCATGGGACAAAATCTTGTGAAAGTAAGATAATGAAGTATGCTGGGAAGCGATTGTCGCTGGAGAATGCATTTGCTGAGTAGGGCACGTAGAAAGACTTTGTAATCACTTACACAAGTCCAGAGGAGGCTCTAGAACGTCATCGATCCCAAGCAAGACACCATTTCCAGCATCCTGTTGGCCTTTTACAACTTTAACACCTCCCTTTCCAAACGAATCGACACCAACTCGAACTTCTTCTCCATGAGCCGCCAGTCGGAGCCTTTGTGGTTCGCCACCCAGAGTGCCACCGGGACTTGGCATCCAGGGAGGTTCCCGTGAAGGTGATTCAGAGTGGTTACGAGGAAAGAGTAGAGTTTTATGAACTTGCACGTCATTGTCGACTGAAGAAACTGGAAGAGAGTAATTCAAGAGATGGTAGAAAAGTTGTTGTCTTAGTTGTTCTTGGACGTTGTCGGCCAAGATGAAAGAATTATCGTTGAGTACGGAGTGCCATAGTGGATGGGCTAAGCTATGGCGTTTTATAGCGTCGTTTGTTGGAGCGAAGAAAGTGCTGCCATCAAGCCTATTGAGAGTCGGGATGAGACGAGCTCGTTGGAGCAGGCGTAAGACTGAAGTATAGTCTTGGTCTGCGGAGAGAGCGTCGACGAGAGTGGTTGAAGATGAGGAGGGTAGACTGTGTTCCAATGGAATTTGAGAAGCAAATGCGGAGAAGGGTACAAGGGCGACGAAGAGAGTGAATGGGAGGTGCATCATGGATGAAAGGGTAAGGGAACACAAGGTAGTACATAAACCAGTAGTAAATAAACTTGTCAATCGGTGTCCTCATGTTGCAACTCCAACAGTCTTGTACAGCTTACCCTGCTGCCGGTGTTCAATATCTATCTCTTCCAAACCAAACGTTTCTTGTCCGTGTCGTTCTCCCTATTGTCCGTTTTGTCTGACTCGTAGGCCAGCTATTTCCGTCCGCCGATGCAATCATCGTCCTCGATGCCAGAACACTTGCCTTCATTCGCGTTC
Organism: Laccaria bicolor S238N-H82; assembly: GCF_000143565.1. Lineage (NCBI taxonomy): Eukaryota > Fungi > Basidiomycota > Agaricomycetes > Agaricales > Hydnangiaceae > Laccaria > Laccaria bicolor. The sequence continues at coordinate 968,982 of NW_001889872.1, read as the reverse complement.
TAGCTTTCTGGGAGGCTTTTCCAACCACAATAAACACAAACCAGAATATTTCATGTATCTCAGTGGATTCAGGAATGAAACTTGTAGGTTCCGCTTCTCCTTAGTCCCCGAGGTGTGCATGATCACAATACAGGTAGTTGCTGCGATCAACACACGAATCGCCGCTTGGTCTCTTTCGGGTGTGCAGCAAGACGCGTGGCGGATACATTCAACTCTTGTCCTTCCCGAGAACCACATCGTTACGGCTTTGGATAATAAAGCTGGTACATTTCCCTTGGTACCTAGTCGCCTTCTTAGGTGCTGACTGAGACAGGTCTCCTCGCCGTTGGCACTGGACGAGGGCTTTCTGTTTATACCCTAGTCTTGGAAAATGACCTACCAACGTGGTCACAGAAATGGGCCGCATCGTACGCCTCCGACCTTTGCTTTCACCCCTTCATTCTGACTTCAAACAGAGTCCCAGCGGTTACCCTTGCAAGCTTCGCCCCGTCCCTTATGTACATCGCGACCGTGTCCAACGTGCGTACTCCCTCGAACCACTTGAAGCCGTTATCATTAACTGACCGAACAATTAGACGGACAATTCGGTCAGATTATTTTCCACAACTTCTGGTCGACGAACACAAGTTCTTCCTCACCCGCGTCCAGTCGTTAAAGTAGCATGGCGGCGTTCGCAAGCATCAAGCCGGTTCGTTCACTTTAATACATTCTGTCTAGGTCCTGCTCAGAATTTTAGACAGTGATGACCTCATTCTTTACACAATCACGTCGGATTCGACGTTGCGAATCTTCCTTCCCGTGTTGGACTCTCCAGAACATCTTCAATTGCACGCATCCTTAGATGTTTTCTCTTCGTCTCCCCTCTCCATTTCCTCAAATCAATTGGCTTTGGGCGCATCCACGGTATTCTGGTTAGACCGGCGGATCGTAGGTACCGTGTTAAGTAGAATTTTAGAAACAAATGGAGCGCAAGACGACGTGCGGATTACAAGGATTAGAGAGATTTCTGACGAGGGATGGGATTTATTTTTCCGCGTCTTGGGAGATGGCTCCGTTGTTATTACCGCCGTTTCCGTGCGTTCGTCTTTCTTTGTCGAAGCTGTCACCATTGACGGGTGTTGCAGAATATTGACAGACGCCCTCCTACCCTTCTAGGGCAATTCACTTTGCATCAAGCGCAGCCTGGCGTGTTTTCATGCCCACCCTCTTACCTTTACGTCTTGCCCAACCCCGATTTAAATCTGCTAACACTCGTGACATCACCACCTCTCATGTCCATCGATTTCTCTCCCCTGCTCTTTTTTGGCGCTCAGTCACAAGCCCTTCACATTTCTTCCAAGGCTGTGGAGAGAATACCCGCTGAAGAATCAGAGATTCTTCGACTTGTGAGGACGCCAGAAGGCAAGGGTGTAGGTGTTCTTCGCAAAAACGGTGGAGGAGAGGCTTGGAGGATTACAGAGCGGGGCTCAAAACTTGTTAGATCTGTAAGGTGGAACGATGCCGATTTTATGGTTCCTTTAGAGCATGGCAAGTCTTATTCCTTTTCTTTTTGCTGGGATGGCTAACCGATTCCGAAGGGTGCCAGATTGTGACATATTCAAAGGCCGACGGGCTTTTAACGCTGCACTCTTCACCTCCTCAAATTTTGACATTGCCCACACTCGAATCTTTATTCACCCTGCCCTCTCCAAGTGGACATGAGTATATCATCGGAATTACCACAGAACTTTCGATTATTCAAATTCATGCGCCGACAGGTTCCGACCTTACCATTCGGTCTCTTGATAAGCTCCCACTTCCTTACTTGCCAAAACTAATTTTACCCGTGGACCCAATGGCTTGGAGACTCACTCACGCCTGGGCTGAACATGACGTCCTCCTCAGTGTCTCCGAACAAGGGGAGTTGGCCTTTTGGGTTCCAGAAGCCACCGGGGAATCTAGGTGGAGGTGCACTGCGACAGTCAAAACAGGTCGGACGGGCTTCAAAAAGGCGCGTTGTAGTTCTATGAAAAAGACAGCTCTAGGTGAGCAAGTCTATCGCTTGAAGTCGTCCTCATCTCATGTATTTGCCATAAGTTGTTGAAGGATCCGATGGAGATGAGTTGACTATTTGGGATTCAACCGAGTCAGAGTTTGCTTCAGGTCTAGAGTACATCGGTATTCATAGGTACGCAACTCTTCCCTTTACTCTGACAATTGTTTAAAATCTATGGTGAAGTGAACCGATTCTTGATTTAGATTGGAGTTCAACGCCAGACATGCAATCTATATTGGCTGTTGGCTACCTTCGCCACGTGAACCTCCTCTGTCAGCAACGAATGACTTATTTCGATGAAGGTCCTGGATGGGCGTTGTGTCGAAAAATAGAGATTCAAAGGTTTCCATCAAGGCATTCATCGCTTTCCCGTACTGACCTTGCTCCGCTTTACAGCTTCACTCCGTACCCTATCAGCGATTCTATTTGGTTGGCTCATGGGTCATTTTTGGTAGCTGCTGGGCAACAAATGTTTTTATTCAGTGAACCTCCGCAACCGGAACCAGAGGCGGAAAGCTTATTTGAATTCGTTGCACGACAAAATGGACCCTTGGAAGATTATCACCCACAGATGTTGCTGCAGTGTCTTTTATGGGGTCAGCACCAATTTATGTTACGTTTTTTATCATCTATTTATTCTCGTCACAGAGAAAGTCGAGCTTGTAAAAGAAATTGTGGTAAATCTGGCGCACGACGTCGAGAACCGCGGAAACAATCCAGCTTATAAATGGACCTCGCTTTCTGTTGACAAATTCTTTCAAACGGACAGGGCCGCAAGCGAGGTATGTGAGTTGTTGCCCTCTTCATTTTTTTTGACTTCACTTAGCGGTATTTCAGTATGTGGCCAAGAAACGATATAGCATGTTGTTTAGCGAGCCAAATCCAAAGGAAGAGTGAGCAAACACGATCTCACTCGCGTCCTTCCACTCAAATTGATACCAGCGAAGAAAAGGAGGGTTTTTCGAGGCCACTCGTCACCCGTTTGATCGAAGCTCTTGAGACCAACCCACTCCCTCGCTTGACAGTAAACGAGCAAGCACATCTCTCGGTGCTCATTCAAACTACGTTGGAGGCATGTCGAACCAATATAATGCCTCGTTTTTTCTTAACATATTGTGTAGATCGACGAGCAACGGCGTGCATTAGATTCAAATGGTCTTCGATATCTAATCTCGATGCGATCATTTTATATTCTCAATCGCCGGGTGTCTTCGAGCAGCCCACCCACCGCTGGTTCCATTCCTCTGCAAACGGGGAGGCGTGAGCGGCTTCGTTACCGTGATATGATATGGGCTTTTCACAGCGAAAGTCAGGAGCTGTTGTTGGCCTCGTCGACAGACGCCTGCAACAAAAAAATGACCTGGACAGATGCAAGATCACTGGGAGTTGCGCTATGGTTGAACTCTCCAGAAGCATTGGTATTATCTCCACCACATGTCCTGATATGGTGTTAACCTCCCCCCTTCCCCAGAGGTCACAGTTTGAAGTAATAGCACGTAACGAATATATGGCTGGTGATGCTCGAGACCCAACGGCGTGCTCATTATACTATTTTGCACTGGGAAAGCCGAAACTTGTGCAAGGACTTTGGCGGCAAGCTGCATGGCACAAGGAGCAGACAATCATGCTGAAATTCTTGTCCAACGACTTCACCGAACCACGATGGCGAACTGCTGCACTAAAGAATGGATATGCTTTGCTCAGCAAGCGCCGTTTTGGTAAAACAATTGATCCATTATTATCTTTAGACTGAAATGTTTTCAAGAGTACGCGGCAGCCTTCTTCTTGCTCGGCAACGCCTTGAAAGATGCCGTCAATATCTGCATCAAGCAGCTAGGGGATTTCCAGCTCGCTGTTGCTCTCGCACGTGTAGTGGAGCAGGCTAATGACGGGCCTATACTGTTTGATGTCCTCACGAACACAGTGCTCCCAATCGCCTTGCAACAAGGTAACCGATGGTTGGGTAGTTGGGCCTTTTGGTTGCTGCATCGTCGAGATCTGGCTGTCAGAATTTTGCTAGTATGTGTCGTTCGAAAAATTGACTTGCAATACCTAACAAACTAAATTGTTCAGACGCCTTTGCAAAACATTGCCACAGCGTACAACATCATCGTCACAGAGATTAAAGAACCTCATTACGACGATCCTAGTCTTGCACTGCTATTCTCTCAGCTGAGATCGAAGACTTTGCAAGCTGCAAAGGGAACAAGCGAAATTTCGGGTCGAGCAGAGTTTAACTTCGTTTTACAAATGTCCCGTGTGTTTTGTCGAATGGGTGGGTGTCGCATGCTTTTGGTATTGTACTTTCTGACCAGTTAATGCAGGCTGTCATGCCTTGGCTTTGGATCTCGTTCGATCCTGGTCGTTCGTTCGACCGTCCACAGCCTCCCGTAAACCAAGAATCTCCAAAACAGCGGCCCCTGTGCCACGGCCACTCTTCCCATTGGAACCAGCCTTGCGTCGAAGGTCTTCAATTATAATAGACATGGACGTTATTTCCCTCCCACCAACACGCTCAGCTTCGCCTGTGCAAGATACGGAGAAACCTCTGGTCATGGAACCCATTCAGGAAGAGAGCGATCTATTCGCAAGGAAGGCTGGACTAGGCGACTTGATGAAATCTGCCAAACAAGATGTGAAGGTACCAGAGTTCGACATAAATGCGTTTTTCTAAATAATTATGTTCTCTCGATCTGATGGGTTGAACTCAAACCGCTTTTATTACTTTACTTACCTGCGGTTCTTCAAGTGCTGTTTGCTAGATCAACGCTGCAAGCACGAATTCCCCTCATGATGTATTTCTTGAAAAAAAATTATTGATACAAGGTGCCAACGGATTTGGCGAATCCTACTCTGTGACTTCGACTTCGCGCTTCTTCAATACTAGATCAGTCCCGGTTACTCGCTTGAAAACGTCTTGGACGTCTTCAACGACGGTCTCGAAATGGGACGTCGCGTCATAAGACCGAGTGATGAAGATATTATCAGATGTACCCGTGCTTGTGGGTGTGTACAAGGGAGTTATGGTGACGAATCTGATGTAGGCTGGATTAGCGATTGACTTCAGACATGTAAAACTACCAACTTCTCGTGGATAGGTCCTAGAAGGTTGAGACCCGGGGCTATTTCAAGCTCTGGCTTGTCGGTTTCAACGATTGTGCTGACGATGGCAACAAAAACGTCTTTAGCGCAAACATTGTGTGTTGAAGAGACCGTTGCAATGTAGATGTCTGTGGATGACCCAATCAGCGTCCTCGACCATCAGAAACGTCGGGGTTAGAAATGCACCGTTACGCCTGCCAACTTGATTTTGAGGAATGATGATTTGACAACTATCGCTATCGTCGGTTCCAGGGATAGGATGCTTGAGGAGGCATATGGCCCGAACAACCTTGCCTTCTTCAAGAACCCTGACCTTTCCACCTTCCCCGTCTTTACCAGCACCGAAGTAACTGGGGTCACCGATCACTTGTTTAGCCTTTACGGTCTCGCCTCCGCTAGTAACGCCGACGAATTTCCCATCCGCGTCAGTGACGATTGCATCAATCTGCTTATCGAGCATATAGGTTCCACCATATATAGCGCTGAGGCGAGCGAAGGATTGGGGAAGCTCTCCCAAACCATAGAGTGGATAGATATACGGAGACTTTCCGTAGCGTGCCATTGATGAGGTATATAAGATGATGCGGTCATAGGTTGGACGAGCAGGCTTTGTGATGTAGCTGGTCGCAGGATGAGCAGGAGGTGACCAATGTTCAGAGAAGTCACCTACTCGTCATCCAAGTAGAGAGCCATCGCATGACCGATAAAATCCTGAGTTCCAGGCTCCAGTCCAAATTTCTCATAAACAGTCTTCATGCTGTCTTTGTCCAGATTAATTCCTACAAGACCGTTAGTATTTTACTACTTGAGTTGGATCACCGATACCTTGGTGCGTTGTAGGGTCTTCGTCCTTCCATCCTTGCAAGAACTCGAAGAACTTCTTCGCGCGTCTCTTCTCAAAGAGACCCATCAAGGGGCTCCTCACAGCCTCCATTTCTGTGCTGGGGACTTTAGAAATCCTGCCATCTCGATAAACGAAACTCCCAGCGATCTGCTTGAATTCAAGATAACGGGTGACGTCGGTGTGCACAAGGATTTTAGTGAGTTCCCCGGACGCAATAATAAACTTGGGAACAAGATCGACGGCGTAATCACGATCACGGCCTAGCGCTGTTGGTGGGGCTTGGTCTGGTCGGAACTTGCGATAGAGCTGCGGATGGAAGGTGAGTTTCGGTCAGTGCCCACAGCAGTATGGGCCACCTGGGTCAGATTAAGACTGGCGCTGTCGCCACCGTAGTAGTCATTACGATCCATGTGGAGAACCTTCTTCCCCTCTACAGAGAGCAAACCTGAGAGAATGCATTCAGTCAGCCCAGTTCCCAACACAATAACCTAGAAAACCGAGGTCAATGATAGGAAGGCGCGATTGCTGAGGGATATACATCGTATTCTTCATCCATAGCAGGAGACTATGTGGGGGGTCGTTGGATGGTATCGGATGTAAGTAGGGGTTGACGTTGAACGTTGATGGTTGTGCTCGTTCTGTTATACTTAGTGTCGCAATGTTATCGATCACACGTGAATGGAATAGGGGTAGACAGACTACCGTGTCGCGTTGCAAATTATTTACGAAGAACCATACAAAGATTTACAGTAATCATATCGTAATATAACTGGTGGCAGATGTAAGGCCACATGGTAATATAGGTCTCAACTCCAAGAAGGTAAGTACAGTAGTCCGCTCTCGTAGGCTGATTTTTTGGAACAGCTTACGACTCAGGCTCATCCTTTGCGCGCTTCGCTCGATCCAGAATGCCTGTTGAGCCGTCATCGCCCATGTGAAATTTTCGTTTCATCCGGGGTGGTGTACGAGTCGGTCGTGCGCATTGTGTGTGGATTGCAGAAGATTCACCAACTCTTAGTTTGCGAATCTTACGCACAAGCTTCGTAATGTCTGGAGGTATGGTAAGACCTCACGATGAACTCCGCCGAAATGGCACCTACGTACCGCGCTCATATCTGCGATAATATTCTCCCCACGACTTTGCAGAACGTTGAGGAAACTATGGGAACACTGAGTATGCATGAACAATACCAGTTCCGGATGAAACTTGCCTTTTCGCTAAATGGTGTCCATCTGTCCTTGGCTGTCGCCTCGTCCCAATTCGGAAAGGAGACAATATATTGGGCAGTCACATAAAGGTCAGCTTCAGTGAAGGGACTACCTTTCGTTCCCATGTGGCGTTCCTCCCAATGGCGGGGGGGTACGCCATCATCCTCCTCGTCGTCTTCGTCGTCCTCCTCAGACTGACCCTCTGGACCTTCGTTTTCGGAGCCTGATTCTTCCGACTCTTCATCTGTACTTAAATCACGATAGGTTGGTTTCCGTCTAGTTACAACGTTCTCTTGTTTAGCTTCCGTCTCGCTGCCAGATTCGTAGTCGTCACCCTGCGCAGCCGCGAGAATCTTGTCAGGAATGTCATGATTATTTGACCAATGCGATGCCCAAGACTGGGCAGTATGATGAGGAGCCTTCGCAAACAAACATGAGATAATGTGAATTGAAATAAACAAATACTAACCTTCTCTGCCAGTAGGTTACAAATATCATTTCTTGTTAGTGACGGATCGCCTTTGAGCCTCCATCCCACAAAACGAATGAAAAAGTCGCGGTCCTCCTGCGTGTACTTGTTGCCTCTTCCCTTGGGTATGACTATGGTAGGAGGGCTTGGTGACCGTGAGGGGGGATCGGGGATTTTGATTTCGGAATTAGGTGCCGGTAGACGGCCACCAAAGACTGCGGTGGGAGCGGTCAAGCTGTTGATGGTACTTCTACGACTGCCTGAAGGCTGAGGTAACTGAATAGGCGGCGTTGAGTGTTCAGAATGCCTTGGTCGTTTTGCAGGGACGGAAACCGAAACCGATGAAGGAAAGCCCGGGGATTGCTCCAGTTTGAATGATGCCGGGGAAGGTTTTTTCGTGGTTTTAATCGATGACCGGGATAGCTCCTTTTCCGCGACATGTGGTCGATGAGCTTCTTTGGGCATTGCAACTTGGCTCTTTTCTTTTTGCAAACACATCGCAATCCACGCATCCAAACGATCTTTATGGTCCAGATAATAGTCCTTCCAAAGGCTAGCCGAGTGACTATTTTTCTATACCGATGGATGGAAAGCTGAGAAAGGTTAAACATAACACATGAAGTACAGGCTCACCCCATGGAGGCTGTTCAACGCCTCTTTGTAAGTTTCTCCCTTGCGTTTGCTACTCAAGAGAGTCTGAACGAGACTAGACTCGTCCGCTGCCTCGACGGGAGCTGACAAAGCGAACGCGTCTTGTAGCACCTGGTGGGGAAGAAAGGGCAAGTTGAATCCGGCCATAGGCATTCCATTCGGAAATGGCTGAGGATTCATCTGATTCGGCCAGGGAGATTGATTAAACGGGAGTTGTTGAGGCGGTAGTTGATGTCGAGGATCTATTGGGGGTGGGGGATTCCAATTCTGTGCCATGTGATGAACGGGTTGAGGCTGGTGATGCACGCCTATATTGCCAGGGAAAAAATGTTGTTGATTTGTATTCATTGGGGGAGGAAAGTCCTGGTAAGAGTTTGAGCTAGACGCGCCAGTATTTGGGTGGTAGCCATTCATCGCGTTTTGTGCGCCTTGATTCATGCTAACCGTGTCAACGGAGACAGGGGCCCGCAATGAGGACCCGTCGGATGAACTATCGGACTGGGGAAAAAAGGAGTTGAGAGGTCGTCACCGTCGCCGACGACTAGTAGGGTTTGAACTAAACTACGCCGAGCAGATTGCAGGTCAAGCTCAAATTCTGACAGGTCACGTGTACACTCAAGGTCCGGTCAGGGACTGGATATTTAAGTGACGGAACTCCATACCATGTAACTTGGAAAGTTGCTTTGCTCTCATGTTCTCTCCAAGATTCCCTCAGTTGCGTTCAATTCGAGGCCGGACTTTCGCAACATCTACTACATTGAGTGCTCTCAATGCGGTGGCCCGCTCAACGGCCCAACAACTTTCTGCCGATTGGAAAGGAACGAGTGCCACAGGCGGTACCACTAAGAACTTCATTGGAGGAGAGTTTGTTGAAAGCAAGACCACAGAATGGATCGACTTGCCTGATCCAGTGACTAACCTGCTACTCTTACTCGCTTATTCTTGAATTTTGATCCTCAGTCCACACAAACAGTGCTTTCGCGTGTCCCGCAAGCCACCCATGACGAATTCGAACAAGCTGTCGACGCGGCATCCCAAGCTTACAAGACATGGAGTCGAACAAGCGTGATAACTAGACAACGATTCGTCATGAAGTAGGTCTTTTCTTATAGCCTGATTTCATGAGGTGTCAACGAGAACGTAGCCTTCAGCAACTCCTCCGTGAAAACGCAGACTCGATTGCGAATAGTATAGTTTTGGAACAAGGAAAAACCTTCGCAGGTTTCGTGTATTGCAAGCTCCTAATTACAAGTTTGCTGAGGACCTGAATATTCAGATGCACGGGGGGATTTACTGCGGGGATTGCAAGTCGTGGAAACGGCTACTGCAGTGTCTACCACTTTGCTCGGAGACAAACTCGAAGGTGTGTCTACTTTGATTTGTTTGTTTATTAATTCCATTTATAACCCTCTCCAGTGAGCAAGGATATGGATACATATGTTAAGAGGGTACCGCTGGGCGTTTGTGCAAGCATTGCTCCATTCAATTTCCCAGCGTAAGTCCCCACGACTGGTCTGTTTGCTCATCAATTAAAAGTAGCACAGAATGATTCCGCTGTGGACTATCCCAATCGCAGCCGTGACAGGTAACACTCTCGTCTTGAAACCTTCTGAACGTGATCCTGGAGCAGCAATGATCATCGCGGAGTTGTGCCAGAAAGCGGGTTGGCATTGAAATCTCTTGCATTAGTGTTTATTTCACCGAACTTTTCTTTTAGGTTTGCCTGATGGAGTACTCAACGTCATTCATGGTGGCGTTCCTACTGTCAATGCCATATGTGACCATCCTGCCATCAAAGCGATTAGTTTCGTGGGCGGCGACAAGGCTGGAAGGCATATCTACGAGAGGTAACGCCGTCCACTCAGACGAATCCTTGATATATATAACGAAACGAACTTTTCAGAGGAACGCAGAACGGCAAGAGAGTTCAGGTTTGTATGATGTGGAATCTCCCCTGTTCTACTTTCCTTGACGCTTTTTAATTACGCCAGGCTAACTTGGGAGCTAAAAACCATGCCATTGTGATGCCTGATGGTTCGTGCATTCCGAACCTTTTTTCCCCGACTGTTGACATGATGCTTAAATATAGCCAACAAAAATCTTGCCTTAAACTCCATCGTTGGAGCTGCATTTGGGGGTAACGAGGTGCCTTTTTATTACCAATACTCAACGTTGACGAAACAATTTAGCGGCTGGCCAACGATGCATGGCTCTTTCAGTCGGTAAGCTTTTTATTTGGTAGTGTGCTCGGAGCTGTCTAAAACTGGCGAAGCCATTCTTGTTGGAGAGGCACAATCATGGTTACCTGAGCTGGTTGAACGCGCTCAAAAGCTCAAGGTTAGTGGAGGGTTTGAGCCGGGCGCCGACCTGTAAGATTTTATTTTTGTCAATCTCTATCGCGTTCACTGCATCTATCTTTTTAGTGGCCCTCTCATCTCTCCAGCTGCCAAGAAAAGGGTGATAGGACTCATTGGATCAGCTGAAGAAGATGGAGGGAATGTAGTTCTCGATGGTCGTAACCTCACGGTTCCCGAGTATCCAGAAGGAAACTTCGTTGGCCCTACGATTATCGAGGCTGGGACCAAGATGAAATGCTATCAGTAAGTTGTTTCATCTCTCATCATAAAAGTAATCAAATTCCATATAAAGGCAAGAAATCTTTGGACCAGTCTTGATTGTCCTTCGGGCTGAGACGATGGACGATGCACTCGACATTATCAATGAGAATAGATATGGAAATGGTGCTGCCATATTTACACAATCCGGTGCAACTGCCAAGAAATTCGAGACGGAAGTCAATGTTGGCCAGCTTGGCGTCAATGTGCCGATTCCAGTTCCATTGCCCATGTTTGCATGGAGCGGAAACAAAGTGAGTTTGCTGTATCTTGCGAAAGAATACGTTGACTGAGTGTTCTCATTCAAGGCGAGTGTCTTGGGTGACATTGGCTTCTACGGCAAGAGGTATGTGATATTTCTTTGGCATGCTTTTGGCTCCGATGCCAACCACGGATTTTTTTCAGCGGAATCAACTTTTACACTCAGAACAAGGTATTTTCTCCATTTGCTTCTCCGGTTTCTCAGACTAAGTTGAATTCTTAGACAATAACGAGTCTTTGGAGAGCTGAAGATGCAGTAGGAACTCGAGCATCTGTGAATATGCCGACTCATCATTGAGCGCTGAGTACTCCGGTACAAGGAAGGGTATGTAGTCTATGGTGTTAGTTGTTCCGGCTCTACGTCCTCTATAAATTTGCCTTTGCTGTCACGTCGTCCAAAAAAGCGTTCGAAAGGCGAACACATTGTTGATACACGTTTTCAAAACCATTCTGGAGAGCTCTTGTGAAACCTCATTTCCTTTTCTTTGGTAAAATACGAACCGTTCGTCCATAATACGGATCTGGTATTGATTTCCCATCGAGGTATGATCCCCAGAGCCGAACTTCTGCGGTCGCATTTGCCGGCTTGACGCTGATGAGATTCTTCAAATTGTTCTCGTCGGACGCTAGGATATGAGTAAAACGAGTGAAATCCGATGATGCCACCTGGCGCGCGTGGCTAGAGATAGGAACACCGTGCTGTGGAGGAATGTATTTAATGTCTATAGAATTGGAGATGAAGTCAGATTACATACCTTTTGGCAAACGGCGACAGTCCTGTTGAACAACTCAGGGTCGTATCTTATGGAAGGGACGGGGATACAGACCTTTCGTCTGGTTCCTCCCCGACATGATATCCAGCAGTCCCACAACTATCCACCACGATGTCCAAACCGCGTTTTTTCGCAATATCTTGGAGGACTGCTTCGCCCATCGGTGAGCGGCAGATGTTACCTAGTCGGTATCTAAGGTATTCACGTCATTTACAGAACGAAGAAAAGAGGTACATGCCTAAGCATACGATGAGCACTTTGAGCTGGGGCGCGTCTGCGGTGGAAGCCATGAGCAAGTCCGAATTGAGTAACTAATTTATGATCGATCTGGAAACATATCTACGACTTGTATCCAACCCATATCATGCCTTCGCCGCCTATATCTGTATTCCTAACCACGATCGCTTCGCAACCTGCTCTGAGGCAACGTCAAGGTCTGATATTCACTCCAAGGCACGGAGTGGCACTTCTCATGAACTGACATTGTCTCTGCTAGAATACCTCCTTCGGATACTGCAAGTGAAGAAGATCCCTTTCACATCCTACGATTTAGCATCAGACGAGGAGGCAAAGAGCTTGTGGAAGCGGAAAGCTCCGCTAGGTGGGTTACTTCATTCTAAGTATGCCGGTGTTGGGAAGTTAATAATCCGCATGCATAGATAAGCAACAACTCCCAGGGATTCTTGTTGGAGGAAAATTCCCAGGTGTACGACACACTCGTCATAATATTCAATTCATGCTGATTGCTTCTCTATCGTATGAAGACTTTCACCGATTTGTAAGTGCTCATTATCATCGCACACCCCGGCAAAGCCATTAACACTGTTTGGTAGCGAAGAAGCCGTCGAATATGCAGAGCTCGATAAATTCTTCAGGTTGAACGAAACATGGAATACGGACATCGACGAAGAGAGGCCGGCTCCCCCAGTCAAACCCATCGGTGTTCCGGGCGCGGTGTCGCCCTTACAAATGACTCCGGACCATCTCAAGACCAAGATCCTCGCTCAGAAGTCATCTCCACTCCGAGGGAAGGGATCCGCTGTCCCGATAAAGAAGCGTGAGGGAGAATTCGACGTTAGCACGGAACTTTCTGGGTATGGACTACAGGGTGTCACTGCGACAGAGGACGAGCTTAGGGATCTGATTGAAGAACTCGGGCTTGGCGGTGACGATGCTGGGGATTTGCTCAAAGGATTAAGCAACAGCAGTCCAGAGAAAGGTGATACCAAATCAGAGGCAGGTGCCAAAGCGAGCGAGGTGGATAGCGGTTCCAAGCCGACAGCCCCTTGAGAAGATGTGAGAGAAGCCAGGTTGGACAAAAGTTGGATAATTTATGATCATCCCAAGTTTTGCAAGACCCGTCCGAATATAATGCACGTCGATCCCTATTGCCTCATTGATGTTCAGAGAAGCAAATCGCCAATTGATTTGTATGCATGAGAAGTAATGCAGCAAGATAAAGAATCTTCAAAGAATGTGCTACGAATCTGAGTCCGAAAATCCGTCTGTCCCCTTTGAAGACGATGGACGACGGCGTAGTCGATCCGTCGCACCAGCTGTGGGTGGCGGGATGGTGATGGACGGTGCTTCCGCTTTGACCTTCTGTGAAGCGATAATATAAGAAAATGCAGACACAATTCCAGAATGTAGTTACCCTTCTTTCACTGGAGCTTCTGCTAGAACGTGACTTTCTTCTCCTTCGAGTAGGTTTAACTTCAGAGATTGGACGCAGAGGTTCAGATTTGATCCGCGGATAGGTCTTTGCGTTGTCAAGTTGTTGGAGTGAAATGCGTATGACGCTGGGCAAGGTGCACGACCCAAGAATAAGGGCCAGAATAGCAAGAAAGAGGAATGCAGCGAGCAAAGAAGCTGTCAATGGAAAGCGAATTGCGAGACCTCTTGGTACGTTGTCAAAAAATGTGTTTATAATTTTTGGGCATCACGCTCACCGAACACCATGTGGAACGGCCAAACCTTGCAATGAGGCGGATAGGACGCTCAGTTCACGACCTTGTCCCTCTGCGAGGCTGGTCCAGCCATCGCGTCTACCTACTTCAACAGTTGCTGCCAAAGAAGAGGAACCGGCAACAAACGACGACAACAGGGGTATTTGGAGACGAACAAGATTTGAACTTGTGAAAAAGAAGGCCGAACGTGAGGCGACGGCGATTGCCTGTTTAATGTGGTTAGAAAAGATCGACTGGGAGCTGCGAGTTCTATTACCGGGCGACGGACAGAGGCGATGGTCTTGTTAGCAAGCGTGGAAAGCGTGAGGGTGGTCATGAAGTTTCCAAGCGCCAAATTTGATTGGGAAGCGGGGAGTAGCAAGTTGACGGCGACGTCATAACGCTGAGTGGGGACCAAGGACGGTATAATGAGCTGCGCATAAGGCGGCACACCATCGCTACAAAAACAATCAGGACGGAGATAAAATGATATAATAAAAAGGCGTACCCGTACTGGAAATGGAGCGGAGATTCCCAACTGACTGAGAGATTTGTCCAGACGATGTAACCCGCAAAAGCCGAGAGAAGGATGGCAAGGGGAACAAAAAATGCAAAAACTAGAATTGGAACAAGCTGGGGAGCATAGGGACGAAGAGCAGAGATGACATTTACAACAAATCCGTATAAAAGAGAGATCGCAGGTTGCTTGGTAGACATGATGAGGAAATGCTATTGTCACATGACTCAAGTGCTTTTTCGACCTCATGCAACATCTGTTCGGCTCTCATCCATCCTCTTCAGCGTTGGCTGATTACATCTCAACCCTTTTTACTCTTGCAAATAAGCATCCAATACCCCCAGAAATCAAATCTTATCCGGACGCTGTCTACTTCAATTACTTTGCTGTGGGCTTGAGCCTTCTATTCTCCCCAATAAATGGATACAAACCGGCAACAGAACTCGGCTTAAAAGACCTCCACGACAAAAGCCTTGTTCTCGAGAGCATTGACCTTTACAATGTTCCCAAACGCAGCTCTTCAGATGATCGATCCAAAGCTGCATCATCGCGATCGGCCGAGCTCGCGTTTTCAACATTTCCTGTCGTCCCTTTCACCTTGAGTCTTGTAACAAAGGTGGATGATACACGGCCGTTGACGCTGGACGTGCTACCAGAGACAACTGGGAAGGAATTTGTCATGACGCTTGGCGAGCCAGATCGCAAAGGAGGTGGTGCTGGACCATCGTCTGGGTCGATTGGGATATGGTGCGAGTGGTCGAAAGATGGTATCATGATTGAGTTTGGTGGAGACGAAGCCAAGGGACCTCAGGCGTGGGAGCGAGGAAAGGACGCAGTATGGAAGATCATGACAGTCTTTCGTGTTGACAACGTTGAACGTTGAGCGCTTGAGGCTTGAGGACAAATTCAAGGCTTATCAGGTGTCATAGGAGTGTCTTGAGTAACAGCGCTTAACTGTGACCATGTGATTCCCGCAATCTCTCAAAAAACCATGGTGTCCTCTGATTTGGTCTTACTCTGATCTTACCATCTACGACAATGGCCGTTCCCGCAGACTTCACCACTCTCAACCTATCCGGCACATTCCTCTTGGTATGCATCTTATCTCGTTGACCCACGATCATGTGTAACCTGTGTTGCAAATTTAGAACAGAACCCTCACGGATCCTCGCACCGATGACATTCTCGCTTTGCAAGGTGTCGGCTGGCTCAAGAGGAAAGCTATCGGCCTGAGCAGTATCACTCTCGCCATTAAGCATTACAAGGACGATGATGGTGTCGAGCACATCGATATTGACCAGACCCTCACCGGCGGCATCCCCGGTACTAGCGAGAAGCGGACACTTTGGTGGAAGGAAAAAGAGAATAACGATCACCTATTTGGTCACGTCATAGGGAAATCGAGGAGGATCAAAGTCGACGAGCTTGATCTTGAGTTCTTGAAGACAGGTTGGACGACTGATACGATTGAGCATGGAGTTGTTCAATCATACGTGGAGAGTGATACCCCAAAGAGCGGTACCGTTTGGATTGCCAATCAGGTATGTCGTCATCATCGCATTTGGCACTTGATATTGTTATTTACTCGTTCCAATAGACCTGGGGAATTGAAGAGCTTGAGAGCTTGAGAAGGTATGTTAGGCATATCAAGTTTACTGGGCCCAAAGCGGAGGACATTGAACTCCGAATGGTATATGACTATGGTGAGTGTGCTTTACCAGAACTTGTCACCGAAATTGAGTCGTCTATGCTTGCAGTATCATAGTGATTGCGAGTGAAATGAGCCCTATCTAAGCAGCAAAATAAAACGTGTTTGAACATATCGAGGAGCTTCGTAGAAGAGTGATATAGTGATGGGGTATCAGTGTGATATGCATCGGTCCAAGAATACCGTCTTGTGATTTCCGTAGTCTGATGAAGGCCCTTGAGTTGCAGCCGAACACTTATCTCACACCCCCTCATAATCATGGACGAATCCACAGTCGCTGGCTCGAGTTCGTCGTCTTCGTTCCCGTCTACTAGCTCGTATCAAGTAGACAACATCTCAAAGTCCAGCCTGGGACACCGTGACTACGAACTCGCAATCCTTTCCACCGACCCTCCAACATCTTCACCACCCAGCAATTGGTTTTCGCGGTGCTCTCATAGATTGGCAAACAGATACCCCCACACTCATTCCCGTTTTCTACGTTTCGCTCGGTATGCCAGGGGCCCTAGAGAGAAAGTTAATCTTCCCAGTGCGTAGCTTGATTTCGCCACAGGGTTGCCAAGGGCTAATTTCACATACAAAAGACCCTACACCACTTTTAAACATCCACCTCCGCAGGCTCGACTTACCCATCGAAGAATGGTTGATCAAAGCCACCCGAAAGCTCACAGCTCCCTGGTTAATAGTGCTGCTCGGCGCAGCATACATCATCGCACTCGCATTTTTTTCACGCGAACAGTCCTTTCTGACACCTGCAGAATCTTTTATTGGCTGCACCGCTACATATTGGATCGCAAACGACGGTTGTGGCCTCGACGGCCAAATTTGCGCTCCTTTTGATAACTCTACCTTTGATTTTCGTTGTCCGGCCCAATGCAGCAACGTCATTTTACAAAACCCGCGGACTATTGGCGACGAACAAACTGCTTTTAAGCCACTTCTTGTAGGAGGTGGTGATTCAAACAGGACATATAGAGGGGATAGTTTCATTTGTGCTGCTGCGGTGCAGGCGTGCGTCGTTAACTCTTTTTTTTTACACTTTTGCTAACGTTTCTACCAACAGCGGTATCATATCCAACTCTAAAGGCGGATGCGGCACTTTACAACTCGCAGGAAACTTCACAAACTTTCTTCCGTACACGGCCAACGGTCTCTCGTCTCTCGGCTTTCCCTCCGTCTTCCCACTTTCCTTCCGCTTCCTGGACTTTACATCACTCACGCATTGCCAAGACCTACGCAATGAGGCGCTCGCTTTCAACGTACTCGTTACCTGTGTCCTTTTCCTGCTCCTGCGCCCCAAACCCATTGTATTATATTGGTGTCTCGTTTGCATCGGCTTCTGGCATGTCACGCTCTTTTCTCAACCCCAAGGCCCACCTCCAGCACTAGACGTCGCATTTGGCACATTTTTACCCGCATTATATATTGCCTACGCATTTTGGAGGTTGGCCTTTCGCTTCACCCTCCCTGCCTTTGCGCGTTCCCCCCTGGAAGCCTGCATTTTATATATGGGTCCATTCTGGGTCGGGCTCCTCAACAACCTGACGTTTGACAAGCTTCCACTCAGTCGATTGACCTCATCTGACATCCATAAACGTTCGGGTGCGGTGACCACACTTGTAGTCATGTTGGTGATTATAATCGTGCTGGCCGTCAACCAAATCCGCGTCATACGCAAGACGGGCTGGCTACCGTACTATGCGGCCTGGTACATTTTGGGAGGCTTCATCATTCTTGTCCTGGCACTTCTTCCCGGACTATCACTGCGACTACATCACTATATTGTTCCCATGCTGATCCTTCCTGGAACAGCTTTCCCAACCAAACTGTCTGCTATATACCAGGGTCTCTTATTAGGCCTTTTCTTAAATGGCGTCGCAGCATTCGGCTTTGATTCCATTCTCCAAACTGCAGCTGATGTGAGTGTGTTCATGGATCACAAAGACGTTATCTCATATAGAATCTAGCTTCGGCAAGATGCAGCTCAGGGTACGGCGCTTCCTACATTTTTAACCAACTCTACGACGTATAATGCGTCAATGCCTTTAATCAATCAAACGATTCAATGGGCCGCTCTCCCTCCTGATTGGGACGGATTTGCCCTTTTGGTCGATGATGTAGAGCGATACGTCGGAACAGCCTTGAATTTCTCGCTGGCCAGCCTCAATGCAAGCATTCCCCATTTCTTTAGGCTCGCCGTATGTTTTCCCTTGCTCAAAAAAGTTGAAGCACCTATATTGACGTATTTTAGTTTACGTCTGGATCGTCAAGTGCTGATTTCACTATGCCCGCGACATTATGGGCCAATGGGACATGGACAGACCCGCTGTCTGGTCCATCGTAAAGGATCCCATTTGAGGGATATCATGTATAATAATTTATGTGCGAGCGCCTAAAAGAACATATCATATATCGATTAGGACACTGTAGCCAGATCGACGGAAAGGTAGTCATCGGCCTGATGGTTATATACCACGGATCCTAACAGCCATGACATCCCAGCTTTCACGCTCGTCATCCTCTCCATCAGGACAAGAGAAATCCCTGCGTATGCGAGGACGTCATGGTGGCTCCAAGATACTAAGAACCGACTCTGCAGCGGTCAAATCAAATCAACGGTATTGTAATCTATACATGGGTTTGTGCTACTGGGCTTATTGTCTATATTGTGAGCAGTCGTCAAAGCCCGCCAGAAGCTGGGCAGCCGACATGGTGGGATGCGGTGGATACAGATGCGGAGGCGTGGGGCAAGCCAATCCAGGAAGACCCACCTGTGACGATAGAGGAGATGAAGCTCCGGGAAAGTCAGATCCACGTTGATCTGGTGCGAGATATGGTCCCGTTCTGGATTAGGAGCGTGGAGGCTGCAGAGAGGGGAGAGGTGCTGAGGCTTGAGGAATTTCTGGAAGAAATGGCGCAGAGGCAGGCGTCGTGGTCGCTTGGAGATTCGGGACGGCGGTGCGAAGAGTCGAGTACTAGGGGATGGAGTAATTGCGATGGATGGGGTGAAGGGCCCGGGGTCGCATGGGGAGGGGAGAGTCGGAAAGAAAGTGATTGGAAATGGGTGGATGAGAAAGGAGGCAATCAAAGGGGAAAGCGGAATGATGGATTCCAGTTTGTTGAAAAGGTGGCGAATTCACAGGCAGCTGGTCAAGAACGCAAGCAACAAATGCACACTTTCTTTGAGGTGAGCACATACTTGATTCTTGAGATGATTCTTGACAATTGTTCAGATGCCGACAGATGAGAAAGTGAGGAAAATTGACGAAGTAATTCAGCGATTGCGTTCCACATGTAATAAAATATAAACCCACCAAACCTTGCCATCGCATCCCATGCCTTCAGTTCTGCCCTCTTCACTCAGTCCCCACATATGTATTCTGCCGTCTCCTGATCTAGACCAATTGCTGCAATCCTCATCCTTGCCTCCTTTGCCTAATATTTTGCAGTCCTTTTCACCACTGCCTGATGGTAAATCTGCCTCGCTGCTTTCCATAGTATCTCGCCAACCTTTGATGTGATATCTCTAGTAACAACCCGAACAACATCTCTTGTCTCTATTCCCCACACCTCCTTTGCATTGCGCTTCTCGGATTTGGCTGAAATCGAGCACGCATGCAACGAAGACGAAGATGAGCGCGCCGTTCGTATGCTCGATTGGATCTCGGCTCGTATCAGTAAGCGTTGTGCGAAGTGGGTACATGATATCGAGAGGCTCGGGGGAGACTTGGACAGCCCAAGGACGCCATGGTGGGACGAGCTTAGGAGATGTGCAGAAGGTGACCACGTTCCTGCGAAGACGGAGGGATGGAATCATCCAGTAGCGGGTATGTCATCTCATTTCAACCGGGATTAGTATTCAATGCAACCCCCCTAGTTATTCTTGCTGTCTCCACCACTGCTCCAAATCCCCTGCAAGCCATAAACGCACTCCATTCACGAGCTATTCAGTTTCCGCCTTGGGTTGACTCAACCTTCCTTAGGTATACTCTCATCGTTCATCCCAAGAACTCTCCGCTTTCCGATGAAGAGTACGTCTCTCTGTGCCTTTTGTTCCTCAACTAATTCCTGACAGAGCTGGTGCGCTCTTCAACGCCGTCAAAAAGCAGTATGGACTACATAGTTATCTGCTTCCTCTGAACCTACCTGCTACCCCGCCTCCTCCCGTTCCAGTACCCGCACTCATGCCTCGTCTGCCGCCGCAGCCATCCCCCGATGCATCGGTGGCTAAGCCACCAAACCCAGATCCAAACGAGCCTACCAGCCCAACATTTCCGACCGTCTTAAACACTTTGAGGATGGAGGAAAACGATATCAAACATACGGCGCGTTTTACGCGTGAATTTGTTGTGATGAGCTTGGTGCCTTGGATGGAAAAGTGTGTTGTAGATTGGAACGAAACAGTAAGGTATCTTCCTCCCAAGACAATACCTCTTGATTTTAACACCATCATTAAAGTTCTCTTCCAATCGTCGTCTTCCTTCTCGGCTATTTTCCTCTACACGTCGATTGTTTGGGTCCCCATCGCCATCACCTCCAACCCATGGCGCGTCTTCCTCAATTTCGTCCCTCCCAGGTCGCGCATCGCCATTCACCCTCTCGAATGGGGTGGCCACCCCCCCATCTCAGCAACGTCGGTTAGCCGAATTTTCAACAATTTTGGGCGACTTCAAGCTTGCGGTGACGGTTTGGGAAAGTTTGCGGAAAGAGAACAAAGGCGGCTCAGTATGTTTCCCAGCTATTACCTTCTCGCTCGTTCTCAACCCCAACAATTAGGACATCCTCCCGCTATTGCTATCTCCCTCACCAACTTTACTCCTTCACGCATCAACCGCGCTTTCGAACATACACTCTCAATCCACTGACCCCCCTCCGCACGCCCAGCTACGAGCCCTTTTGTATGCGGTCCGTTGGGAGGCTGGTATATCTACATCCGACCTGCTGAGCAATGTTTTAGAAGGCGAGCGGTGGATTGTATGGGCGGCTGGTAATGTTTGTAGATGTGTTGTTGAAGAAGGGTAGTGACTGACGCTTCCATCAAGGCAGAAGAAGCTCCATCAGCTCTGCTACTGGCACATGCGGCCCTTTTGAGCACAAAAAAGCAAGCAAGAAGAAGAGCAGCATTTTGGTATGTTGATGCTGCCAATAGACTAGAGAAATGTGGTATTGTGAGCTGATTCGAATCATCTTTTTTGGAGTATCAGCTCACGTCGCTATCTTAGAAACCCTTGACCATGTATTTCCTTCGAAAGGCAAAAGAACAGTACAAGATGGAATCGCCCAAAAGCCTTTCACCTTCGTTTTGGGAGTCGGAGGGCAAATCCCCGAACAGTTTGGATGATTTTGGGGGTATAATATCGGGAATTGAGCATCCTCTGGGTACACTCCCCCTTTCTCTTGATCACTTCACCGTTCTAATTTCTGTTTATCAATAGGGCGGCTTCTGTACACGACTGGCGACGTCGCTGGCGCTGTCAGAGTTTTTCTTGGGCTTTTGAGAGGTCCTTCCAAGCTCCAACACCCATTCAACATCTCTTCGGACAATGTATCAAAATGGACAGAAAGTGATAAAGCGTATCTGGATGACTTTCGTGTCGCATATGCGGTATGCATCCATCATCTTCACTCTTTTTGTTTATAACCGCTTGTTTTTGCAGCACCTTAGCTCCACTGAACCTGACAAAATTGCAGCAGCGGACCTACAAATTCCCATTCGCTTTTGCGTTGAGGGCCAAACAAAAATACGATTTCCTACCGACAGCGTGAATCACGATGCTAGATCCTGGGACGAGCTCGAAGAGACGTGGAGGACTTTTTGGAAGTCTCGAGGTGGCAAGGAAGGATTGGTCGACAGGAAGAAAGCGTGCACAGGCGGTGAGCGTTGTCAATCACCTTGATTTCCCTTAATGACATCTCTTATAGAACTTATTTGGGTGGATTTGGTGCTGCGAAACCCTTTGGATGCAGAACTGAACCTCACGGAAATATCCCTTGTGGTGCACGAGAAAAGTGGTGCAGAACTGACTTTGGCAAATGCGTTTGTAGAAGTACAGACCATTGACGAAGTCATTTTGGGTCCAAGAGAGTCACGCACAGTCGGTTTTCTGCATTTATTTCCGCTCGGTGTGACTTCTGACTTTCGACAAGATCCCTGTATCGTTAAAGTCGCAACGTGCCACTTCGTTGGTTATCACAAGCGCAACGTATAATTTTCTTTCTTACTTGCGGTCGACAGAGCATCTGGCGTCGCGTGGCCGACGACTACACGGTACGGCTGCACAACGTCAAAAAGCGGCGTATGCGCCGGATATTCCTCTGGGAGTGGATATTGCTCCAGCGGACCACAAGCTCCTTGTGAGCTTTGTTGAGGATTCCCACTTGCATTTGATCCAAGGCGAGACTAAGGTGTTGACGTTGTCGTTTTCGAACGCAGGGTTGGCACCAGTGGAAGAGATTTGGATGGTTGGAGGCGACGATGGGATTTGGTTGCACTCCGACGACGACGAATCTGAATGTGAGTACGGGTTGAGCTCACTTTTCTCTCTCTTTCGCTCATTACAATCGTAGCAACGCCGACAGGCGAGGTTATACGTTCCCAAAACTCCCTTAAACCTCAAGAACCATTGCGATTACCAGTAACTCGAATAGAACCTGGTGAAAGCTTGAATCTTCCCGTCGTCTTGCATGCAGAACGGGCGGGCACTCATGAATTGAATCTTATGTTTGTGTTTCGAGAGGTTCGTACCCTGTGAATATATGTTGAGTTTACTTGACGCAGCACAGGGCAATACAGGTACATTCCATTGCGCCCGCCTGACTTGGAGCTATGAGGTCCAACCCCTCTTTGAGGTCGTGGCGACCGCAGAACCTTCCCGTGCGCAAGGCCGGTCCTACGTTGTCAACGTCGATGTGACAAATCGGTCAATATCGTCAACCGTCAAATTATCACAAATTACGACCCTAAGCCCTCTCTGGCGATGCGGCCCTCTGACGGATTCTGATTTGTAAGTTACTTGCGTTTCCATGATGCTTTGAGATGTCTCAAGAGTTTGCAGCGGGACTGTTCCACCGCATCAGTGCGTCCGGTTGCTTCTGGAGGCCAATCCATGGCAAGACGGTGTTGGCTCTCAGGAAACATTAGATTTCCTGAGTGAACAACTGGGCATTGTTTTGCGTGGAGAAGACGTCAAATCATCAGACCCACCGTCTATCGATTTGCTGTGTAGCCATATATCCAAGGTGAATCTTGTGCTATTTTCGCAATTTCGAAGAGTAATTAACCAGTGATCCAGTTTCCACCAAAATCTGTTCAAGAAACTTCTATGCGCCATTCTATCCACAGCAACCGACGACAATTCACAGCCCACAATATTTCACAGGTTCATCCTTATATTTCCAGCATGACATATCCGTCAATATTCCCACTCTATAACCCTGCTTCTGTGGATATCCTCATCTTCTGGGAAATACCGACGCAGCAGCGCTTCGGGTATGTCAGTCTGTATGGCCTCACCCTTGGCGCACGCCACGGCGTTTTGCAATCTATGATAGAGGAAGCGGAGAGTGCCAAGGTGAAGCGTAGCATGTATACTGAAACGCACAAGGAAAACTTGGAGGTGCTCGATGCTATCAAGAGCAGCGAATGGAACATGGAGATGGACCCTGTCGTGCTGTCCATACAGCAACCAGATATAACATCGCACGACTTTAGCAAGGGGTAAAGTGTTATTCTTCTTTGTATTGATAGGGCTTTCAGCTCACCCCCGGATTCAGGCCATGCCGGTTATCGATAGCATTCAACTTGCGAAATCATTCTCTGACCCATGGAGTGCGGTGCACGCTGAGGATGAGTCCCGAACCAACATCGTCGTCGCCCAATCCATCGTCGGTGCATTTACTTGGAAAAAAAATAGACCCGCTGACGTGATTGACAGGAGTCCCCTTCCTGCACCCTACTTTGGTCGTCTTACATTTCGCGACTCCATACCACCATGTCAGACAGTAACGATTAGACCCAAGGTCTGGATCAGCCAACCAGGGACGTATAGTTTGGACGGATGGATTTTAGAAACGGAGGTACCGTCGCCGGTTAACCACCAAGCCAGACAGCAGCGTTACCGACAAGAAGCACCTTCAAGAGAAGGAAGCTGTTTGATAATTCATGATTCTCGTACATGATACCACGAGTAAATGAATGAATATGCTCGAATTCCTCTCAGTCCTTGCGCTCCCGCTTCTCCTGCTCCGCTTTCTTGATCGCTGCAATCCGTTGTTGTTTCACTCGCATGTTGAAATATGTCTATAGCCGCGGGTGAGTAGGGTGCAAACAACTTGGCGGAGCACATACCCCCAGGACGAATTGAACACAGTTAAAGAAGGGGACCCAGAGCTGCCAAGCAATTAATTAGGGAGTTGAGGCAGATATTCTCTCGTTAGCTCACCTCCACGGGTATAAATTTCTGGGCAATGATTAGAGATAGAGGAGATACAATCCAAGATATCTTATTCGAGTGTGTTGGTGAGCATACTGAAAAGAAAGCGAATATGTAAAAAGGTACATACCCGGATGACAGCAAAGAAGCCTCCTTTGATGGTCTTTATGACTTCATCAAGTGTCGTCGCGCCATTAATGATCGCCATTGACGCCAAATAAGCTGGAGGGTAAAAGCGTGAAGTACCCCTGTGTATATGAAGGAAGGGGGCAACTAAAAGCTGACCTGCGGTTTGTATCGGAGCCACAAGCAAATTGTTCGCAACAACCTGTGCGATCCTAGCACCTGGCGAAGTTCTTGCCCTAGCATGTAGCGAGGCACGAGTGGAATGTTAGGGTGCTGTCTTTGTACAGGGCATGTGATAGTCTATGTAAGCAATCTCTCTCTCTTCCTTACCGTCACTATTACAGCCCCTCTGAGGACTGGGCTTGCCTTTCGTTTTTCTATTTTCCCTGCCAACTCTCGTTTGCTCACACTCTTTTCAGAACATCTTGCTCACATTCGTCATTTTGGGACTACCAAATGCCACGTATCACGCTGGACCCCGCGTTGGAGGTGAGGCCAGACTTCACGTCTCCAGCTTTCGATGCTGTCTGCACGGCTGTGGCAACAGCGGAGGGCATAGAGAAGGCGGTGGTGGCTACCCGACTCGCGGATGCCTGGGACGTGGACAACGACGCCAGGAAGGAGTTATGGGCGGAGCAGGTGAGGGAGGATGCGGCTGCTGCTGAGGAAGACAGGTTAGCTCAGGAGGCGGAGGAGCTGCGTCAGCTCGAGGAACTCAGGAAGGAGGAAGAGGCGGAGAAGAAGGACAAGGAGAAGAAGCGACCCAAGTTGAAGGGGATCGCCCCCAACATGCCGGTGGGAAACGTCCCACCGCTTCGCCCGTCCCGCTATGCAATTCACAAGCTGGACGAGCGCGAGTACGTAGAGCTGTACTATTTCACCACAGAAGGGTGCGAGGATGCGGCGAGGTTTGACCGAACCATAGCCCAGGACGCTTTCGCCTTCACCAAGGCAGACAATGCCCTCCTTCTGAAGCCCATGGCATCGCACAAGCCGTCCACGAAGGTAATCCCAGACGAGGACCTTTCTTGGCGCCAGATGTCGATGGCGAAGACCTGCCTGCTCCACCACATGGCCCAGACTGATTGGCCTGAGGACCTCGTCATCGCCCTCGCTGAGTTTTACCTCAGCCTTGAGTGCCACCCCACGCGAAGGGAAGTGGATGGCGACACAGTCCTGCTGCACTACCAAGCCCAGGTCCGGCGGGAGTGGCACGAGGCCCTCCGCGATGCTGCCGATGACCATGTTTTTAACATTGGCATCATCAACAACAGACGCGTGGAAGCCATTGGTTCCGTGCTGTGGAACGCGAGGCGCACTGAGGGCGTGCTCAGGTCAGTACCGTTTCCTTTCATTGTGGTGTGCACACAAGCTGACAAGTTTCTCCCCTTTTTTCTCTCCTTTTGCCTCCCTTTGCACGTTGCCACCTATCTTGCGCCCATGCTCCCTTGCACCCTTGCACCCCCCCCCCCTTTTTCTTATGCTCTACGCGCCCTTTGCACCCGTGCCTTTGCTTCCCTTCTTGCGCCCATGCACCCATTCTGTTTACCTAACTGCTACCCTGTTGCGACCCCCGTGCTTATTCCTTCCCCCCCTGCCTGCTGCCTCTGACCCGCCAACGGCAGGCTCGAGGAGCAGTTTGCTCAGACCACCCTAGTCCCAGATAATGCCAAGGGCTCTCGCGCCCAGGGACCAAAGCGAGGGCGCTCGTCTTCCCCATCTGCTGAGCAGCGAGGGCAGCCAAGCCAGCACAACGCAAACCGCCCAGCAAGGCGGGCACGTCGCTCCCCCAGCACATTGCAGCTTCCCAAGTCCTCCTCGCCTTCGAAGGATACCAGACGTCGTCGTCCAGGAAGGGGTGCTACAAATAACCAGCAGTCTTTTCAGACGGGTGCAGCCGGAGATGGAGCCTTATCCGCCTGCACCATATGCCTGGGCCGTTACCCTCACGACATCTTCAACTGCGCATTGGACACCCTCTGGGATGGCACCCCAGTACGCTGCCGCAAGAATGGCCAGGGTCGTCTCATCAACCCAGCAGGGAGCATCCTGTGCTCCGACTGGCAACGGCCGAACGGTTGTTCCTCCACCACCCACGACTCTCGACACGAGTGTTCGGGGTGTGGGCAGCAGGCTCACGGGGCTCAGAACTGCCCTCGAGCTCAGAAGGCTTGATGCAGCATCGCCCTACAAGCCAGAGACCTGGCAGAGGCACCTTCATGAGGCTGGCCTCCAGGGCAAATACCCTGACTTGCCAGATGGCCTCAGGTTTGGCTTCAGTGCTGGCATCCCACGTATTTTTCAGACCTTCGCTCCCCCTAATCATTCGTCTATTACCTTACACAGCACGGAATTTAATGACATTATTCAAACTGAGTTCCAAAAGGGGCGTTATTTTGGCCCCATCACTCGTGCGGAAGTCGAGTCCCTTATTGGGCCCTTCCAAACTTCTCCACTTAGCATCATTCCCAAACCAGGACGACCGGGGAAATTCAGAATCATCCAGAACCTGTCGTCGCCGCATTCCCCGCGCGACTCCATCACGTCCATCAACAGCGCGATTGACTCCAATCAGTACCCATGCACATGGGGTACTTTCTCTGTTATCTGCCTCCTTATACGGCGCCTCCCCCCAGGATCCCAGGCAGCTGTACGCGATGTCAAGGAGGCCTACAGGACCGTCCCCATCAAACCAGACCAATGGCCTGGGCTCGTTGTCCGGCTCGACGAGGGGGACAGTTTTGCGATTGACACACGAGATTGTTTTGGCCTGGCATCAGGTGGTGGCGTTTACGGCCGCTTGGGTGATGCAGGCACACAAATCATGCGCGCGCGTGGCATCGGGCCCATTTCTAAATGGGTCGATGATCACATTTTCTTCCGGATTTTACGATCCCACCTGGAGGAATACAACCTCAGGCGCAGGAAATGGGCGCAGGACATCGCAGGAAACGGCGGAGAGCTCCACGACGGTGGCCGTCTCTGGTTCAAGGGCGCTGTCATGCCTGATGATCAGCCTGAGGAGTTTGATGAGGATGCGTCCTTCACTTTCTGTGACCTATCGCAAGCATCTGAAAGGTTCGTTTCCTTTTTAGTTCTTCCCCCTCTTGCCCTTGTGCTCCCCCTTCTTTGCTGCCTGCTGACCATGCCTCAGATCCCAGTCAGACAGGCTTTTCACATACTGCATGGCGGACATCAACGCCTTATCCGACGATCTGGGAATCCCCTGGGAGACTGAAAAGGATATCCCTTTCAGTGATGTTGCCCCCTTCATCGGTTTCTCATGGGACCTCACCAACCGCACGGTCAGCCTGCCTGACAGCAAGAAAGAGAAGTACCTTCAGGCCATTCAGGAATGGGAGGCGAAGCCCAAGCACACCTTGGATGAAACCCAAAAGCTTTATGGAAAGCTTTTGCACGCCTGCCATGTGGTGCCTGCAGGACGCGCGTACCTCACCAACCTGGAGGCCTTCATGGGGATCTGTCACGACCGTCCTTTCCGCCCGCATTACCCACCCCGTCGAACTCCGAGCGATTTATCGTGGTGGAAGGAAAGACTCACACAGCCTGCCGTCAGCAGGCCCATCCCCGGCCCCCTCCCCATCATCGACACCGACGCTTACTCAGATGCTAGCTCGGAAATTGGTATTGGGATCACAATCAGAGGCAGGTGGAGGGCCTGGAGACTCTTGCCAGGGTGGAAAGAGGACGGCAGAGACATTGGTTGGGCTGAAGCAGTTGGTTTCTGGTTTCTCGTCCTCACGCTTGTCCCTTCCGCGCCCAGAGGCACGCACATCAAAGTCTTTGGAGACAACAGAGGCGTCGTCGAAGGCTGGTGGAAAGGCAGGAGCCGGAACAGATCCACAAATGAGGTCTTCAAGCATGTCCATGCCCTCTCTGAAGAGGAGGGCGTCCACTTCCACACGCGATATGTTCCCAGCAAAGAAAATCCAGCGGACGGCCCCTCCAGAGGAGAGCACTATCAAAGTTCTCTCCTCCTCCCTGCAATCGTCATACCCTCTACGATCAGACAATATGTCTGTGACTTCGACGCGCCTTGCACACCAGCTGAGTCGCACCTTATACGACAGGGCAAGGCCCCAACACCCCTCCCAAGAGTCGACCGCGCGTATCTCCAGCAAGGGCGGGCAGAGATCAACCACACTTTCGAGCAGCATGCCAAAGCCACATTCGCCCACACGCAAGGGTGGTTCGATGTTTAAGCGCTTCCCTCGAGCTCTTCAGCACACGCCCAGCACTGCAAAACCAGCACGCTATGCAAAAGATTTATGCCCTCTCCCATCCCCACGCCGCCCACATGTGCTCGCCAGCGAGCGCCTGCAATCCTGGATCCCCCTCAACGGGCGAGAGTCTGCTGAGGTCCCCCCGTCGAACCTGGGGCCTGAGGACATCCGCCAAATAGCCATCGTGATGGGGAAGTCCTGGGAGGAGTCGACTCTGGCCACTTATGGCTCAGGTCTTTTAAATTTCCATGTCTACTGTGATCAGAAGGAGGTACCAGAGGACCAGCGAGCGCCGGCCAGCCCCTTGCTCATCAGTGCCTTTGTCTCCTCGTTGGCGGGGGCTTACTCAGGAAGCACCATCGACAATTATGTCTGCGGCATCCGGGCATGGCACATTCTTCATGGTGTCAAGTGGCAAATGGATACCGCAGAGTTGGAGACACTGCTCAGGGCAGCTGCCAAGACCACCCCTTCGTCCTCCAAGAGGAAGAAGAGGGTGCCCTACACACCGAACTTCATTCTTGCAATACGGAGCCAGCTTAAGCTGGACCAGCCACGGGACGCCGCCGTTTACAGCTGCCTCACCACCACTTTCTACTCGGCTGGGCGCTTGGGGGAATTCACAGTCCCCAACCTTTCCGCTTTCAACAGAGAGGCCCATGTCAAGCCATCCGATGTCAGAGTCGAGTTTGACCGGAATGGCCTCAAATCGACTGTCTTCCGCATCCCCAGAACAAAGTCCTCCCCACAGGGCGAGGATGTATCATGGTCCAGACAAACAGGAGATACCGACCCCGAGGCAGCCCTCACCCACCACATGGCAGTGAACAAGCCCCCTGCTGATGGGCATCTTTTCTCTTATCTCAAGGACAGCCGTTTTCGACCCTTGACGAAGACAGAATTTCTACGGACAGTAGCTGCTGCTGCAAGGAGTGCAGGTTTGGACCCGCGTCAGGGGCACGGCATCCGCATTGGCTCGACCTTAGAGTACCTGCTCAGGGGAACCCCTTTCGAGGTCATGAAGGTGAAAGGCCGGTGGGCTAGCGACGCGTTCCTTGTCTACTTAACGAAGCACGCCCAGATCCTCGCGCCCTACATGCAGGCAGTTCCAGAAGTGCATGAGAATTTTGTCAGGATCACCATGCCGCAAATCCGGAGGTAGCACTCTGGGGTCTTCATCACTTGGTGAGTTTTCCCCTGCTCCTACTATGGTGGTTTCCGAGACTCGCTCGACGCGTCGCAGGGCTCCTAGTTTTGTGGGAATCGCAGCTCATCTCGTTTAGCCCTTAGATTGGACCTCCCTGCCGGGACGGAAAGCCCCTGGCTTTCGCCCATCATTGCGCTTCGCGCACTGGCCTTTCTCTCTCTGATAGGACATTACGTGCTTCCTTTACATCTGGACTACACAGTACTCTATGCATCCCGTAATGTTCGCTATCTACCTACCCTAGACGTCCTCAGCCCATAATACAAAGATCTTGCCCTAGCATGTAGCGAGGCACGAGTGGAATGTTAGGGTGCTGTCTTTGTACAGGGCATGTGATAGTCTATGTAAGCAATCTCTCTCTCTTCCTTACCGTCACTATTACAGCCCCTCTGAGGACTGGGCTTGCCTTTCGTTTTTCCCCACCCTCCGCTCCCTTTATACTGTCTCCGCAGCCTGCGCAGCGGCACCCGCAAGCTTTCCCGTGCAGTGAGTCCCTCCACTCTCGAGGCAGAGCCTCAAGCGATACAGGTGTGGTTCTTCCCACCCACCCATCGCAGCTCATCTCGTTTAGCCCTTAGATTGGACCTCCCTGCCGGGACGGAAAGCCCCTGGCTTTCGCCCATCATTGCGCTTCGCGCACTGGCCTTTCTCTCTCTGATAGGACATTACGTGCTTCCTTTACATCTGGACTACACAGTACTCTATGCATCCCGTAATGTTCGCTATCTACCTACCCTAGACGTCCTCAGCCCATAATACAAAGACTTGCCGGCGAAGGCCTTCTGGAGGTATTGAACGAGGACGTGGCTTAACGGGGCGGACACGAGGAAGCCGTAAATAGCCATCTTGACAGCCTTGACGTTGATGTGAGCTTTGGCCAAAGCGCGAAGCGGAGCAGGAACGTCCTTGGAGGGCTTAGCTGGAAGCCCTGAGAGGTGACTTCCAAGGACTTCCTGGAGGAAGCATAGCGAGCCTTTTGGTGAATGAGTCAGCAGATAGGTGGGGACGAAAGAAGGACACAACCTACCTGTGGTAATGGCCTTTGTTCGAAGGGGATGGGTAGAGAGCTGAGCAAGGTATTTAACCAGGAGGGGATGATAGGTAGCTACAGCACTCATCGTGGTCGCGCGCCAACTGGTTATACCGGTTACAATGCATTATGGGCCGGACTGACGGGTGCAATCACGCCGATCACGCTTGTTCATAACTATGCCATGGTATAATATTGTAACTCTATAAAACAATGCATAAAGTATCACCCCTCTACTGTCTTCCCTTGACCCTGTTCTTTCTATCAGCTGTTGTATAGAGAGAAGACAACGATACCATCCATACCAGATTTTCACGTAGTCCGCAAATGACACCATGCAAATCGTCTGCCAGATACCGAGCGCAATACGAGGTGTTACACCGCGATATAATCCCTTGATCCCGTTTTCAGTGTAAATGAACTTGAGGGTGTTAAGAATTGTCAGTTTGGCGGGTCGGTTAGCGTTTGCGGTTCCCTTTGCCATACTTTGCATCTAGGAACAATTGCGTCAATTCCGTCCTTGACCGTAGCCAACAGACTTTGATTACCTCCACACGGATAACCTCGATAGGTTGGTTCCAGGTTGCCAGAGCGCCACCAATCGACGAAGAGAGAATTTTGTCGACTGCGCTACCCGGTTCATGCTCTCCTCTGCCCCTGATTTTGCGAATGGAATCCTCTGCAAGACGCGCGAAACCCATACTGCCCAATGTTTTAGACTGAATTCGAGTCCAACGTGTCCAGCATTTCTTACCGAGATCCCCAGTTTGTGCATTGTCGAACGGCGACTGCGTTGACACCCTTGTTAACACCGGCGAGACCCTCCCGACGATAAATGTCCGCAAAGACGGCCCACGTTGAAGGTGGCTTGATTCCCGTCGATGCAGTTTTCGCACGAGTAATTTCCGCCGTCTTCATACACGTCGTGAAACCTGACAAAGTTCATTGCGAAAAATTGCAGGTGGTCACAAATAAAGAAGAAGAAAAACAACGAACCCATGGTCGCGTAGGCCTGAGCAACACCTCCCGTCATTCCACCCAACAAGCCAGCGAGCCCGGGGTTGATGCCGGCAGAAAGTGATGCCGTTTCGACTTCAGAGGCAGCGAAAACCAGGACAGCTCCCTTGGTGGAAGCCTCAATCCAAGCCTGCGTGGAAGGAAAATGAGATATAGTGGACCAAGCCTCAAACGCAACTTGCCCAGGGGATAAGACCTTGATAGAAGCCAACGACGCCACCACGCGCCCAAACGTCCTTGCAAGCTTGCACCATTGTCTGGTTTCGGTTGGCCGCCATCTGCGTCTTGAGAACCTCCAGAGGTTGGCCCAAGGTTGTGACCTGAACACATTAAAGTTAGATTTATTTACGGAGTGACCGGGCACGCGACTCGCTTCCTAAACATTGTAACAGCGCGTTAGTATGTCAATTGCTCGCGAACTCGGATTCCGCTTACAAACTATAAATTGGACGGGGCGTGGTGGGCTGGTAAGTCAACGGTCTATAAATGATTGAATAGGTATAGGCACCATGTTCATTATTCCACCTTGATTCGCTGTCAGTCCAACACCACGTCGAAGTAGAAAAACTACGGACCAACGGCAATGTTGGACCAGTTCACGCCTTTCTGGCCGGGTTCTCTTTGGACGCCCATGTTTGGAGGGTAGACAAAGGTGGGGAGGAAGAAGAAAGAAGGAGAAAGGCAAGAGAAGGGAGGGTCAAGCTTGGACCTGCGTAAATACTTAACATTTTTTTTCTTTGGGGAACCGCA
This sequence comes from Laccaria bicolor S238N-H82, assembly GCF_000143565.1. NCBI lineage: Eukaryota > Fungi > Basidiomycota > Agaricomycetes > Agaricales > Hydnangiaceae > Laccaria > Laccaria bicolor. Next base: position 936,046 of record NW_001889872.1, on the reverse strand, counting down.
ACAATCGGACCATTTCGGACTTGGCCGTGGCAATCAACATTTGAAAACTTGCAAGGAATCCACAAGGAATTCCGTCAGAACTCGAAACCAGTATTATTGAATGGGTATGTGAAGTGCGGGATAAAAAAACATTGCATGGATCCATCGGATATGAAGGTATAACAGTTAACAAAAAATAGTATAACGTTGATCAAGAGTGGTAGGGTAGTATGTCGCATGGGGGGCGGTTCAAACGATCCAGAATGTTTATTCAGGACCAGCTCCGAGCTTCGCAATCTTCTCCTTCATAGTTTCAATATCTTCATTGAGTCTGTTGCGTTTTCGTGGTGAGAAATGAAAGCGGCATAATCACAAATTTTGAACGTACCGTGTAACTTGTTCTTGGCTTTCATCTTGTTCTTGCTCAAGATATTGAATTTCCATCGTCTTCCGATCGACCTCTAGTTGAAGTTCGTCGACTTTGGCATGGCGTGCCTCAAGCTCTTCCCTTATTGTCTTGAGGGCCTTTTCGTGTTGGGCTTCCAAGTCGTAGATCTTGAGATTATGAGCCTCGTGCATTCGTTGTAATTCCTCTTTGGTTACTCCCGAAGTTTGAGCATGCGATGCCCCATTGCCATTGCTTTTCGGAGCAGGCTCCTCGGCATCCAACGTTGCCCTGGTTGTAGCTAGTTCACCCTCCAAGTCCGACAGCCGAATCAAAAGATCTGACTTCTGAGTAGCTAACGATGCGACTTCAGCGTCATGGCCAGCCCGCAGTTTGATGACCTCTTCCGCACGACTCTTCGCCGCCTCTTCCAGCTCTTTCCCGTGGTTGTCTGACATCTCTGTCAGAGATGCTTTCGTCAAACCCAACATGTCTGTTGCAGCGGCGAGATCGTCCTTCGCAACAACGAGCTCTTGGGTTAACCGAGCTATTTCAGATGCAGCTTCAGGCGATATTGGAGGGGAAAGTTCCGCAGCCGTGCGGGCTTCTTCGATTTGAGTGGTCAAAATTTCCACCTCACTGCGAGATGTTTCAAGTGCAGACTTCGCCTTGGATAAATCATCTTGGGTAGCCTTGAGGTCAAGAGTCAAGGTATTGACCTGCTTGATCAGATCCTTCACTTCACTCTCAAGAACTGAGGCGTGCTCCGCTTTGAGATTTTCCAATGAAATTTGATTGGCTTTCTGAATTTGTTCAATCGTCGCATTGGACCCCTCGCGAAGGGTTTGCAACTCTTGACCATGAGCTTCGCCTGCTTCCTTCTGAATAGTGAAAAAGAGACATGTGTGAGGAAACTATCAGGATCAACGAATTCCCTACTAACCTTTGCACGTTCAAATGCTTCTTGGAGCAGATTTTCGTGCTGACGTTTCGCATCTTCAAGCTTAGATTGATAAGTGGCCTCTTGGCCCTAGCACTCGATAAGATAAAAATCGTTGTAAATTTTTGGCCATCCTCACCTCTAACTCTCGTTTAATAACTTCCATTTCTTCAGAAAGTTGGGCTTTCTGAAGGACACGTGCTTCCTCGATTTCCTTGGTATGGGAGCTATGGCTATCTTGAGCTGCAAGGAGTTCCTTGGCGGCTAGTTCTTGAGCGGATAAGGCAGCTTCAAGTTTTGACTGCAAACTGCCAAGAGACGCAACTACTTCTTCGTGCTTCATAGACGCCAGTTTAAGCTGTTTCTCATGCGAAGTCTTAAGCTCGTTAAGTTGAGACAAATGTTCCGCTTCCTTTGATGCCGCCTCCTCGGTTGCAAGCTTTATGGTTGCTGAAGAGTTAGCCAAGTTTTCTTCCACTGCCCTGAGTTTGGCCTGGAGCCGCTCCCGGTTATCTTCAAGCTCATCCTGCGCCTCCTTTAACTCGAGAACTTCAACTTCGAGTTCAGATACTTTGCCAGCGTTTTCCTCCTTCTCCAAATTCAAGGCCGTTACTTGAGCTTCGAGTCCCGTCAGCTGCGCAACTCTAGATTCAAGCTCAGTAATGTTATTCTGGGCGTTCTGTAACTCAATTTGGTGTTCAGCCTTGAGCGACTGCGTTGCCTCGACCAATGCTTGCAGTTCAGATTGAACCTTCAAAAAAGCTACACGCTCAGTTTGCACCGACTTTTCGGTGTCAGAGGCAGCCGTCAAGTGACTGGCTTGTAAGGTTTCCAAGTCCGCGTGTGCCGAGGCAATCTGCGCTTCGAGAGTTTCCACACGAGCGTTAAGCTTATCGACGAGCTCTCGTTGTTGAAGAGAAGTAGTGTTCGCATTCGCCAGCTGTTGAAGAAAGGTTTGTTACAATCAGAATATATATCAATTTTATAGGATGTACCTCTGTCTGCAACAATTCATTCACTTCTTGTTGATCTTTCAGCTTAATTTGAACATTTTCCAGTTGCGCCTGAAAGGTATTCTTTGCATCTTCAAGTTCTGAGGTGATGGAAGATTTGAGCTCGACCTCAGCATGGGCCGTCTGCAGTGTACTCCGTAGAGCTTCAACTTGCGCCTCCAGTGCCACAACAGCGTCAGTCTTCGATTGCAGGGTATCCGCCATCTCTCTCAGCTTAAAAAGAGATGTCAGCCGTCACGGGCAGTTTGTTTGAAGGAAGGACATACATCATTCTGCAGCTCAACAACCGCCTTTCCATCTTCCTTTACTTCCCGGATAGATGAGATGGAGCCGGTGGGTTTGGTGGGCTTAGTTAATGTCGGCGTTCCGGCCAATCTAGAAGAAGGGGGAGGCTTGCTGGAAGTGATAGGCTTCGTAGTTGTTGCATTTGGCCTCGAAAGGAGAGGTGCCTTCTTAACCGCTTCAGACACAGACGCACGAGGCCGATTCCCCGAAGCTGCCTTCGTCGACGCAGTGGAACCAGTAGGCGAAACGACTGCTGCCCGAATGGCTTGATTATCCTGTCCCAATTTCCCGTTCACAGATGCGGATAATGACGGCTTTGGTGTCGGTATAACACCACTTTTCGCCGTTGGCACAATGGATGTCCTTCGGTTTGTTGTTGAAGACGTTACAGCAGGACGTGCGGCAGGGGGGGCTGGTGCGGAACTTACGGCCTTCTTCAAGGAAGGCGCTGATGGGGCCGGTTTGGGGATAACGATAGTTCCAGAAACTGACGCTCTCAAGCTGGCTGGTTTCACAGAGCCAGTACCAAATGTCCCAGAGTTGATGATCTGTAGAGTTCTCAATTCGCAAAGACATAAGAATAGAGAGAAGGTTAAGGAAGCACCTTTTTAACAAGAGGCGTTGGTGGGTCTCCTTTCGAAGTCGCCGCCGGTTTCGTGGACATTTGTCCCTTGCTCTTCGAGGTCGTGGTCTCCTTGTCCTTAGCGGTATCCACTTTCAGTGATTTAACGGGAGCAAGGGCTTCATGAACAGTTGGAATTTCATCCGTCGCTAGAATCTTGCCATTTAAAGAGTCCACCGCAGCGCTGGTATCAGCTGGTTCGTGATCTTCATTAACCACGCACACATCCTCCTCGTGTTCACCATGAGGATTTGACAGAACAAGTTCGGAGCCGTCCATTATGGGGGGACTACCGACCACCGCTGAGCTTTGGGAGTCACCCTCCGACATGATATGAGCGGCGAGGAAGGAAGTGATATCCTCGCGGAGGAAGTTCAAGCTGGTGACGTGAAGTATCACCACAATGAGGATTATCGTGGGAAGAGAAAATAGAATTTAACAGGGGTTAACTTGGTATCAACTGTGCATAAAGTACATGTTTGCAAGTTACAGTACTCTAAGAGATCGTAGCAACGAGATTGAGTGCGTTGAGTGCCGGCTCTTCAAGAGAATTATGGTTGTAACCGAGAACTGCAACCTAATTTGACAAAATCGTCAGGTTGTGCTGGAGAACGGTGCTGGAAGACACTGACCGATCCGGGCTCAACGTTAAAGTGTGTACCTAGAGGAATGTAAGAAAAAATAGATCCCAAAAACAGGAAAGCCTGTGGCTCTTACCGAGGCAAAGGGGAAACTTGATCCAACGGGAGATAAGGACGCGACTAAAGTGGCCATGTGCAACGATGAGAACATCGCGTGTGTTGATCCCCTGCTCCTTGTATTGTTTATGATATTCCCGAACCTAAGCAGATTGGGGGTAAGCTGCGATTCAATATGGGAAAACGCGCTATGAACCTTGGAAATAACACCATCTACTCTGTCTTGCATGTCCTGGACTGACTCTCCGTTGGGGCATCTACACTGGATGAGTGGTAGGAAGATAAAACGAAATAAAAGTCACCTACCCGTCTTTCCATATCGTCCAGTTTGGATTATTCTCTTTGATTTCTGATGACAGAAGGCCTTCGTAATCGCCTGCAACCAGCGTCAATTTTTGACAAAATATCGACGATATTTTATGAGGTAACCATAGTCCCATTCTCGGACATCCTCTGTGAGGCTATATTCGGGAGCATCCTCCAGATGTTCAAATAACAGGTCGAAGGTCCTGTGAGCACGCTGACGTGGAGAGACTAGAACTGTGCAGAGATTCTTGGGATCGATCGCAACTAAGATAGGAATTGGTAAAGACGCCGGGCTTACGGTGTGCTATTGCTCACATCCTTGTCCGACCAGGCGCAGCGCGATCTGCCTTATCTGCTCCTCACCTCGCTTGGTCAGAGGTATATCGGACTTGCCAGTCTGTTGGATCATTTGGGTTAGATCGATTCACGACAAATCAATATTCCTTACGTGTCTCCTGCAATCCAGACATTAGCATGTAATAGTACAAAGCCTAGGATTCTCACCCATTCAAGGACCATGCTGTTTCGCCTTCATCAAGTGATGTTTGAGATGAGCAATTGATAAATGTGATTGTCCTCACCATGACGAATGACAAACAACCGGGGCATGTCGGTGGACATAACTGAGTGTGGTGTGGTGGACAGAATCGGCCAAGTCGAGGGGAGAACAGTTAGGATGTCAACGTCCTAAATAAAGCTGCCTTGGCCCACGGTAAGGCAAATAATGTCACATTGCGTTATAATCTACATAGTAGTAAGACGCACGGGCGAGTAACATCGCCTTTTATCTCAAATTAGTGTAGTTGTAAGATGTGTATAGCTGTAAGGAACAGGGAATGTGTTTGGAATGTGTGGGGAGAGGACAGACGAGGGAGGTGCAAGATGCAGCATCGTGACCGGTTGCTTTTATGATAGTAAATGTGACACTCATAGCACATACTCTCACCTTGCTGTCAACGTTCCAAGTATTGAACAGATACTAAACTCTAGTGGAATGTTTGATGAATGTAAGTGCTTTCACTTCATCGTCTCTGCCCACCCATGCGTTTCTGCACAGACGTACAACATCCCACTGGAAACTCAGGCAGACAAGCCGCGGGCCTGGCACCCTTGCCGCAGTTGCATTTTGAGGGTTTTGAGCCTTCGCCACATCACTCCGATGACATTCGTGCAGAGGTAGACGACATTACGGTACGTTATCAGGCTTATATATATGAGTACTATCTGAGCACCGCACAGGAGACTGAAGAGCATGTGTCTGACGCGCCAGTTTTCGATCTTGGACGAGTTCAATACGCCTTCCCCGCCCCTCTAATATCTTTTGTTGTCAGTTCCGACATGCTTGCCATGGGGTTTGCCTCCAACTCCATTGTGCTTATAGAACTGTCACATGCGGACCAAGTCATAAAGGTCCAGATCCCGAGAAAACCCACAGAGATGACCATACACAAGCTCTTTATGGACCCTTCGGGACGACATATCATCATCACATCTCAACAAGGGGAAAATTGGTACTTATTCCGAACTTGGAAGAAGCCCCGCCAACTGAAAGGCTTCAAGATGGTAATTGAAAGTGTGGCATGGAACAAATCTGCTCTGCTCTCTTCTTCCCATTCGACCTCAACCAAAGAAATCCTTATAGGAGGTAGGAACGGCGTTGTGTACGAGGCCGTTCTTGACGCAGAGGAAGATTTCTTCAAATCACAAGAACGCTATCTGCAGTCGGTATATTCCCTCCCAGAAAAGCATCCGATCACAGGCATTAAGTTCGACTATTCTCCTCCGTCGGACCCCAAGCACGCCCTGGTACTTGTGACGACTCTGACTAGGATATACCAATTCTTCGGAGTTGTCGATCGAAAATCTGAAGAGGGAGGAAGAGTTTTCTCTGCCCTTTTCGCTCAGTATCGCGAAACAGTTCCAAGTGAGTTTATTATTGTTATTTATTATGCTTTTCCTTTCTAAAGACGTCAAAGAGATCCTCGAACTTCCTGGAAATCTCAATTCTTCAGAATTGCAGTTTTTCACACCGAACTCTGATCAAGCGCTGTCAACACCGAAACGTTTGGCGTGGATAACAGGTGGAGTCTGTTGATTTCTATTTCTCGACGGATTGTTATATTGAATTTCAAGGACCTGGAATTTATCATGGAAGCTTGAATTTGGAACCCAGCACTGAAGACCATATCGATGCCGCTCAATTACTTCCCTACCCATCATTCGTAGCTTCTTCAAGCGAGATACCAGAGGCTCCTTTGTCGCTATCTTTGACTGAGTTCCATTTCATTTTGCTCTATAAGAATCGGATAGTGGGAATCTGTAATCTGGACGATAAAATAACTTACGAGGAGACGTTGCCTATTGTGAGTATCATGAAATTAAGCGTCCACTGTTTTGATTATATTGTAGAAAGCCAACGAAGTAATCCGCGGTCTGGCATCCGATCCCGTTCGCAAAACATACTGGGTGTACACCGATCAATCCTTATTCGAGCTGGTGGTCGGTAACGAGGATCGGGATGTCTGGAAGATATATCTCGAGAAAGGTGAATTTGACACTGCCCTTCGGTACGCAAAGGTAAATTTTGTGCCTTTTCTGTTTTTCATGTATATTCAGAGGTGTGATCCTAGACAGCTGGCCAACGCGACCAGATTATACTTGCACAGGCAGAAAGTTTTTTCACTGAAGGTCGTTACTATCAAGCTGCACAATCGTACGCCCGTTGTTCTGCTTCGTTTGAGGAGGTCGCTTTAAAGTTGCTGGATGTTGGGGAGCGTGATTCTTTGAGGTCATATTTGATATCAAGGTTGGAACGAAGTCGCAAAACAGTAAGCATCCTGCGTGACTTTATGCCACCCCGCCCTTACAGACGAACCGTTACAGGACTTAACACAAAGGATGATGCTTGCGACTTGGTTGGTTGAGTTCTACTTAAGCAAGTGCAATGAATTGGATGACATTGTGGCATCCGAATCGGTTTCTCATGATGTCGACAACCTAAAAGCTGAACGGATCATTGTTGAGGATGACCTGCGCCAATTTTTTGAGACTTACAAGGCGGGCAATCACAGCTCTCATTTATTGACAACAGCTTTCTGAACTATGCTTTATCAAACAGAGCAACCTCGATAAAGAAACTGTCTACGAACTCCTTCAAAATCACGGGAGAGTCGATATGTATCTTCACTATGCCACCGCGGTAGGTGATTTTGAAAGGGTTGCGGAGCATTGGATTCTCGAAGAGCAATGGATAAAGGCCATCGAAACCATTAATCGCCAGGTACTTGTCATTTTGCAGTTGTTAATGGTTTTTCCTGACCATTCTTGACAGTCAGACCTTGACCTTTACTATCGTTTTGGTCCTGTTCTCATTCGCCAAGCGCCCAAAGAGACTGTAGATGCCTGGCTTCGTCAACCTTCACTTGATCCTCTTCGCCTCATTCCTTCCCTCCTCCAACTTCAACATGCTCATCCTGATCCGTTATCTCCGAATCAAGCAATTCGCTACCTTAATCACGTCGTATTTGAGCAGCAGAGCACGTTGCCCACTATACATAATCTACTAATTATCTTCTACGCATCGTCATTGGAGGACGATGGCCCTCTTCTTCGGTTTCTATCCTCAGCACCGACTGATGCAAACACGGGAAGACCATATTACGATTTGGATTACGCACTACGTCTGTGCAAATCGACCGGTCGCACCCAACCCTGCGTGCATATATATTCCAAGATGGGTTTATGGGAAAACAGTGTGGACCTTGCGTTGGAAAAAGGAGATCTGGAGTTGGCAAAGATCAACGCAGATATGCCCGAAGACGACCAGCCTTTGCGCAAAAAGTTATGGCTCAAAATCGCTCGCTATGTGGTCCAAGATAAGAAGGATATCAAATCGTTCGTTTCTCTGTCTTCGTTTTCATCACATTCAAGTAATAACATTTCACCAGGGCTATGCGATTCCTGGAAAATACGGATCTTCTCAAAATTGAGGATATATTGCCCTTCTTCCCTGACTTTGTGGTGATTGATGATTTCAAAGAGGAAATCGCCCATGCATTGGAAGGCTATTCTTCACACATCGAAACACTGAAAAGCGAAATGGATGAAGCTACACGGACCGCGGAATCCATTCAACAGGACATCGCCGCGCTCAAGCAGCGATTCATCACCATCGATGCTGGCGAACAATGCTCAACATGTTCAAATTTGTTGTTGACCAGGCAGTTCTATGTATTTCCTTGCCACCACTCATTTCATGCTGATTGTCTGATTGGACTGGTAAGCTACCTGTCCTTTCTGAAGAAAAAGTCGGACTATTGATAACATCATTTAGATTAAAGAATATTTGCCAGCACATGCGTTACGTAGAATCATCACGCTACAAGATCAGCTTGTTAAAAATGTGCCTGCAAGCAAAGGCAGACTGAACGGGGCAGGCATAGGAAATCCAACTCCTTTGGCCCCTAACCCGCAAACGGGAAAACAGCCAGCAAGTCAACGGGCCTTGTTGTCTGCCAACTTTGGACCCATCGCAAACCCTCTGCAAAATGGTGCGAGAGCGGCGAACCTATTGGGTCGTAGTGTCATCTCGGCGGGTGATCGCTTGCGGGATTTGATCATCCCAGATGCGCTCGCTGCTGTAGTTTCGGCTCCAACATGGATACCTGGAATTGGCGGGAAAAGGACGGGAAACGAGATCGAGGGAGGGGTGAAGGCGGAAAAGTTGAGGGCGGAGCTAGACGACTTACTTGCAAGCACCTGTCCATTGTGTGAGAGTGTTGTCTCTGGGCTTGATAAGCCGTTTGTAAAGGAGGGAGAGGTGGACACATCATGGGCGTTATAATGCATGGACCGCTCAGACAATAATAGGATATCGAAAGGATGGGCTACAAAAAAAAAGACTATCTACATACCATCATGTCAGTGGTTGACTTTTTTCGTTCTCCCTGCCCTTCGACGCAGCCGTGCAGCTTTTCTTGCGCCCATCTATACATACGGTGATATTAAAATTCGTTTCCGAAAGACGGCTCATACCTGCGCTTTCGCGTCCTCGAGTCTCCTCCTTTCTTCTGCCGCCTTCTTGCGCTCCATTGTAACCTCCCTCCGTCTGGTAACGGAATTAATGGCAAGAAACGCTATGTGAAGGAGAGGGTAAACCTTTGGTAGTCAGCTTCTTTTTCATCCTTGAGCTCCGTCTGTAGTTTTTTGATCGCCATTGCCTTTGTAGTTTTTTGCATACGGTCCTCCCATTTTTTAGTCTTGACGGCGTCTGGCAGATTGGAACGGCTGTTGGGTACGTTAGCGTGAAGAAAGTTGAAACGGGAATCGGCTGACACAGTGGCAGTTTTGGCTGTCTTCCAGGACTTTCCGGATACCCTACCAGCTGAGGAGGATGCGATGGGGATGGGAGAAGACATTTGAGTCACGTGAATTGATAGTAGAGTAGTAACTATGGACTCACATGTTTGTGAGCCTTGCCTGACCTGATTTCCTTTTCATCCCCGCCGACCATCGACCATGCTGAGGTCTCCGCCGGACGCTCACGACGATCATTTGCGCCTTCTTTTGGACCAACGAACAACACGCGCTGAAGTCCACGGTCGGTTTTCCGCCCTTTCCCAATTTTCAGACACTCCCTCCGTGTACAGTCGTGCTGTTTTCTCCCCAGAGGGCAATTATTCATACCGGTCTTCCTCGCCCTACGCCGCCGAGGTATTTCCCAATCACGACGAACCCGCCGTCAGTATGCTCGACTTGGACGATGACCCTCGTTCTTCCTTTGCCTCCTCCGACAATCACGACCATAACTATTCACACTCATTTGATAACGAAGACGATAATGAACCCCTTCCTCGCATGAGCTATCTTGGGCCCAAAATGCGTTTTCATTCGCGAGCACCTTGGGAATTGGATGAAGCAACTTTGGAGGAAGAGGAGGAGGTTGAAGAAAGTCCGCGCCATTTTGCAAGCGGGTTTCCTTTTTCTCGCGGGAATGGATCAAGAAGCGCGACGTCTGACTCACCTAGCCCGCGGCCCAGTAATGCAAGCAGACCTAGCGAAGAATCGAGCCGTTCCCAAGCTTCACACAAACCCTCTATCGAAACAACTAGCTCACAGATATCATACCCACGAGGTGCTCTTTAGTAAATTCATTCGTTTTTCATTTAAAGAGGTTATCCTGATGACACTACCGACAGTGCTCTTGCTCAAGAGAGTTTGTCCACCTCTTCACTTGGCCGCCCTTCAAATTCTGGACAAAAAGAGGGTTTTCGAGGCAAGTTCTCTATCGGACGCGTCGGTTCCCGCTCTCCTGCAGCGCGTGCTATTCCTTCTCCCAGTCTTTCCCCTACTTGCACTCCCGTTCACCCTAGCTTCCCGCCTCAAACATTCCTTCAAAATGGGCATCACGACGAAACGTGCTTACCCGCGGAATCTGACTCTTACAGAACCTGTTACCCAGCGCGACCTTCGTCCTCGTCATCTTCCGAGGATGATCGTCACCCCTATGCCAACCCGGATTTGGTAATATCATACGCAGTGGAGCCACTGCCAAAATCCCCACTTCGGTCTGCCATGCAATTCCCGCCGCGTAATGACTCTAATCTGACAGTCACCGACTCTTTCACCACTTTGACATTGTCAAATTCTGGGACGCGCTCTACGCTGTCAAGCGATAGCTTATCAACGTCTTCATTTTCGAGAGACCGCCTCTCGTCGCTACAGGGCCGAGACATCTCCTCCCCAGTCTCCGCGCACAGCACTTCGAAGGACGAGCAAGTCCTGCCGGTTCCTCCACCAGGCGTTGTCAATCTTCCTGGCTGGACTGATCGTGCCACCGCGCCAGCCTTCTCACTTATTTCTCTAGAAGAAGCAAGGGCTCAGCGTATGCATGGCTCCTCAAACCATGATGCAGCCTCCCGATCATCAAACGGCAGCGCTCTTTCATCAATGACCCCATTTTCGAACGGTGAGCATGAAACTACGAATATAGCAGACCTTCCTTCGTCCGGTGGTACCGCCTCAAGGACGCGTGGGCGAACTATAAGTGCTGGCGCAAAAGCCAAGAATGCTCTACATACAATTGTAGGACAGAAGCCAGACAGACGAGGGTCGGAACCAGCAGTCTTCGGGAACCAGCCTCCCCTTGGCGCTCAGCCGAACAAAACGCTCAAGCATAAGAAGAGTGGCTTCATGCGATTGTTCAACAGCGGTAAAACGAACGAGAAAGAGGAAACAGAGGCTCCCCCTGTCCCCTCTTTATCCGATGCTTATGCGGCGCACAACCAACAACATTCGCGCGGTGCTCAGAAGGCGACGTTACATCGCATTCCCGTGCCAAGGATATCACCTTCAATGTTTGAAGCTTCGCCTGTTCATGACACTATCTCGTCATCGGGCAATAGTTTAACCTCCGTGAGTGCTTCGCTTAATCCCAGACGTACGCCCCCGTCTCTGCACATCAACACACTCTCGCGGGGTCCCGTTCCTCAAGGGGCAGCATCGGCTAGAGGCGGCGATGAGTTCCATCCGACGCGAACTTTGCCCGCCTCCTCCTCTGAGACTCCTTGGCAGATTGAGAGCCAACCTCAAAGCGCGCCCGCCAACGTATCCCAATTCCCATCACTCAAATTGCGGCCTGTATCTACGCTATTCAGTACCCATTTTGCGGACCATATCGTCAGTGACCCTCAGCCAATTTACGAGACAGACCTGGATACGCCAAGATCATCCAGTCCAACTGGACTTGTGTCTCCAGTGACGCCAGCGTCGTATTCTCGCCCAAGCAATGAACAACCCTCCAAGACCTACATCTCTGGTGACTCTTCATCGCTTGTTCAGGCTCTTCAGGAACAGATCATATCCGCAAAGAAGGCATGGCAACAGCATATTTGGGAGCTGGAAGGGCAGGTGCGGGATCTCAAAGCTGAAGTGGACGAGCTCAAGGCATCTGGCAAGGACAATACCTTCTGCAGTACATGTGGAAGGGGTGAAAAGCGTTCACCCGATGGGCCCAAACACGATATTTTGTCAGCACCTGGTGCGGGAAGCGTCGTTAACAGACCCAGAGCGAGAACAGGAACATCATCGCGTTTCGGAAATGCGATGCCGTGAGCACTAGTGACCTTGCGATCTTTTGAAGAGTATTGTATTGCCAGGACGGCTTCATTGTCATCACTTCTTCTCGCCTATCTTGACGTTCCCGCACCTGTAATCAACCTTATTTCTTACTCTTCTATTATGTTGTACTTACCAAATTTCGTTCGTTTTACCTATACCACATTTTAGCCATCTATGTAGTAGAGCTCCCACACATTACTTAACCCCACTAGGAGTCCAACTTATCTGTTCGCATTTATTGGAGATTTTAATTCGCTCCACTCACTCTCGTTTTGTTTTTATAGTTAAGCTATATATATATTGTTAAAACACAGTAAACTCAAAGGTCATCAGCTCCTATGAGCCATCCAATCCCTTTCGAGAAGGCCCTAGTGGCTTGGGAAGAGACGTTATCGACTTCCCCTCTTCTCGAACTGCTATCTTCATCCATATCTGGGTCATGAGACCGCCCGTGATGACCCACAGAGAACGGAAAGTTAGCTGCGACACTTCTCAATGTTCGGCTGGCAATGGCGGTAGCATCTGGTGTGCTGAGGAGAGGCGGAGTTGGCATATTGAACTCATGTAAACGTGCGCGCAAAGATGTTGCCACGGTAGGAATAGAATCGTCATATCGTTTACTAGGAACGGTCGCCCTTGTGGAACTGCGTTCATGGACTAGTCTCTCTTCACGAGCTGCAATATCCTCTTTATGTAGACTCCGCCAGGCGGTGAGAATATCATGTAGTTTTTCCGGTGGACAGAATTCCAACGCGTGACCTAGCAAAAACGACCTCTTCGCGAGGTCATCGAACTCCGGTTGGCGACCCAGCTGGAAACACGCAATCCAGCATACTTCTGTGGCGTCAGCTATCGTAGCGTCGTCGGACCCTGGTGTGGCGGATGAATGGAGTTGGGAGACAATGTCGATCATCCTTGCGCTGTTCTGGTACGCTCGAGGCACGTCTTCAGCCTGAAGGGCCGCATCTGCCAGCATGGCTAGCGCCTTGACTTCCGCAGCGGCGTCGCCCCTAAATCCAAGCTTGTAGCAAAGGTCTAGGATGACCTCTGTGTGCTTGTAAGCGTCGATGTTGCTCGACAAAACCTGTGAAACAAGTGAGAGTCGGTCTTTTGTCAACCGGATTTCGATGGGAGAAATAGGAATCCCTTGGCGTGATGTAACATTGAATGAGCATATTCTTGATGTTGCTTCAATAAATTCCTTTTCTCTTTGAAGGCGATCTGAGGGAGGAGGCACATCCAAACTGCAACCTTTTAGCGACCACGAATTGGCAAAAGTCAAAAGCTTTACCAATCGTAAGCCAACTTCATGTCACCAAACTTGTAGTTGCCTGAGCTTGCGTTATCATAAAGCTCACGATATGTGGTCAGGCACAGGTCTTCAATCTTATCTGCTATCTGACTGAGTTTGCTGTGAGGATCCTTCAGCAAAGCTTTGGCGATCGTTAACCCTGTGAAGGGGTCAGAAAAAAAAAAGCAGCGCCTAGATATGAGGGTTTACTGACTGCCAGTGCTCAACAGGCCCCCAAAGAAGATGCCAATAACCTCGGCCTGTGACAACAACCCAAAGGCTTCCTTGAGACCCGATTCACTTGTTTCTGTCAACTTGAGCATATCTTCCAGAAGCCATTCCCAATCTTCTTTGGTACTAAGGTGGTCTTCTACGCCACCTGCACGCCGTGCCATCCTATTCGCCCAAGCACGCTGTTCGTCCACGTTCTGGTAACTTTGCAGAAACCAACAGAGGGGTGCTGGAACGCTCCAGCGGGAAAGGATTTCTCCAGACTCCAGGTGAACGTCAAGAATGTCAAGGGCACGAGATAACGATGCCCGAGTGAGAGGTTTAAAGAAGAGCAATAATTCACTTGGCTTGCAATATGGGTGACCAGTCGTTGGCATCAGGAATGCGCTGAGAGAAGCGACAGTCGTATCAACAGCATCCTCGGCTTCGTCCCCGTCAGCCGAGTCCCAAGCTGGTAAACATTCAAAAATGCGACTCATTGTGGACCACTGATCTAGACTAGGGCTGTCGTATAGGCAGGCCAGAGCGACTCGGGCAACATCCTCGTCATCACGAATCAATCGCTGCGCCGCAGGGAGTGTCGGCTTTGAAGCCTCGAATATAACTGCGGCCTTTTCGAGCGGCAATGAGAGAATATACTCGTACAGCAGACGGGAAGAAAGACCGGGATCAGGAGTCCCCGCCCGTTCCGCGCGCGACTCCAGTATAAAAAGATACGGCAAAACAAGGCGAGAAATATCCTGAGGGAGTGAATCCGGGGTAGAGTGCGAGAGGTACGCTTGCACGACCGTGGGTGGGTCCATGTCATACCACCAACTTAACGTCCAATCGTCTGATATTCCCATGTGCTGTGGAGCATCGTAAACGAGGCGAGAAAGAAGACTGAGCTCCTCCCCCAGCTCATCCAGGCCAGGGATTCCTTGTGATGCGCCATGCTGGATAATTTCTAGAGCAACGTCGATCATACCAGTAGACATAATGACGTCGGTAACCCGACGTTTGTACCATGCTGACAATTCCTCTGGCGTTAGTGGGGGGACGGTGGGCGTGCTCGAAGGCGATCCCCTACATTCGGGTGTATTATGGCACAGAGACGCGGAAAGTCGAATAGCTGACTGTGTTTCCGCCCATTCTGACACATCCTGTTCACTGCGCCATCCATCATCCGAAAGGAGTGATTCAGCATTGGTTAAGGTGTTGAAGGATGGTAGAAGGTCGCGATAAAGTGACGGCGAAACATACTCTGGAATGCTTTCAAGCACAGTGAAGCGATAGGGCCGTAAGGCTGACGCGTGTCTTCGGAAGATGATACGAAGTGCTCCAAAAGATTGAGAGGAAGCAAATTCACAGGCGGATCGGACAAGGTCATTGAGAAGGAATTCAGAAAGTGAAACTGGACGCTTGGAAGCATGTTGTGGGTGGATTGTTGAAGGTGAGGGGGTTGTGCCATCAGCCCAAGGATCGTCCTCCCATTCTTCCATGTCATCGTCCCCTTGCTCCCACTTTTCCGAAGCGAATTCCTTCTGTGCAAGAACGTATGTATTGAGTCTGTCTAAGCGCTGGAGTAAACTTGAGCGTAGGTAGCAGAGGTCGGCGTCGGTGGCGATGGCCCGGAAATGAGTGAGGAGGGTGTCATGGGTGAGCTGAGAGTGGATATTGTCTGCCCGTCCTTGAGATGCAAGAGCCAACACATCCTTACAACGTTCAATAACGGCCTCGGTTCTTGAGATTCCAAAATTGAGCAGGGCTTGTTGTGCAGGGAGGTCATCCAGAACACGATCCAGACACGCAGTAACTACCCATAGGTCATCTGGTACGGATTCAAGAATTTGGTAAACGTGATCGGTCGTAAGCTGGTGGTCCTCCAAAGATTCCCACTGTGTGTAGGGCGTAGTTGAAGTTGAGGCCATCGTTGAGGATTGGGACCGACTTGCTGGCGTGTTCAGCAAGATGAAGCTTGACAGATGCTCCTCCAACACGATCACACTCAATCGACATTATTGACACGAGTAGCAAAACAAAACATTTGACAACGCAGTTGTGCACCACAGGAAAGTTTTACAAATGGAATAGTTTCCCCGACTCAAACCAAACTACAAAGAAATAATGTAGAGAAAAATAATGGATATGGTTAAAACAACGTATCCTGAAAACGTTTGAACATGGCACCGAAGGAGGACAATGAGGGCAGACTTACTTCATCACGCAAATATTCACCCACATCCCTATTGTCGAGATAAGGGCGATAAGAAACAATGGGAAGTAAGATGAAAGACGTACGCTTGGTGAAATACAATTATCGATGTTGGATCCAATTTTCGGGTATCAGTAGTTGAACGTGCTGTCACCCCAAACCCCTGGTATTCACGGAATTATAGTCATCTTCTCACTAAACGTGAAGTGTGCTCACTAATGGTATGTCATTCATGCTGAAAATCACGACGCCTTGGTGCTCCGGTGTATCCTCAGTTATTCTCCCCAAGTGTGCTTTCACAACATGATTCCCGTATAGGAAAGGCATCTCGCCATTGGGTTTTATCCACACCTGGAATTTATGAGTTTCAGCCACCAGAAAGAGGCCGGCAAGATTGGTGACACTACTCACCTTGTATTTGGCGTACTGTGCAATATAATCAAGTGCAGTGATGTGCAGTTTGAATTTGCCACTTTTGCTAAACTTGCCGAAACATGTACCGAGGCTAACAAGATTTGGCCTCGCTACTGAGATCCCCAGGCGCATGGAGGACTCGGAGACATAGTAAACACGATCCTTTTGTAACCTAAAACAATATGGCTCGTCTGGTCGGTCAATCAGATGGACGAGATTTTTTCCCTAAAACGCACAATCAACAGGATTTCATTTTTTGTTCGAAAATAGACGAACGAACGATATAATTTGCGAGCTTGGTAAAAATGGCCTTGGACTCGTCCTCCGTTAGCGGGCGCATCGTATAACGTTTTGTAGTTGGGTTCAAGTTAAAATTTGTGTAACAATTTATGAAGGACGCTTATATAAGCAACTCTTTCTCACTGCTCACAAGTTCATGTATGTCGGTACCTTCGTTTAATTCCTTTCCCCTCTCCTTCTCCTCCTTCCCCGAGCTAAACCCCGAAAGTCAATCTAAACCATCTGAAGCAGGGTCAAGCTCACGAATCAATGGAAATTCGAAACGCAGCAAAGACGGCGAAAGCGAGAGGAAGCGTCATAAGCACAGACGAAAGCCTCGATCCAGCTCTCGCTCGCGGCATGTCGAGAACCAGTCACCCGACGTTGTCACTGCTCCAGACCGGGATGAAGTTCAGCGTATATATTACTCCGACCGGAAGGGTGACTTTCTGAACATACAATACGGCAGTCTGCATGCCGGAGACGTGCCAAAATATCGCCTAGCTCGTGGTACGTTGCGCCTTCTAATCTCAGGTAATATATAATGAAAGAACAAGGGGGTAGGAACGTATTGGGATTGTCAAACTCTCTTATAGTTGTTCGGAGAGATGGGAAGGGCGTTGAGATTGGCGTAATGGGGCGACGTAAAGTGTGTCTTCTGTCTATCGTAAACTGACAATTTCTCAATCTCTTGTTTAGTTGTCGAGTTTGACGGACTCGACTTCTCGAGCTCTTCTCGCTGCTCCGCCCACCCGACGCATTATCCACTCTGATAAAGAACACAAGTATCGTGAAGTTGACGGGTTTATCCGAATACCTTCCCGGCACAGTCGACACAATCTCGACGACTCATACCGGTCCATCGTACCAGTTGTTGAAAATTCCGATTCGGAATCATCTCCAGAGTCCGATTACGGTCCGGACAACGACGATGACACTGATTTAGAGGGTGATACAGCTTTGTCATTGACGTCTCACCAAGAAACGCTCAAAACTTTGGAAAGGGCGTTGGCTGTCAACCCTGCTTCTATTGACAACTGGGTGTCTCTTCTCAATCATACGTTGTCTTCAATCCCCATAACTTCGAAGAACGCCACCAAGGCTCGGTCTGAAATAACAGTCTCTCTCCTGACGCGCGCCTTTTCTGCTGACCCCCAGAATTCAAAATCGAAGCTTTTACGGCTGAAATACTTAAAGGCAGGGGAAGAGATGTGGCACGAGAGCAAGTTAAAGGCCGAGTGGGAAGATGCATTACGGGTGGGCGGAGTGGAGATCTGGATGGAATGGCTCGAATGGATGACAAGGAAAGGAGATAGCGGCGTAGAGGGCGTGGTTGACTCTGCCGTACGAGCCTTGCAGTCTTTTGGATTCGACGAAGAAGGACAATTAGCAAAAGTCAGAGTTTTTTGGAGGACAGCGGTGGCTATTCGAAATGCTGGTGTGCTTTGTGTCATATTGATCTCCAATTCCTATTCCTAATACAGGATCTTTCAGGGTATTCTGAACGTGCGACGGCTATGTTCCAAGCTCAGACGGAGCTGTATGTCTCTTCCGCACTTCTAATATTCCGCCTCTAATGAATGCAAGGTCGTTCAATTTGCCCAAGTCGCTCTCAGCTGCACCATTTCAAACACAACTGGACAAGCTCGAAGAATTCTGGGAGTCAGAAACCCCACGGGTGGGCGAGGAAAATGCGAAAGGCTGGAACTCCTGGTATGCTTCAGGCAAGGCTAACATGCCCCCAGGTCTCACTACATTTTTGAAACCCTGTGATTCTACCGATCTCGATCCATACCGCCAATGGGCTGCCCAGGAGTTGAAAGCCGATCAAACCTCAATATATCCCATTCGTGCTTTGTCTGGTGACGCCGGATGTGACCCATATGGCACGATACTTTTCGCTGACATACGCCCAATGATGTTGGATCTTTGTGCGTCAAAAGCAAAAGATGCTCTGCGAATGGCTTGGATATCTTTGCTTGGTCTTCACATTCCTGGGCTCTCGCTTTCTTTCTTTGGTTCTGCGGACTTTAACTGGGATGATCGGTGGAATATGACTCATTTGACGAAATCCCCTCATCTACATGTACTCATTCCTAATTCTGGCACGCGTCACAGATCTACGCCCCAGTCTGTTGCGGGCGTCGCTGTGGGACCAGAACAAGAGTATCACAGCGTTTTTGGGCCAGTCCGACATTGGGGTATGGGCGTTCTCAATCCTTTGGACATCATTTTGGTGGGTCGAAAGGCATCAGCAACCCTGAGTGCGGTTTGGGGTGCAGACGATGTTTCAAGTGTCGATGCTGCACTGGTTAGGCAGGTGTTCAAACAGCTCAGAGAAGGAGATTGCGATCATGAATGGGACTCTTTGGCTCTATCTTTTGAAGCTGCGAACAATATAAAGAGGTACGTGCTGTCCATGTACATTGATCCGGCTTTCTGATCTCGCAAAGTGCTTTGAAATTATCCAAGGCGTTTCTGTCGACTGCTCGAGAGTCTCTTATTCGTTGGGGGACCCACGCCCAACTTGAGAGGATACGGGGTCGTGTAGACGAAGCTCGAAAGGTGTTCAAAACAGTCCTCACTGCGTCGACTTGTGATCCCACTACGGCAGGTGCGTCCCAGATTTGGTGGAACTGGGCGGAAATGGAGTGGCTGGAGGGCGACTCCGATCTGGCTGTAGATGTGATCTTACTTTTCGCTGGAATTGAAGGGAGCAAGAGTGGTGCAGCAGTATTGCGTTGCAGACGTATGCTTGAGGATGGGATACAACGCGCGTTTCATTGGAAGGACCGCGAAGCTTGGATAACACTGCGGGCTTTGCTTGAGCTTCTTATGGGAACGGCTATGATGGAGGTGCTGGGAATTTTTGATTCACACATGGCTACAAACTGTGGTATGATTGAACACGAAAGTCTTACGGTGGCTTCTTTACTCCTGCTCTACCGACATGGGATATTGCTTCGGAACGCGATGCCACCTGCCATTCTCAGACAACGAGCCGAGAAGGCACTCCAAGATTACCCCAGCAATTCGATAATTTTGGGAATATTTTTGGAGGGGGAAAAAGGACAAGGAATTTGGGGCAGGGTGAGGGGACTTTTGGGAGGGAGCGACGCGAAGGTGAAGGATGTCGCGCGACGGATTGAGGAGGTTTGGGTTGCTGGATGGGAAAAGGGTCGGTGGATGAGCGAGATTGAACGCACACGAAGTGGACTGTCTGCAGCGACAGAGCATGAGCGGTATGTACTATTTTTCTGTAGCGATGCGATACGCCCATCTTGGTTCTTGACAGGACTAGAGCAAGCTCCGTGATCTGGAGAATCTGTATTGAGTTGGAGATTCAGGCAGGGGCGCTTCAAAACGCGAAGAAGCTGCTTTTTAGGGCGCTTGGAGAATGTCCCTTAGTAAAAGGTAAGCGCTTGACAGCAATGTAACGGCCGCTAACATGTTTTTGCAAATAGAGTTGTACCTGCTTGCGTTTGGCTCGCTGAGAGGAGTGTTTGACGGCCGAGAGTTGAGTAGCATTGCAGACGTAATGGCGGAGCGAGGGCTACGGCTTCGGAAAGGGTTGGATGAAGTCGTCAAGAATGGTGAAGTTACCGGCGAGTTAAGTAATCAAGGGGGCGGAAGCGAAGACGAGATTGAGTACAACGCACGCGAGTTGAGACGGTTAATGCCTTACTAGGTGTCAGAAATCAATAAGACCATCCACTTGAAATCTCAGTTGGCGTAGCAACAGCTAGATCTACGGTCCTACACCTCGGCGAGACTGATCATGACCTTCTTTGCTGCCGGGTTCAAACTTCAAATAGGACTTGGGGTATTTTTTTTTGACTGTCTACTCCATTTTATCGAGCTTGTTGTAGACGAATTCCGGTTCAGAGTTATCCTGGAGGTTGGCATCCTTCGTCTCCCTGGCCTACCGCTGTACGAGGATTACATGATGCAGATGCAAGTCACTGGATTCAATTGCAAGCTATTGCAAGTTGCTACAAAGTATCTGATGCGAATTAATATGGCGCGGTCACGTGTTGTTCAGGAGTAATCTCCACCATTTCATCTTAGTTCCTTCGCAGCTTCTTCTTCGTCCTTCTCATCATCCTTCACCGTAATGATCTTCCCCCCTCGTGCAAATCACCCTACCCGCCCCGCAATGTGCACGTACCACAGAACGCCAAAATAACAATGTGTGGTAGTTCAGGCAAGTCTAACCCCCGCGTTGTGACAAGAGTAGAGACCAGCAGCGTCGGATCCTCGCTCACCGCTTCTCCGCCTCTAAGCAAGTGGGACCGTCCTGCTATTCCAGAACGAAGATCCAACCCATAGGCATTTACACCCAATCTCGTAGTTCGTGGACTGCGCGCTGTAATGGGGATGACGCAGGAAGCACCAGAAGCGCAACGGAAGGCACGTGAACCGCAAAGGCTGTGGCGATGGCTTCGGATTGAGAGGCGAACGTGCAGTCGTGCAGTCGAATAATCTGATCATGCTTCATTAACTAATACCATAGAAGAATTCGAAACACTCACTTTCAGATACTTTTACATCCACATCGCCATCATCCTGTGGACCAAACACCTCTTTTCGGGAAACACGCTGCCCACTACCTTCGGCCTCGGAAGAATCTTCAATGTCGCAGGCTTGTTTAAAACCCTTTGTCTTATGCTGATCAATTTCGAGTTTGAATCCGCGGCAAGGTTTCATTCCCGATGACACTGACAACCTCAAACCTCAACGTTCATCACCTCAACTCCGTCAAAGAAAAATCGAGAGTCACTCGCTATGTCTTTCCTCCTTCAACGCCGCTCCAAAGCGGTCGTACCCACCCCCGACCCACCTGTGAGACGGCAAGTGCCAGACCGCGGGATAATCGAAGCTTCGGTTCTGGTCGTTCCCCCAGATGGTTTGGTACGCAAAACGGGGATGAAATACGAGGAGTTCAACGTTGAAAGCCTGTCTGGTATGTAATTTTCTTATTCCACTAGGCTTCTATCGATACCACCAAGCTCACCATAATCTTAGAAATGATTCTGATGTATGATAAAATTATTGGACTGGTACAAGTGGCCGAGTGCAATTCTAGCGCGATCATCATTGCGTGCCAATGAAACATGTCGGAGAACAAGTTAAACCAGACACCTGGTACCTGCCATCAAGGCATACATGGCAATATCCTATTGTTCGCCGTGATCGTGCTCAGTTGCTCACTCGCTCAAAGGTTGAGGTTCAGCACCATAGCACCATGGATCATAGTAACAATGATTATAGAGGTTTCAGCTACCAGCTATTGGAGGGCCACCGTGTTTTCCTGGTGATCCATTGATTGATAGGCCCTTACAGTCAAGACACGAGAATTGCATTGAATATAAGTGCAAGTATAGGCTATTACAAACGGTAGAACATGGTATGTAAATTGTAGTATAGCGTGACGCATCACAAGTGTGACTGTTTACCTCCACGAGGCCTTGCCGCTATCGCTCACGGTGCTCTCTGCTGCCACGCTCCTTCCTCAATCCTTCCTACCTTAGCTCCTGCAATGCTCAGCAAACTTTGAACGACGTCGGGACCGTCACACTCATCCATCGCAAATCTCAACTCCACGCAAGTACTCCCCACAATTCTTGTTCCAATCAACAATCCCTCGGCTCCATCTACGTTTCGATATTCTTCACTGAGTCGACAACAAATTCATCAAGCTCACTTTCTTTCCTTTTTCCCCCCTTTATTGTGCCCGCCCATCATCGCTGGGTGTCTATATATCTTAATAACAATCCGACATGGCCGCCATTCCCGCTCCGACTCTCATACCCCGCGAAGAATGGCTAGACGCCGACTTCGATCTTCCGGAAGGTGCGCTGATACATGCGTCTTCTGATAAAGACGATGAAGACGAAGACTGGGATCTCGAGATGAACCTCTCCCGGCCAGGAGGTGCAAAAGCAAGAGCCGTCGTTGACGGAATGGCAGCCCGATTGGAAACCTCCTTGAGGCCCCCTCCGTCACAAGCGTTTAACATACGTCCTCCCCTCTCACCGTTGGATGTCGACGAGGAGGACGATGAAGGCGTTTCCACCATCAAAGTCACGGCCCTCTCTCACTCCGTCTTCGCCAAACCTAGCGCCAAACCGACAGCGGATGTAATCGACGAAGATTTTGAGGATGCATTTTCCCTCCCTTCGGATCTGACACAACTTTCGTTGGCACCTTTGTCTCTCAACCATCGATCCTCAAAGAACTCCCTTGAATGGGGAGACAAAGACAACTCCTCATCCTCGCAATCTTCGGATGCATATTCAACACTGGGGTTCGCAGAGGCGTCCCCTTCTTCGAACTCGACCTCTTCGGTGTCGTTACCCGAGATTGAAACTGAGGATGATGACGACGGAGATCAACTTGAAGGGCTTGTCATTCCTGCATCCTTATTTGAATCTAAACAAAGTGGTCGGCAACTCACCAAGTTGTTGGAGACAAAGAAAAAGGCCAAGTTGACTAGCACTCACCTTAAAGTATCGGCTCCCAATCCGGAGGATGACTTTGAGACGGGTCTCATAATTGACGATGATGTCGACCTCAGCCCAAGCAGACTAATGTATAACGCCCAGCATCAATCTCAGCGCCATTTCAATCGAAGTAACAGTATGCCTCCTCAGCGCCCCTCCACTTTACGGCCACCGTCTCGACACAAGCTCGAACGAGCCAAGTCTCCCGCCAACCCCCCCACATCTTCTGCGAGGCAGCTTCAGAAACTCCGATTGTCCCCTTCTCCTCCTTTGCTCCCACCCTCTAGGTCGCAAACATACCAGTCTCTCTCCTCCGCTCTTCCCTCTCCCCCATCCTCGAGTAGCTTCCTCTCTCCCAAGCCTGGAAGCCTGCGCGGTCAAAAGTCTCACTCTCGTCTCAAACCACCTACCCCTCCTGCAACAACACGGAAACTCACTCGCAAAGCCTCTTTGTCTTTTTTAATGGATTCTAGCTCCCAAGCATCCGGTTCTGGCTTAACTGCTGAAAGTTCCAAACCAGCTCGTTACGAGGAACCAACGGCTGCGTCTCGTGCCAAGACTCACAAATCCTCTACGAGTCGATTGTACGACTTCACAGTTCCTCCTACTCGCCCATCCACTCCATCCTCTAATCCTGCCGCACTCCGTTTAACTCTTCCTACTCAATCCCGTCTCAAATCAAGACCTGCGCTGTCACAAGTTTTTGGAGGGAACACTGCACCTGCAGCACAATCACCGCCACCGCCACCTATCCCTCCCAGACCTCCATCCAGCGTCTCATTACGAGCTGCATCACGACTATCAAACAACCCCCCGCCTCCCAGTGTTCCCAAATTGCTTCGCCGACCCAAACGTCAAAGGACGTATGGGGATGGTACAGAACTTGATGGTATCGATGATCTACCCACAGACCGCGAGAAAGAGGGCCGTTTTCGAGTGCAGCCGAAAGCGATTGGGAATCGCATACCTGGAGCCTCTTATCCTAATACCAATAAGAGCGGCGAGAAACCGTCGGAGAAAGGAACCATCAGGAGAAAGGGGAAACGGGATGGCTCTGCTACCGACGGTAATTTTGCAATCTAGTGCCACAGCGTATGTAGGAACTGACTTGCATACTCAGAATACCCAGTGGCTTTGGCTCAATCGACCAATACTTTACGACGTACAACAACGCGCATTGATTTCCTGCCGAAATCATCAGCTCACACTGAGAGCGATGTACTACCCAAAAGGAAGAAAAATGCTTCTTCCCCATCAAACACCCGTCGGAAACCCACATTAATACGAAATTTAGGCGGAACTGGTGGTCCAAAAGGTGCGTCATATTAAGATAGTGATGATGATATTGACACTGCGTTCAGTGGTTGGGGACATGAAATGGAATCCGCATAGTCTTCGGTGGGAAGGTAATGACCAGGTCCTTCGTGACTTTGATGCTGCTGTTGGAACGTCAACGCGGCCAGCTCTCATAACGCAGCTTACGGGATCATCGATTGGCTCACCAGCTGGCTCATTCGCATCCGGTGCAAGGGTGGTCGGAAACATGTTTTTCGACCCAGTACGTATGTGTTGGATATCTACACTGCCACCAGAAGAAGATGAACCCGACGTCTTTGCCAATCTCGCAGACGATGAAGAGGATGGAGCAGCATGGGAATCGAAGGGTGGCACCATCAGGGCGAGCGTACACCAGCGAGTCTCCGATGCAGGTAGTGCTAGCACTTCCTGTGCCAACTCTAGCGAATCTTCGGACTTGCGTCTGGGTGCTCCAAGCCCTGCGCATAGTCATACACGGACTCTTTCAGAATCAGGCAGTGAGCGAGGCTCGCGTGCTTCGATGGTGGTGCGTGACGTGGATGAAACCTTCCTGGAGAAATGTCGAGACGCAGAAGAGCGACATCGCGTGGAAATGAAAGGCTGGAAATCTACGCTCGCGAAACAGGACTTGTATGCCAACCCTGATCGCTCTCACCTTTATGAGATCAGGGCCCTTGCCACACGGAAATATTGAGGTTCTCTGTCTTTTTCTTTATTCTAATTAAACTTATATTGACGCTCCTTACTGTATTACTTCGCCTTTGGTTCATCCTACTACTACTAAGACTCATGATCATTAGAGCCTTGACACACTCGTTTGTAATCGATACGGAATAGATCCATGGAAAGTCTAATTGAAGAAATTCTTGTCAGATTTTTGTCTTGCAGCCTTCTGATCAATGGGCACCCTGTCGTCACATTCCAAACTATACTCTGGATCTGGCCGCATTGTATTGTCCTCGCATAATCAGAAACCAGTCTTCGCCGAACTTTCATCTTCATATCCCCTC
This sequence comes from Laccaria bicolor S238N-H82, assembly GCF_000143565.1. Lineage (NCBI taxonomy): Eukaryota > Fungi > Basidiomycota > Agaricomycetes > Agaricales > Hydnangiaceae > Laccaria > Laccaria bicolor. The sequence goes on along the minus strand of NW_001889872.1, from coordinate 910,461 downwards.
AAGCTCCTCTCTCCACGCATCACAGAAGATGGTGTTGCCGTCGTTTACATTGTTACGTACGGAGGAGGTCTCGTAGGGGGTGATCACATTCTCTTGTCCGTCAATGTCCAGCTTGGCGCAAAGCTTGTATTACTCTCTCAGGTTCTCTGCTTGCACTTTGTTTCCTAGCATCGGCTGATTCGTTATTAGGGCTCTACCAAAGTTTTCAAATCTCGTTTGGGAACTCGACTTGCCTCCGTCAAAGCCGAAGTCGAAATCATTCCCAACAACATTGCCGCCTTTAGCTTGACCACTCAACGCATCCGGTTTTCGGTTGGGGCTAACAGCTGTCTATTCTTGCTACCCGAACCGGTGACATGTTTTCGGGATGCCTCCTACAATCAGATTCAGACGTTCGATCTTAGGGGGAACGCGACGGTTGTGGTTCTTGACTGGATAACCTCAGGTCGTAAAACTCGGGGCGAGGACTGGGTGTTCTCTCGCTACTACAGTGCAAATGAAATTACAGTGGATGGGAAAGAGGTTGCTAAAGATATCCTTTTGCTGGATGATGAAACACTAGACTTTCAATTTCCTCTTCCTCGGCGATCCATGGCCACTAGGTTGGCACCTTACTCTTGCTATGCCACCGTGATCTTATATGGTCCTCAAGTCCAAGAAAATATTAGGACCCTCAATGCACAATACGACACGCTCTCTGTCTTCAAGACTAAAGCTCCGACAGACCTAATTTGGTCGTTTAGCCCCATTGATAACAAGAAAGAAGGCGCCGTAGTTAGGGTGGCGGGAAAAGACACAGAGGCGGTCAGACTGTGGTTAAGGCAAGCTTTAAAGGGGCTTGAACCTTCCATCGGTATCGATGTGTTTCGGGCGGCATTTCCGTAGCCAGTAAGGGTTTCAACATACTTCAACCGAAAGTCACATCTTATTGCGTTGACAGGGCAATGTGTTTGTATATCCGCGATCTTGCGCTTAGATCGTCGAGTTCTATCGCTTGATGCATAGTAGACTCAACACTCGTTCTTTTCCGGAATTAAGCGATATTGGAGCTATTGTTGGACTTGCAACTTCCTGATGATCCTGATATTATGTGGCTGTCCTCTGAAGTGGAGGCAATGGTACGACACCTTCCCCCCCTTTTTTTTCTCGATGGTCTCTATAGCTGAGAATATAAGCATCAGGCCATCACAGTTTAGTGACCACCCTTTGTTGACATTACGGCGCATCCAATCGCCCTAAATTCATTTGCGATTTGAAACATATTCGCCGTTTTTAATAATGGTGTGAAGAGCCCCTTTTCTCTGGGTTTTCACCCATCAGTGTGTTCTTTTGCTCAATGATCTCCTGCTATCACGCTTCCCAGCGTGGAAAATGTGGACAGATATTCATGTGCTGAAGCAAGCGATGAGTATATGATGTCCCGGTTTTGCTTTGAACTGTCTCCTATGGCAGACATTCATTCCTTTTTCAAAGACGACACGCATAAATGCAACGGCCGTCTCCCGGCGGCAAAGCATCGCATCTACTGCTCTGAGATCGACACTTCTGCTGTCGTGGAGCGGAGACTGATGCGACGAATAGACTTACACGTCATCCCTTGGTTATCCGTCTTGTATATACTGAGTTTCATGGACAGGGGAAGCGTCGGGAATGCGAAGGTATTTTCAAAATCATTCACAACTACATCTTTGCTGACCGGCCAGTAGCTTTTCCATTTAGAGGAGGACATTAATATCAACGATGGAAAATATTTAATCGCTTTGAGCGTGTTTTTCTTACCTTACGCGGTATTCGAGGTCAGTCAACCCATTCGCCGTTTCTGCTATATGTTATGTCTCTTTAGCCGGCCAGCAATGTGATTCTGCGTAAATTCAAACCTTCGTTGTGGCTCTCTACAATGGTGCTTTTATGGGGGATGGTTATGGTTCGTCAATGGGATTCCCTTGTTCACATCAAGATACACGTTCTTTTTTTTTTCAGATCTTGCATGGCTTCATTCGCAACTACAGTGATCTCATCAGTTTGCCAATATTTCCTATTTTTCGGCAGCTCCACCAACTGACGAGTGTCGGCGTAGTCCTGCGCATCCTCCTTGGAATTACAGAGGGTGGCTTATATCCCGGTATTGTCTTCTATATCACTAGGTGAGTCTGTGCTTCAAGTCTTATGTGCTTTACTACGTCGTTTTACTGAGATGTTGATGTCCTTTGAGCTGGTACAAGCGTTCCGAGATGGGGTCCAGAATTGCAATTTTCTTTTCGTCGGCGGCCATTGCAGGCGCTTTTAGTACGTCCCTCTTGTGGATCATATTCAGGCTAATTTTAGCTTTCGTAGGTGGACTTCTGGCTGCTGCAATTGATACCATGGACGGTGTCGGTGGAAGACCAGGTAAGTTCACCCTCAGATCACCAGAAACTTCTAGCTTATACACTCAGGATGGTCCTGGATATTCATACTTGAAGGACTGGCGACGATTCTAGCATCTTTCGCGTCGTTTTGGCTTATCCAAGATTTCCCAGACACCGCAAAGTTTTTAAATGAAGCAGAACGTTTGTAGCTCATTCATTAGCAACAGAGTTGGGACATTGGCTTACCGCCGAACAAGGTGTCTTTGTCGTCCGACGTCTCGAGAACGATATGAAGCTGAGTGCGGCTGGAGAAATATTCAAGACGGAGTACTTATCGCAGAGTCTAACTGATTGGAAGACTTGGGTCGCAAGCATGTTTTAACGCTCTAGTTTAAATGGCATGGTATTTATTGACACGTCGGTACAGTGGGCATTTTCATGGGTTTGTCAGTGCTTTGCCGCCTATTGTTACGCATGACTCTGACTTTGAAGCGCTAGTGATGGCCCACTCTACGCATTCTCTTTATTCCTACCTTCCACTATCAACCAGGTGAGTCATCTAAGTTTAAACCCGTTTATGTTTGGTTTATATTTCATTCCGTGCAGTTAGGTACGTTACTTCTTTTGTGACTTCAATCGCCGAAGTCGATAATTTCATTCGAGGATTCCAAGCAACCGAGGCCAATTTACTATCTGTCCCTGTTTACGTATGGGGCTGTATTGCCACATGCACCATTGGTTTTCTAGGGGATCGCATTGGGTCGCGTTACTACATCAATCTGCAAGTCTTTGTTTCAGAGCACTACATGACAAGTTGACACTCATTTCTTTCGTAGTTCTCTCTTTGGTGTTGGATTGGTGGCGTACATCATCTTAATAGTCTCTAGGTCACCAGCACTTTCGTACTTTGCTGTTTACTTGGCCGTCTGGCAAGTGAATTTTTATTTTGTTCTCTCGTCACGCACTCATCTGAAGATTCTCGTTCTAGCGCAATTTATCCCACGATTCGTATGGCATATTTTGATCCCACTCCAAGTATGTTTCACCCATTTCTATAGCCAACTCTGTTGCTTGGCTCGCAAGCAACGTTGAGGGTTCTTACAAGCGAAGCGTGACTCTGGGCATGGCAATTGGTTTCGGCAATATTAATGGGGCGGTAACAGCAAATATTGTGAGTATGAACAGCTGTTCCCGACCCCTGGCCTGATTGGATTGCAGTATCGTGCAGGAGATAGACCATGGTATCGGTTTGGCCATGGGGTTGTCCTCGCTTATATTGCGATTGGGTTTTTATCTTCTATCCTGTTTGCCAAACTTCTGGAGCGTGAAAATGCTCGTCGAGATCGTGGTGAGCGGGACGAGGTCATCGAAGGGGTAGAAAATGAACATGCACGCGAGCGAAACGGGAAATTCGGATGCGTGGAGGCTGCAAGGGCTTTCAAGGGGGATGAGTGGAGTGGTTTCAGGTATACCCTGTGAACAACGATCATACGCTCTTTGCTCGATCAACTTATCAGGCATCGGTGTCCTAATAATCCAGAGAATGAGTGGATTGCGTTGATGAATATTAGATACTACAATACAATGACATGGCCTATATCTATAGAAGTAAGTTAGAGCTTCAATGTGTCGTCGAGAGTTTTCGCGATAGCTGCAGGCACAGGTGTAGGTCCTTCCACTTCGGGAGGTGGTGATTCGAGAGGAGGCGGTGCACTCTTTTCGCCACGGTTCTCGTCAAGCCATTTGTCCATGTCATCAGAGCGGCCGGCGAAAGGTCGTTTCCCAAGTAGATTGATCATATCCTCGCTGAAATGGCATCAATTTCTTCGTTCAGCGCCAATTAGAACTAAACGGACGTACCGCGTAATGACTTCTTTGTCCAGCAAGAGCTGAGCGACCTTCTCCACGTCTCCTCGATGCTCCGTTAAGAGAGTTCGTGTCCGCTCGTAAGCGTTTGTGATCATTTTACGGACCTCGAAATCAAGCATCTCTGCCGTTTTCTCGCTGAACGGTTTCGTCCAGTTCTCCTTCGTTGCCCGGTCACCTCCATAACTTACAGGACCTATCACATCATTCATGCCATAGTTCGCGCATGCCTCAAAGGCCATGCGAGTGATTTTTTGCAAATCATCCTGTGCACCTGTCGTGATGTTCTCCAAGCCAAAGAAGATCTCTTCGGACACCCTGCCTCCAAGCGTCATACAAATACGATCGGTCATTTGAGGGGTGGAGAGGAGATAGCGGTCTGGGGGTAGGTACTAGAAAACTGTGAACGTAGTACAGATGATGCTTTACAGAGATACTCACCTGCGCATAACCAAGCGCCCCTGCTCCCCTTGGAATGATGCTGACTTTGAGCAGAGGATCGGCGTGCTCCAAGAACCAGCCACAAATAGCATGTCCAGCTTCGTGATATGCCACGGTCTTCTTTTCCTCAACACTCAACACCCTGCTCTTCTTCTCCAGCCCAACAATAACACGTTCGATGGCTGTGTCGAAATCAATTGATTGAACATATTCCGAACCTTTGCGAGCGGCGTGGAGGGCTGCTTCGTTGCAAACGTTGGCAATGTCAGCACCCGAGAAGCCTGGAGTAAGCACGGCAAGCTTTTGTGCAAGTGAGTCGACATCGTTCTTCAAGGTGTCTTCTAGACGCAAAGGCCGCAGGTGGACAAGATAAATGCCTTTACGACCCGAGACATCAGGTCGATCGATGGCTATGTGCCTGTCGAATCGCCCTGGACGCATCAGAGCGGGGTCAAGGACATCAGGTCTGTTGGTACCCGCAAGAACAACAATGTGTTCATCGGTGCCAAACCCATCCATCTCAACAAGCAACTGATTCAACGTCGACTCCCGCTCATCATTCCCCCCAAAGTTGCCGCCCTTCCCTCTCGATTTGCCAATAGCATCGATTTCATCAACAAAGATGATACATGGAGCGTTCTTCTTGGCGGAGGCGAAAAGATCGCGGACACGGGATGACCCGACGCCGACAAACATTTCCACAAACTCGGAACCAGACACCGAGAGGAAGGGAACGGAAGCCTCTCCTGCTGTGGCCTTTGCGAGGAGGGTCTTACCAGTTCCTGGAGGTCCTGACAAGATGGCGCCACGAGGAATCTTCGCACCAAGTTTCTCGTACTTGGCGGGCTCCTTCAAAAACTTGACAAACTCCATAATCTCCTCTTTTGCCTCGTCCATACCAGCAACGTCCTTAAACTTGATTTTGACCTCGTTGTCCTTGTTAAAAAGTTTAGCCTTGCTCTTGCCGATGCTGAATATCCCACCGCCTGCGCTGCTGCCTCCCTTTCTACTGAGCCAGTAGATGACACCAACAAGGAGAATAGTGGGAGCAAAGTTGAGGAATACGCCAAAGGTGGACATCTCGTCCTGGTATGCGACGGGAATTCGCTCATGACCTGGGATGCCAAGCTCATTCTGAGCCTCCTCAAGCTTGCGCTCAAAGGCCTCGACACTGCCAATGGAGAAATGGTATTCGCCTCCCCCCATGCTTCCAGCTGGGTACATGGAACCAGCTGCATTTGGATGGAGTTTGACGCGAACCTTGTGGTTGTTGACGACGGTGAGCTTTTCAACAAGTCCTTTTTCAAGGAAAGCGGTGCGGAACTCCTGCCATGTAATCTCGCGCGAGTGCGACGCACTCGAATTTGAATAAGCGAGATACGCTACGGCAGAGGCAGCCATGAGCGCTAACTGAGAATTTGAGAAGCCATTGTTGTTTGGGGGAGGAGGGGGGTCGTTATTACGGCGATTTCTCTGTTGGTCTGAATTGGAATCGGAATCAGATGGAGCAGATTCCTGCTTCCGCTGTGACTGCTGGTACTGCTGAAAGAAGCCTTCAAGGGCTTTTGGAATATCTGGCTTGGGGGGCGGAGTAGGCGATGACTGTTTCTTGTCGGATGATGATGGTATGGACGATTCTTTTTGCTCCTTCTGCTTGCCTTTGTCGGGATGTGTAGCCAATGAACGAGCGGTTGAGAGAAGGACGACGCGATTATTCCGGAAGAGCGAGGTAGCTTTAAGAGAACGAGAAAGCATTGGAGGAGGAGAAAGAAACGACAAAATTGTTTGAATGGATTCCCAAAGTTAACTGCCGGAGCTCCTCGTAGCCAGCTTACGTCACCCGGCAAATTTCACATCCATTCCATTGCTTAGTACTCCTCTACTTCAAATGCACAGCAAAACTGTTCTCTACCTAACAAAACAATCCCTTTGCCATCGGGAGCCCATTTAAGATCTCGAGTTTCAAAATTCTCTGTTTCAGTCTGTAAGCAAATGTGCCATAAGTGGGTGGTCAACGTACTGGCTGGTATACCGATACATTCCGCCATCTCTTCTTCGCCCCCTTCGCCAACCCACTCGTCACTCCAGGTATAAACGCTTTGGCCCCTTGTGCAAAGTGCCAGGCTGCCTTTCCGCACAGGATTCCACCTTCCATGTAGAATGGGGCGTGCATGTAGCAACACACTTCGAAGTCGAGGTGAAAATTGTGCTTGAGAGGAGGGGAAATCGAAAATGTGAACAGCTGATGTGATGTTTTCTGCAAGAATCGTTGAGACGATCTACGCGGGTGATTTGACTGAATCCCTCACCAAACCGGGCCATGAGAAGGCTTCCAGTAGTGTTCCATTCGAGCTGCACAGTGCCTCTTTTTGGGTTGGGTTTAGTAGGGTCAGCGCGTGTGATGTTGATTGAGTGTGTCCCCTGAAGTCTTTCGTCTAGGCAGGATAATTAGGCCATGTTTTCTTTTACCTGCTAGATGCACCCACAAGACAGAAAACCACGGCCCTCCGTTGTTTCCATCCATTTCGAGGGCTCCCGCCAAACAGCCTGATGGTAATTCAGGGCATTGAGATCAATGACATCAAAAAAAGACTAACAACACTAGGTGGTATTCTGGCCGACAACTCTAAAGTTGCTACAGGCGACCAGCTAAGGCTATCTAAAACATAAATCTACAAAAGATTAGCCTGGAGGTTCTGTAAAAGCAAAGGATATTATACCTTGTCATCATATCCTCCAACAACAAGGAACAAACCACTGGGATGCCAAGATACGGTTCGAATACCAAAACCTGGGTCGGATTCTGGGGAGAATGAAGCAAGAATTTCACCAGCCAGAGTTAAGATATATAATTTGTACTGGCTTCCTGGGATCAGCCGAAATTTTAAGTGTAGAAGGTATGCAATACCCACCTCTAAAGGCCCTTCCCACACCGCAATGTGATTCCCAGTGGGCGACAAGGCCAGAGATGATACGAATGATGTTGGTAGGGGAAAGTGCTGAGTTTCTTCAATAAATTTACATCTTAGACCAAATTAGATTTACCCGAACGAGTTTATAGGCAGCAGACGCTTCATATACACCTATCGTGTCCTTCGATTTATGTCGTTCAGCCAGAACAAAATACCGTCCATCGGAGCGAAAGGCATAACCTGCAGTATGTCAACTATGAGCCTGGCCAAAGGCAAGAAAGAAACCCCACCTCTGTCGATATGAGTGGGAAATTGAATGTATGTAGCACTCCCCGTGGTCAAAGACCACATTGAAACACGTAACTGAGAATGTTCTGAATGAGTTTCAAAACAGCACAGCAAGACTTACCCCCCACTCAGAGAAGCATACCACGGTGCGTCCATCGGGTGCCCACTCTGCCTTGACGAGCCCTTTTACTGTCAAGTTGTATCTGCGTGCATGGACAGCAATGGTGGATTACCTTCAGCGCCTGAGTCTATACGGCCACTCCATTCCTCGTCGCGTAATTTAAGAAGGTGTACAACGCCTCGCTTTGTACAAGCTGCAAGAATGTATTCAGAGTCGGAAGACCAGCCCGCGTGAGTTATCCACGAGTCGATTTGAGGTGTTGCAGAACTTGAACTAGAAGCCTTCTGTTTCGACTTCAGCACAGATAACGCCGCTTGAGGTGGTGATGGAGACGCGTCAACGAGCCAAGTTCGCGTGATCTGAAAGTTATCGGTGCGGCGGACAATAATCCTATCTTGAACAGCAGTGAGAATAAAGTGGGCTCCGGGACTGAACGCGACGAGAGAGCCAGAGTGTCGATAGATTTCAGTAAAGTCCATGAACACGATGCGTCACACAAGTTGCATTGTCACAGAATCTTATCTTATCTCCTCCCATTCACTTACCCACGATCAAATTGTTACAGCAGGGTACCCAAGCTACACAATACCTTTGGTTTCCACCATGCCGCCTATGACTCTCAACGGTATCGTCACTAAAGCAGGATTTATAAATAAAACCGCAACCATAACAGTCTCGCGGTGGGTAGAACACAAGTTGACCGGAAAGGTGGGAGTTGGCCATTCTCGAACTCTCCTGCATGTTGAAACAGCCGCTTCGTAGAGAATCGTGCGAAGTAAAAAATATCTGGTTCACGACGAACTCAACCGTACGTTCATGCAGTTCTCCCTTGCCTTTTCGCTAATTTCTACATCAACACAGAACTGCGAAAGGATGATGTCGTTACAATCCGCAACTGTCCACCTGTATCAGCCTTGAAAAGGTTCACATTGCACCAGTTGCTGAAGAGTCCAGAGACAGAGCGCGACGTGGCGCGTGCACGCAAAGCTCAGGAGACTTCAGAAGCCCCGACATCGACAAGCGTATCCTCCGCCCTTCGATCATGACATTCACTCTCGCCTCAACCAACTGCGTTGTCCAAATTCGCGTAACATAATCATCAATCTATACTGCGAGGGATGGTGGTGACGCTATGGATGGGTTTTGGCCAATTCTTGTGGCCGCTCCTGCTGAAGAGCTGTTTGGATATTCACGAGCTGGACAAAGAGTTGTGTTTTAGCAATGCCGGACACCAGGGAGATAATACATACTTCTTGCTTTTTGATATCCTGCTTCTGCTCAAAATCTTTGATTTGCCCTTCCACCCGTTTACTGTACCGACTCTTAACGGAAAAATGCGGTGGACAGCAGGGTCACTTACATCTCTCCGCGTATGAACTCTAGCCGAGTCTCAACGTTGGTTTTTGCTTCAGCTTGATCCTGCTTCACCAACACAGGCCCAATTTGCTTGTAGACGTCGTTTTGTGCTGTCAACTGAGCGAATTCCTAGAGTTACATATTGTGAAATAATCGCATTTTGGAAAGGGAAATCGGCGGAAACTAACCTGCTTCACCAGCTCATTTTCAGAGAGCTGCGCGTCAAGCCGCTGCCTTGCCTCGATCGCTTTGGATAAATCGACCTGGAGTTTCTGATATTCTCCAGAAACTTGCTGGAACTTGATTGCCAAAGACATTTTCGAGAGATGATGGTGGCGATGACGATTCGAAAGTGTCGACTTTCGCCGAAGCAATCATGTTCTGTTACAATCTCCGTGTACATACTGAAAGTTCCTTTTCCGCTCAAATCCCCGTGGTCATTATCTCTCTCTCCGCCCAGCATGTGTGTCCTTGGCTAATGGCGGCTTATGCACTTACGATTAGCCGCTGACGATTCTATCAACTGGACATCAATATCTCCAAGCCCCTGAATCCTTCTCTCTGGACTTTCTCTGCTAAATGTCGCCCGTTGCCATTGATTGGTCCAAAGTGGATCATCCCGCCCTCGTCTTCGACCGTTTTCCTAGCCGCAGATCGGTCGTATACGGAGTCAAAGGTATTGTGTCCTCATCCCAGCCCTTGGCAACCGAAGCTGGCCTCGAGATCCTCAGGAAGGGAGGAAACGCCGGTGCGATTTTGATTTGGTGCAACATTGATCAGATACTAATGAGGATATGTACGACAGCGGATGCCGCAGTAGCTACCTCTGCAGCCTTGAACGTGACTGAGCCGACCTCTTGTGGGATTGGCGGGTTGGTCTTTTCTGTCGATTAACAATGACCCCTCAAACTGATAAGCCGTGATTGGGACAACAGTGATGCTTTTTGTCTTTTTTATGACGCCAAAACAAAAAAAGTGCAAGCATTGAATGGTTCTGGGCGTGCACCACAGAAACTTTCCGTCAAGTACGCGCAAAGCCGCGGGTTGACGGGTTCAATCCCTCACACTGATCTCAACTCTGTGACGGTTCCAGGTCCGTGTGATTGTAAGATATTGACATCGACTAACTGTTAGTGAAGGTGCTGCTGCTGCATGGATTGATACAATCGAGCATTTCGGTAGCGGAAAGGTAACCATTGCTGACATTCTCGACCCGGCCATCCGATTGGCAGATGAAGGGTATTTATTTCACGGCACTTCAACCTCCTAAATGAAGTTCTTATACCACCATAGCGTGCCAGTCTCTGAAGTTCATAGTCATGCTGTGCGCTGTTCCTTCATACATGTTTCTCTTGCTGAACTTAACACCTTATTACAGTGGCAACTCTCCGAGGTAATTGCCCAGACTGGGCTTTCTCGCCATGTGTTTATTTATTTATTTTATCGCAGAGTCTACTCAAGACGGCGTCCGCTAATGGCGATGAAATGCTTTTGGATGGAAAGGCTCCCTTGCCAGGCCAAATTATCAAATTACCAAACCTTGCCCAAACATTCCGAGAGTTGATTGCAAGCGGGAAGGATGGATTTTATAAAGGAAGAGTTGCTCAGGCAATCGTTGACCTCGTCCAAAGTAAAGGTGGGGTCATGGAACTCACAGATATTGCCGAGCACAAGTCAACATTTGTCGAACCAATCCAATATACCTATGCAAATGAAGTCACTGTATATGAGGTGAGATCTTACTTGAGTGTGGCGAATACTTTTGACCACTTCTCAGTGTCCTCCCAACGGTCAAGGTCAGTGATTTGTCATCGATGAGAGTACGAAGTGTCATCGTAACATAAGGGATTACTGCTTTGATCGCTCTCGGCATTCTGGAGAGTATGCAAGAACAAGGTCTTGTCAAGGCGCTGTCGGAGATGAAACATAACTCTCCCGAATACCTCCATACGTTGATCGAGGCCTTGCGGTACGTCCTTGCAGCGTGACGTATTTCTTCTTCTTGAATCCTCGTTTCATCCAGGCTAGCGTTCGCAGGTGAGAAAGAGTTTGGTAAAAAGAAACATATACTAATTTACATGCAGATAGCCAGTGGTATGTTACGGATCCCGATGTGAGGCATGTCCCAGTCAAAGAGCTTTTGAGCAAGGTTTCATCTTTCGCTTCATTCACTCCCTTTATCTGAAAATCTCATATTGGTTCTTGTTCTAGGAATACTTGGCGTCGAGGGCAAGATTATTCAACCCTCAAAGGACTAACCCTCGAGTAATTCATGTGAGAAATAAAATATCGCGTCTTACTCGTGCTCAAACATAATACTAGGGGAATCCAAACAATTCGTCGGACACCGTTTACTTTTCTGGTTCGAAACTACAACAGTTGAAGTTGACAATGTTATGAACCATTACTTTTAGTTACAGACCAATGGGGAAATGCCTGCAGCTACATTCAGAGTAACTATGCTGGTGGGTGGCAATACCTTACTTGCGTGAGATGGGCACTGATATGACACGGCAAGGTTTTGGCACAGGTGGTATGTCGAGTTTGATTATAGTTGATAAATTCATAACCGCCGTGGCTAGCTATCCCCAAGGGTTGTGGTTTTACTCTTCAAAACAGGGGAAGTGCCTTCGTCTTGGATGAGAATCATCCGAACGGGTTAAAGGTCATTCTATGCGACGCATACAGCTTCCTTGCGTGTTACGACTCATCACGGCTTACCAGGGAGGGAAACGTCCTTATCACACTATCATACCTGCGATTGCCACTCGAGGCGATGACCTATTCCTCAGTTATGGGGTGATGGGTGGCTTCATGCAGGTATTGAACATTTTCTTCACAAGACACCTGACTTTTGAGCTGACATCCGAAAGCCTCAAGGTCATGTTCAAGTCCTCCTTAACATCCTCAGAGGATTCACTGCTCAAGCAGCCCTTGATGCGCCTCGGTTCTGCATATCAGCCGGCACTCCCGATTCGGCGTCAGAACATACCAACAGTAAAATTTATCTTGAGGAAGGAATTGATTTAGAAACGGTGAACAAACTTCGGGGTATGCTCAACATTCCTCTCGGCCATCTATTGTATTCACGAACGCGTAGACATGGGGCACGACGCCAGCATAGCGGTTGGTTTTGATCGAGGGATGATGGGCCGCGGACAGGTCATTCAGAGGATTCAGGATATATCAGGCAGGACGGTCTGGGCGGCAGGGTCCGACCCTCGAGCAGATGGACATGCTGCTGCACAAATTTGATAAATGTACGATTTAGATGGCCCATCACATTCTCCTCTGTCGTTCGCTTCCCTCTGGAATGCAATGTAAATCAGGAGTCGTTTGCTGAGTGACGCAGATACGAACCTGCTTGTTGGCGTCTGTATTCGCGAAGTTCTTTTGTTTTATCAGGACCTTCTATTTTTCCCCAGCCAGCTAGGGGGACGACGATTGCTGTGGCATTGTCTTCACCTCCCAAATCTTGAGAAAATGATAATATACGTTCTGCCGCTGCCTTTGGATGAGGAGCGTCTCGCGCTAGATCAACCACTTCGTCATCCGAAAGGATTGACGATATTCCATCCGACACAAATATCAAGTATGCCCATTCATCCCCTTCACTACGTAGTCAGACCATGATCACTAAAAACATTGAATTTACAACGCCACCTTTGAGAAGCTTCGTCCTCACTTCTGGTTCTGGAGTGACACCGAATCGTTTGTAGCGGAGATCACCAAGACTGTGGGGTGTCTGATTAGAAGGAGGTAGACCTTTCATCAATCAACTTGCCATCTAGTGTTCATAAGAGCTCCCATCCATCTAGACGCAAGATAAGCAAGCTGAAAAAACAAACTAGAAGCTTACGACTTTACCGAGATTCGCCAAAGGAGTCCGTGATCAAGGACGAGCCCATCATTCTGCGAAGCCGTATACTTTCTACATGAGCATCCGCATGGTGGTTTTCGGTCATGGGAAAAACTCTTCCGCCGTTTGTCGCACATAAAAGTACTCTCGTGTCTCTTGAGAGAAAATCATTCGTCAAGATTTGTCAATTTGCGGTATTCACATACCCGCAGTGTGCAACAGTGAGTGCTAGATTTTGCGATGACAAGAATGATGTTGCTGGAGCATCTAAAGAGTGGAGAATGGCTACTGAGGCGGTTGCCCCACAAGATTGAGTAACTTCATCGGAAGATAAATTTTTGTCTACCTAGGTGAAATGAGAAACTGGAGAAGGAACAGAAGAGATCATCTCACTTCGAAGAATGCCAGAGTGGCGCGTGCCTCAAGATCCAGTAATTCTGTGTTGTGACTAGGGTCAATCCATGGTGCAAGTGCCCCTCCTTTGAACCTTTTAAAGTAGCCGCCGATTTCCTTTATCCATGCGAAGAGGTCAGGTATGAGTGACTTGTCAACGGATTCAAAGAGGCCGTGAAGCTCCTGGCGTAGATACTGGGACACCGCAGATCCTCCATGGCTGGGAACGTTAACTTGTTGAATGATGCAAGCTTGAACAAGGCTTACCCATCATATATGCCCACGAAGACTGCTTGCCGTGCCAGCAAAGGTCCGACGCTCTCCGGGTTCCAATCGATGCCATGAGCTTTCTTGACGCTGAGACGGAGTTCGGCCGGATCCAACGATAAAGTGGCAAAGCCATGGAAGTCTTCCTGGTGGCTGGGCACGGAATATAAGAATCCATGCTCTGAAAACAACACATTTTACTACCCTCTGTTGCCGCGAGATGTAGCTACGCCGATAACTTTTGGGGAAGCCAGTGGAATGCGAACTACGCCAGCTGAGAGGGCTTGAATCCGACTCGGGAGAGCATAGAGTGGGCGACCGAAATACCTTGTGTTCCAACGCGTACGTAGTCGTGATATCTTGCCACCGTTGTGCGATTAGCGTTTTTTGGAAGAAGAAAAGAGCGAAGGAATTGGTTGGCCATTTATTTAAATCCAACTCGGTCAACATCCCATGTTAAAATGCTCAAGTCGTTGTGAGCAGACAAAAGGTAAATGTAATAAACTGCTAGTACTGAATTTGTCATGGATATAGTGCAGGCTCAGTCAAGGGCTCAGTCGCCAGCCGCAGGATATCTTCTTGAAGGTTTTGAGCATCTGTACCCAGAAGAGGTCGTCAAGTCTCATTATACTCCCTTAAGAAATTTTGTGAACCCTCGGCCTTGACTGTAAGGCGAGTGAGAGGAGACCCCATTGAACCCCACTGCATAGGCACTTGATCGACATCCTGCACCATATGTAATGTGCCCAATGATAGCCAATAATAGCCGATGATAGATTCAAATTGAACGTGTGCGTTTCTATGAACGTGATCCGCTCAAGTTTCAAGTGCACACTTTCGAAATCAGTCCCCTCGGAGTAATCGCGATATCTATGAAGTCTGAGGGTAGGAAGACGGTAATTGTTACGGTAATAACTATTACACACCACGAATATCTACCCTGGTAATATCACCCACCGTAACGGCTGGTGTCGAGAGTAATCCATGAGTTGAGAGAGGAAGAAAGAAAGTTTTGACATTTGGTTAGCATCTAAATTTAGCTTCACAACTCGGGTGGCATCACAGTCACTACCTCCGAAATTCGCTTCTTTTGCTTCTTTGCGCTCTATCTCGCCTTTATATAAAAGCCTACCCCAATCATGGCGCACTTTAACTGCCAATGCATTCTGCAAACAAGCTTGTTCAGCTTCTTCTCTTAGCTAGCTCGCCTTTTGTTGTGGCTGCTGCCCATTCTGCCTCTACATTTGCCGGCTCTACCTCGACGGCTGTATTTCCTCCTCCAAATGCCACCGTCACTGCAACGGATACCTTTTTCCCTGATGGCTCTCAGGTCGGCTTCGCTGGCCCAACTCCTAGTTTGTCAATTGTTCCATTTCATGAGCAGTCTTTGACCTATTGGACGTCTTAGCGGGTGACGAGGCAGAAGCCATCGCTACAGCACCTTCCAACTCAAAGGTGGACTCTATTTACCCCCTCGTAAGGCCAGCAGCAGCCGACAAGCCATCCAAGGCTTTCGACCTTCTTCAACATCTCGCCAATCTTGCTCCTTGGCAGTCCGTCCATTCATTTGGGCTACCCTCTTCCTCCCCATTAATTCCCGATGGTTGCAATCTCCACCAAGTTCATCTTCTCCATCGTCATGGTGCGAGGTATCCTACCTCAGGCTCTGGTCCAGCCCACTTTGCAGCAACCCTACACGCCGCCGCGACTGGCTCAGGTTTCTCTGCTTCTGGTTCTTTGAAGTTCTTGAATACCTGGACCTATAAGCTTGGTGCTGAAATCCTGACGCCCTTTGGAAGGTCGCAATTGTACGTAGTCACGTTCCTTTTCTTTTCTTCCTTACACGCTGATGAAACAGATTCAACTTGGGAGTGGGGTTTCGGCTCAAGTATGGCAAGTCGATCCTATAGTACTCGACCTGACCAAAGTCGTGACTGACTGATTATACTAGGTGATCTTTTAAAGGGCTTCACAGATCTGCCAGTCTTTCGCACTACGTCTGAAGGTTCGTACCTCATAACCTTATATTGCAACTGGACTAAGCGTACCCAAAGCCCGCATGCTCGACTCTGCGTAAGGACGCTGTTCTACTACGCTTCACCTCGACTGACCTCATGCTCCCTTGATGTAAAGCTTAACTTTTGCAGCTGGGTTCTTCGGGGTTCAGACCTATCAGCAAGACTATCACCAATTGATAACTGTTGAAGATTGGGGTCAAAACAATACGTTGGCACCGTATTTCAATTGCGCCAATGCAAACAACAACATTAGCAGCTTTGGCAACGTTCAGGCCAGCGCATGGGCAGCAGTATACTTACAGCCAGCGCTCGAACGCCTCTCACAGGAGATCAAAGGAGTCAATTTGACTATCTCAAATTTAGTATCAATGCAGCAGTTGTGTGCCTATGAGGTTTGTTGTTCTTCAGGTATGCCCTCATCCTAGCAACTGACCCATTGAAGACCGTTGCTCTTGGTTTTTCATCCTTTTGCGGATTGTTCACTGAGGTCGAGTGGAAGGGTTATGAATATTATATAGGTACCACAACGTCCTTGTCATTTCTCGTTTGGTTTTGTCTGACTTGTCATTTAGATCTTGAATTCTGGTACGGAAATGGCCCTGGAAATCCGGCAGCGAGCGCCCAGGGGATCGGCTATGTCCAAGAGCTAGTGTCACGGCTGACACAAACGCGCATCACCGAGTTCAATAGCTCAGTTAACGAGACGATTGTAAGCAGCAATGTGACCTTCCCTCTGGATCAACCTGTCTTCGTAGATGCGAGTCATGATACCGTCTTGTCGAGCAGTTCGTTTTGTCGCTTTCTTTCCGTACATACGCTGATAAATCACAGTTTTCGTGGCCATGAACTTTACCAGCCTAGCAGCGAACGGACCGTTGCCCACCGACCATATTCCGAGCGGACAGGTAGGTGCCTCTTGTACAAAACATTCATGTTACTGAAGCAGTGCTGCATTAGACCTATTTTGTCAATCAAATAGCACCCTTCGCCTCGAATATTGTCGGCCAAGTCTTGTCTTGCCCCGCCAGTGGAAAGCCGACCCATATTCGTTGGGTGTTGAATGACGCGGTGCTCCCGCTTACGGGCATCAATGGTTGCAAACCGAACGAGAATGGGCTTTGTGAACTGTCCACTTTCATCGCGGGGATGAAGCAACGCATACAGGAAGTTGACTTTGCATTTGACTGCTTCGGTAACTACACCATACCCATTCCCGACTTGATCGTCGACGGACAGTATCCAAAGAATCTGAGGAAGTGACGATGAGGGTGTAGTGATTCTTAGATGTATGAAGTAGCAAGTACTTTGAAGTTACTGTGTTCTTGGCACCATTGCTGTTGTGAGTCAATGTAACGTTTGATAGTAACGCTTGAAGCACACCAACATAGGCAAGTATGATCCTTTCTACCCCACGACATGGGGGGAAACCAGTCTACTCCCAAGATAACCCCGCAAGACCACGCCATTCTGGAGTTCGTACCCTCACTGTCTTCCGCCTTCCGTCTAACTATTCTCTAGCCTCAAATTGCAGCGAGATAAGCTGCGACAATACCAGAAAAAGGTTTTCCTCTCCCAGCAAGCCTCAGACCATTTCTAACTACATATTGGTAGATTCAAGTGGTCTTGGACAGGGAACATGCTATTGCGAAAACCCATATATCAACGGGCCAGAAGGATCGAGCCATTATAGCATTGCGGAGACGGAAGTATCAGCAAGGACTCTTGTTAAAGACGGATGGTCAGCTTGAGAACCTGGAACAGCTTGTGAGGCCTATCATTATTCTCTCGCTGTATCCCCTCAAAGTGACACATATCCAGGTTTCTACGATCGAGTTCTCGTTGGTGGAAGTGTCGGTTCTCCATGGCTTGAAACAGGGCAACGAGGTTCTTAAAGAGATCCACCGAGAAATGAATGTTGAAAGCGTCGAGAAACTTCTGGAAGAGACGACTGAGGCCAGAGAATATCAGAGGGTGAGTGCGACTCGAACATGTACACCCGTTTCAATTCTGATCTGGAAGCAGGAAATTGGCGAAATGCTCTCAAACAACCTGACGTTGGATGAGGAGGATGCCGTTCAACTAGAGTTGCTCCAACTACAGGCTGATCTTGTCTGTATCCACATCTCAAAAGTTAGGCAAGCTCTAACTTGTACGCTTCTAGGAGGCACAGTCAGCTCCTCAGCTCGAGTTACCCGATGCCCCGTCGGTGGCGCCTGTCACATTGACTCCACAAGGTTTGCAGTTCATAGCCAGTGATAAATTTATACCACCATCTCATGATCATAATCAGAAAAGGAACCAGACCGCGCCAAAGTGTTGGTTGCAGCATAATCACACCCGTATCGTAATAGCCTATATAACATCAAACACGATCCATACTACCAACCTGCAAAGTCTCCAAAGCCAACCTTGCGCTTCTTTTTGGGCTCGCCCGTGACAGAACCTTCCGTCGCATCTTGGGAACGCTTTAACAGATACTTCCCTACACTGGCACCCCCAGTTTTCTCCGAACTGGGTGTCGGATTTACTGACCCAACTTTCACACCAAACCAATTGATGTCATCTTTTGGTTTTTCTTTTGTACCAGCCTGGCCATCGGTAGCCTTCTCAGCCTCAGCTCGTTTGGCCAGCTTATTTGCCAATCTTTTTTTGTACTCTTCGAAGGGGTCCTGGTAACTGCGGCCTAGGGTAAACGTTCACGAAAGAGAGAAGAAGCTTCAAAGCTTACATCACCACTTCACTTATTCGGACAGTCTTCGCCGGTCTGTCTGAACCAGGTTTGACCGGAAGCTTCTCAAGTGCGTCGAGAACGTCTTCACCCCCAACGAGTTTACCAAACACAGTGTGCTTCTTGTCCAAATGTGGAGTGGCTTTGAATGTGAAATAAAACTGGGAGCTGGAAGAACGTTTGAAAAGGTCCTCTGTAGAAAATGAGCAAGGGTTTTACCTATTTGTATTTGCGCCCTTGTTGGCCATCGCAAGAACTCCTCGGCCATCATGCAACGTGGCTCCTTTCACATCATACTCATCTCGAAAGGGAGTACCCCAATATGATTCGCCGCCTGATCCAGTCCCCGTCGGATCCCCAGTTTGAATCTAATCGATATTAGTCAAGGACGTGGGACCTGTAATGAACACACCATGAAGCCAGGGACAAGTCGATGGAATAAGCAATTATTGTATTTTCCGGCCCTTGCCAACATTAGAAAGTTGTAGCACGTTTTGGGAGCCTGGGCCGATCAGAACTATACAAATTGAATGCATAATTGATGTATACCTTTTCGCAGAAGAGCTCTAGGTTCAAACTCGCACCACCGAGGCTTGTGACAACTCGAACATACGCTCGACGTTTGCCAACATCTTTTTCTTTTCCTTTTCCCTTCAGTGGTTTGGAAATATCCTCAAACATGAGCTCTTCCTTGAGTTTTTATTAGCAAAAGTAGCCCGAATCAAGGCAGGAACATACTTCATCCCACAGCAATTGAGAGCTGTTGAGTTGTGGATCGACAGAAGTCGATGTCAAGGAAGCACCTGGCATGCCACTCGAGTAGGGAGAGACATTCCCTACACAGCGTCAGATTGGTCGTAGATACAATCACACGGAGGCATACATGGAACGCTGGCCTTGGCTTTGACAGCTGACACAGCTGATGACGACGGCTTTGCAATTTCTGACTTGTTCACGCTTTGAGGAAGCTTAGAAGTGGTTACAGAGGGAACTGAGGCTGGGGGAAGTCCATGCAGATTTTGCAAAGTGATAACATCTTCTCTACGAGCACAAAGTTAGTCAAAATTACGGGACGAGGGAAAGCAAATACGCACTTTTTGAACGCCACATCGTTTACCAAATCCTTCCCACCTTGAATGCTTTCTGCTAAAAACACATTTCCGGTTGTTGCGATCGCGACGATATGTGAGTGTTCGTTGAAGGGCTTGAATGAGATTGGGTCATGTATTTCGCCTGTGGCCTCTTTTCGAGAATAATTCAGGGTAATCAGGTCGGAGGGGGTGAGAGGCTGTTTGGTTATTGGATTTGTGTTGTTGTGTTGTCTGATAGTTCACTTGTTACATCAAGCAGTTTCCCAACTGAATTGCGACTTACTTGAGCCAGGGTATAATGTTGACCAGGTCAAAGACAAATCCCGTTCCGTCTGAATTTCTCGCGCAAACAGGATGCGTAAAAGGTTGGAAAGAGAGAGCACAGCAGTCAAAGGGGGTTATCGAGACGGGGCCACCTTGCACTTTTCTGGTGGTAAAGTTATAATTGCAACTATATATAACCAGAAACATACTCACGACTTGAATCCTCTCGACGACGAGTGAGATCCAAAGAGACCTGCGTGCTCCGCGTGGGTGATGTAAAGTTTGTCCGAATTACCGTGTCCCATGGTGGTGGTAGGGGGAAAGAGTTTGGATCCAGAGCCGTAACCAAACAAAATATAACGTCGAAAATGAAATTCTGTGGACAAGTGTAATGTCCTTATGCTTGCGCATGCCTCAAAACTGCTGCTGACACCCGCCTTGCAGAATAGATCATTTATATCTCCCTCCATCTTTCTTCATTATCCTTCAGCACTCAAACCACAATCTAAAATCATTCCCTCAAAAGTTCGCCCCTCCGTTCCAGATGCAATCGTCTCGGACATCTCTCTACTCCAACGCGTCCTAACTGCAAAGGATGCTCAGTCATTTATAAAACACTGGAACGCCCTGCAGGCGAGAAATGTTAAGGCTTTTCTTGGAACAGCCAAGCTAGTTTCTCTGTCCCAACGAATTGCCTCACTCGCAGGGTTTAAGGGATGGGACTCTGAAACCAGGACTGCTATAGACAACATAGCTCTAAAAGTGTCAAGCACCCACAATACAGATGGTTTGTATACCTGTATGCGGTTCCATCTCAAGAACAACAATCCTCAGGCCGTGATTACCTTATACCAGAAGCACATGCAGAGTATAATGGAGGGAGAAGTAGGAGGGCAAGTCGAGGGGGCAGAAGATCATCAATTAAATCAAGAATATCACGCTTTGCATCTCGAAACCACGCCAGCACCCAAGCCACTCGATCCAGGTCGTGTCTATCTTCTGTTGGCGGTGACCACTGCCCACGCGATGCGAGACTCTTATGCGGATGCATTGGAAACTTGTCTTGCAACTGTGGTTCGATTTCACGACTACACCACAATGGAATTCTTGCGTCAACTTGGGCCAAACGCCCGCCTGCGTGCCAAGGTTCAAACTTATGTGGAGCGGCTTGCCGTTTCCCGCCTTGTCGCTCGCCCGCCTTCGTTGTCAAAACATGTTTCGGCTTTAGCTAAGGCCAACTCCTTGCAATCATCAGAAAAGTTATATGAAAAAGTCATTCAGGGTATTTTAGGCCCAGAACCCTACCTCGCAGCCGATCCTTCTCAGATCACCCCTTCTCTATCAATTTCGATGACAGAACTGGGTTGGACCTCCTTCCTTGCAGCGTTCCTCAAATGTGAAAGGCGAGATCTAGCAACGAAGGTGTGGGACGACCTGATTCGTTGCGGCGTCCGTCCCGGTACCTCGACGTGGACAGCATTAATCGACTCATTTGCTAGGATTGGGGCTACCGATGATGCCCTCTCCGCGTGGGAGATGATGCTTGCGCAAGGGGGAAAGCCGGAAGGTCTCACATATCGTGCCATAATATCAGCTTTATTCCATGACCGTCGAGCAGATGCAGCGATCGAAAAGTTCAAGGCATTTCAAAGAAGTCATTCAAACCCAGAGATGGCTGTCCATACACTCGCAGTTCACAACACAGTTTTAAACGGTCTCCTTCACACCAATCGTCCGGTCACCGCGAACGAGGTCATGATCAATATGCATGAAAATGGACCAAAGCCAGACCTTGTATCGTACAATACCTTCCTGGGGTATTATAGCCGATTGGGCGACTTTAAAGGACTGGCAGCGGTCGTTAGCAAGATGTCATCGGAGCAAATTGCTGGGGACGTTTTCAGTTACTCCACGATTCTCTCCGCCCTGCTGAAAATCGGCAAGCAAGACGCACCAGAAACAATCCTTCAACTTATGCGAAACCAAGGAATCCAACCGAATGTTGCAATTTTTACCGCCATTATCAACCACCAAGTGCGCGAGAAAAATGAAAAGAACCTCGCTGCAGCTTTCTTCATGCTTCAGACTATGGAACAAGAATCTAGCGCACAGCCTAACGAGGCAACGTACTCGTCTGTTTTGGCCGGCTTGTACCGAGATGGCTGGCTTGCACCCGAGAAGGCAGAAGAGTATCGAAAGAATATCGTCGCAAGGATGAAAGCTCGCGGTGTTGTTCTCAGACTCCCAACATATCACATTCTTCTCAAGGCGTGCTTAGATTATCCATATCCGGAGGGGCTTAACCACGCGCTTGCATACTTTGAAGACATGAGGCGGCACACCCCGCTTGTTCAAACTACATGGTACATCTTGCTTGCTGGGCTCCTCCAAAGGGGTGAGTGGGCAATCGCAGAGGAATATGTGAAGGAGATGAAAAACTCGGACGTTTCTCCATCCGCGAGTACGCTAAAGTTAGTCAGAAAGATCAGAAGGCGGGGGAAGTAGAAGTATATATGTAGATACCTGGATTTGTGTCCAATTCCCGTCACAACTTTCCCCAGAAGAAAGCTTTTCCAAGACCGAGACGCAAGTATCGCGCATAAACTACAATAAAGTGAACATGGAGAGGATGTGGATAGACGCCGTTCCTGACCTACATGGCTCCATCTTCTGCCGAGCCATTTCCCAAGGAAGGGGAAGAGGACGACAGCTAGAAGCTGTTGCAGCTGCTGCAGACTCTCTTCCCACTCCTCCTGTGCCAGACGATAGTCGTCGTCCGAGTCGAATGAAGCATTTGAGGAGAGATCGTCCAATGAGACGTCTGACCGTGGCATGTGGTTGGATGGATGCTGCGAGAACGTTTATTTGCACAGTTACTTGTTCCAAAACAGTAGTGCCTAACTCTAAAATTCTCCTACATAAACGCACTCTGCAGAATCCATGTATCATGGAAGACGCGACCACACCCCGCTCCAGGCTGGTAGGCCAGCCTCTTCTCTACGCCATCTCTGTCTTTGCTAGTTTAGGCGTATTTCTGGTTCGTTTGTCTATCGTTTACCTTTGCCCAATTTCTCTGATAATCGAGCACAGTTTGGGTACGACCAAGGGTATATTATCGGCTGCTTTCGTTGTGAACGACGTTCTAACATCGCCTCAGTGTGATGAGCGGCATAATTACTGGTCCCTACTTTCGAAAGTATTTTAATTATCCCGGTCCCCTCGAGGTCGGAACCATGGTTGCAGTACTAGAAATCGGTGCTCTAAGTACGCAACGCGTCCCCCTATTTGGATCTTTGGCTGACCTTGTCGCGAAAGTAACATCCGTAGCCGCAGGACGCGTTGGAGATATAATTGGTCGGAAGGGAACTCTATTCGTAGGGGCCGTAATTTTTACTGTCGGAGGCGCCATTCAGACCTTCACAACTGGATTTTGGACGATGATTATTGGCCGAATCACTAGTGGCTTTGGTGTTGGTCTGCTTTCGTTCGTGGAACTCATCATTGGCTGTCTCAGGGGCTGACGTTCTGTGGATAGAACAATCGTACCAATCTATCAAAGTGAAATATCGCCTCCCGATCACGTTTGCTGCCAGCCCTCTTGTTTCCTTCATATATTGATTCAGAACAACAGCGCGGCGCCCTGGCTTGCATGGAATTTACATGCAATATCATCGGCTATTCATCGTCTGTTGTGAGTTTCTCCGTGCATGTTCCAAGTTTCTGTAACTCTTCAATCTTAGTGGACGGATTATTTCTGCTCCTATATTGAAGGGAATCTTTCTTGGCGAATACCGCTTTTCGTACAATGTGTCATTGGCGCTATCCTTGCTGGAGGTTCATTACTCATGCCTGAAAGCCCACGGTAGTTCAAGCAACATTTTATCTGGTCTCTTCTCTCACCTAACTTGCACTTGGACAGCTGGCTTATTGATGCGGAAAGAGAAGTAGATGGTCTGCGAGTCATCGCCGATTTGCACGGTGGGGATCTCGATGATCCAACTGCAATAGCCGAATATGACGAGATCAGAGAGAAAGTTCGGGAAGATGTAGGTCTGCTTCGCCATCATCATTTTCATTTCTAAATACCATGGCCCTAAGCGTGAATCCGGCGAGGGAAGATCATACGGAGTGATGTGGAGCAAGTATAAACGACGTGTTTTATTGGCAATGTCGTCTCAAGCTTTTGCCCAGCTGGTGCGTCCTGTCTCAACCATTCCATTTCCCCCTCATTGAGTATTTTCTAAAGAATGGCATCAACGGTAAGTTTTATCATTTCAACCCTTTGTCTTCTGAACACTATTTCGTAGTCATATCATATTACGCACGTAAGTTTATTTCGATTTTTATCAAAAGGTATCAAGGTGATTGAAAAGTGTTTTAAAGCTCGGGTGTTTGAAGGTCAGCTATGAAAGTTACACGTTTTAAGGGTGACAGGGCTGAATTCGGTTTGAAAGAGGCAGGCTGGATTGGGCGGCAGGCTATTCTAATGACTGGAATAAATTCGGTCATATATGTTTTGAGCACCATTCCGCCGTAGGTGGGCTTGCCCCTATGATCTTTCCATCACTAATGCCGTGAAGGTGGTATCTTGTTGACCGCTGGGGGCGCCGTGCAATTTTGCTTTCTGGCGCGGTCATAGTGCGTTCGATCTATGTTCCATTCGATTAAATTCTGACAGCGGTCAAAGATGGCTGCTGCATTGGTCGCAACCGGTTGGTGGATGTATATTGACGTTCCCCAAACCCCGAACGGCGTGGTCATCTGTGTCATCATTTTCAACGCTGCTTTTGGATACAGGTAAGGGTAACGAAACAATTTTAAGGTATCTAATTTCTTTTCAGTTGGGGTCCCATTCCTTGGCTGTACCCTCCCGAGGTGATTTTATTTATTTACTTGGTCGACCTTTAACTGAATATTTCCAGATTATCCCCCTCAACTTTCGGGCAAAGGGTGTATCATTATCGACGGCAACTAATTGGGCATTTAACTGGGTTGTGGGAGAGATCACACCGTATCTCCAAGATCTCATTGCATGGCGACTGTACCCAATGCACGGCTTTTTCTGCATTTGCAGCTTTATCTTAGGTCTGACTTTTTACCTTCTGTTACAAATTGAAACTGATAAGTTGTTTCCGTTCAGTCTATTTTCGTAAGTTCATCATGGAGGTGTCAAGCTTGATTTCTCTAACGCATCGAAGTGTACCCGGAGACCAAGGGCGTTCCTTTGGAGGAAATGGATGCTGTCTTTGGAGAGGGTAGGCTTGATCCCGAACGTCAAAGGATGGAGTGCTCATGGTTTTGGCTACAGACGCATTGCAGGAACAACTTGAAAACGAATCTGAACGGACTTCGCTGATCCTTCCAAGTCATGATGTGTCATCACGACTCCCGCGAATCCCTAATGAACAGAACTGGTTCTCACGACTGGGGCGGACAACTGAACGCCCTCGTTATGAACCGATTACCGATGTCACTGCAGATGAGCAGCGGTAGAACACTATGGACGGATTTATGATATCACAGCACTGAATGCTGCGAAACTGTAATTCCAAGCTACATAACATACTTACTTAATGGTGAACGTCAGTGCAGTGGTGGCTGTGTCATGAAATTTCTCTTTTCTCATTTCAACTCTGTCGCTCGTTGCCAAATTGCTTGCCGCCGACAATGGTTGTTTCACAGTGCTCGTTGTATGAGTCGTAGCGCAGAAGGTTACGCTGATGCGCTCGCAGCTCAAGGCACTTCAATAGTTGACAAGGAGGGTGAACGAGCCACATTTGAAGATTTGGGACTTCATGCACCGATGGCTGCATCATTCCGGACTGCCTTTCCAAATGTTCTTTATCCCACGGAGACGCAGAGGGAATTCATTCCTGCAATTCTAGAGGGAAAAGACGTGCTATTAAGCGACGTGACTGGATCTGGGAAGTAAGTGCTTGTTGTTTTACAATTTTTTCTGGTGAAGTAACATGTGCAGGTCATTTGGCTTGGTTATTGCTCTCCTAAACAAACCACGTACCGTTCTTAAAGGCACGAAGACAGAGAATGCGGACAACATCACATCACTGGTCATTGTACCTCACCGAGACCTTGCATATCAGCTTTTCCACTGGATACAGAAGGTGGTCAACGTGAGCAACACGCCTCCGTCTCTTTCCTCTGTAGTGCAAGTTTTAGTCCGCGACGGAGGTTCACATCTTGGCAATGGTCTTTCTACCCTCAAGGAACAACCTCCACACATCTTGATTGGTACGCCCCAAGCCCTGGTGGACATCTATCGTAGCGATAGTCAGGCGTTGCAACTTTCCACGCTCTCAAGTGTTGTTGTGGATGAGGTTGACTATTTGGTGGAAACTGTACCAAGAAAGGACCCTCAGAAATCCTTTTACAAAGCTACGAAAAAGGCTGAGCAAAAAATCCAAGCCCACCCCGGCGTGACTCGACAGTTGCTGGATATTATATTCGCACGAAGGAAGGAACTTAACGAGCGACGACGAGATGAACCGGGCCTGTTTCAGCAACGCAGGAGGGCAAACATCTTGGATGGGCCCATGCGGCAGCTTGGTACACCGCAGTTAATTCTGTCGAGTGCCACACTACGAACGCACCTGAAGAATTACCTGTTTGATGAAAGTGGGTGGCTGGATAAGGATAACGTTTTGAAAGTTGCCGGCAACAAGGTAAAAAGGAATGGAAGACTTTCTAGTGCGAGCCATCAGAACGATGATGGAGCTAAAGCTACACAACATTCTGTGATCCTTGTGTCTGAACATGATATCCGTAACATTTCCGGTGCCATGCCGCCAATTGAAGATTCTTCCGAGGGCGAAGGCAGTGGGCAGCGTGTCTCCCCAGCAGCCGTGTTTGCTCTACACGACGAGGATGGAAAAGAATCTGAACGTGAGTGTTTCGAATTCTCTATTGTATTAGTTAATGAAGCATGATCAGACTATTCGACTACACGTTCGCCTTTCAATCCGAACGCGTTGGAAGCCATCGCCACAGCCTTTGCGGTTGATGTGCCTTCCGTTGCGCTTCTGGTGCTTCCTGCCTCATCCCCATTACAGCGCGCAGTACACGAACTGAGAGAATTGGGTGTAAATGCCTATGGGTTGGATCTCCATTCTGGAACAGCAGGACGATCTCACTTGCTTAGCGGCGGAGAAGCGGTGAGCGAGAATCCGACGCTGCTGGTGTCTACGCTTGCCACGACGCGGGGGCTAGACCTGCCTGAACTAACACATGTTTTTGTTTTGGGAATCCCAGAGGGACCGAAGGTGAATGCACGTTCTGTGGATGCGTACGTGCACATTGCGGGGCGGGTAGGGCGGTTTGGGCGAGGAGGGAAGGTAATTACTGTGGTGGAGGACGATGAGAAGGAGGAGGAAGAAGTTGGGAAAGTGGTGAGCGAAGGAAGTAAGATGAAACGAATACTCGGAAGGCTGGAGATTACTCCTGTTCGATTTGAGCCATTTGTATGACCGCGGAGGTATAAGATGAATATAAAAAGTTTGACTCCTCCGTCCGAGTTTGATGTTGAATCACACGCGGTGTCTGTCGCCGCGCTCTTCGTGCGGCTGACTCTGCCTGAGACTCTCTCTCTTTTCTTTACTATCATGTCCTAGTCCTCCTCCAATGCGTCTCCACTTTATTTTCTCTTTCTTCGCCCTCGCCTTGGCCCAGTCGAACTCTTCACTCCCAGTCTCCTTGACAACCGCCTCTCTCACCATCACGATTGCCACAACTCGCTCAGGAAACCAGCCAACTCAGATCGTCACCGTTATCCCAGTTGTCTCCAATGTCACCCTCACTCCCACCACCACCTCTTCTTCTTCTACATCCTCTTCTGCCACCCTCCAGTCGGCCTCTGCTTCCTCTTCATCCACCCCTGCACCCATTGTCCTTGTACGTCATATCTGTCATTTCAATTCATATCCTTGACTCGTCTTTCAGGCTACAAAAGTTGATCCCGCGTTCGGTGTATTGGGCGCCATCCTCATCATAACTGGTCTGCCTTCTGCCTTCTGGGGTCATAAAAATCGTTGGTCAGTATCCTCTTACTTTGTCTTGTGCGTATCTAATTATATTCACAGGACTTCTTTCTTTCTCATCGGATTCTACACTCTCGCTTTGGTATGCACAGTCTTGATTCTCAAATTCGGCGTTCTGCCCTCCGTCAATCCTCCAAGCAAGACCCTTCGTGGCATGTTTGTTCTCGCCTCGTCCATAGCTGGTTTTGCTGGTGGGGCCATCGCCATCTTTTTTTGGAAGGCTGCTAGGTTCGGTATTGGAGCTTGGGGAGGCTTTGCTTTCGCCCTTTGGATTCAATGCTTTCAGAACGGCGGCCTTATCAAAGCCATCGGCTTTAGGTGGTTACTTTATATTGGTTAGCACCTTACACTCTTTCACTATTCTAAAAATAAACCCTTCTGTCGATAGGTTGCGGAGTCGTTGGATTTGCTCTCTGCACAATTCCAAGAGCGAGTCCGCGTCTTTAATCACGCTTTCGCCTTCTGACCTGCATCACACAGATTCATTACCATGTCCTGCTTGTCTCCACAGCCATTGTTGGTTCCTCTTCGTTCATTTTGGGAGTCGATTGTTTCACAACAGCAGGTCTCAAAGAGGTCAGTCTTAAACTTGAGCTAAACACAAAACGACATCCTCACTTGTTGCACTTGACCAGTTTTACATTTGGAATCTTGGCTTTCCTGCCTTGTTTCCAAAATATACTGAGAAACACATCCAATTTCCGGTCTCACAAACAATGCAAATAGAGCTCGGTCTCATTGGGGCTGTTACACTCATGGGTATTGCCGTACAGCTCCGCATCTTGAAGGTCCTACAAAAGAAGCTGGACGAAATAGCGCAGGAACATCGAGTAGATGAAGAAGCGGAGATACAGGCCGCCAGTAGGTTCAGTGGGATCAAGCGAGAGCAAAGTGCCTGGGAAAAAGAACACCCTACCCTTTCCAAGCATGGGCGACAAGAGAGCGCGATATCCTGCTCGCCTTTGATGAAAGAACGAGAAGGCTCTGCATCTCCGACCACTGGAGATCGTCTTTCCTCGTATGTTCAACATGATGAAGGTCGTGCGCGGGCTTTGTCAGGCGTATCCGATTTTAGAGTTGCGCCGACATCAGACGAAGACTTCAGACGGGCATCAAGATATATGCAAAATCCTGGAGCACTGCCTACCTTGGATCTAGGTTTGGGAATCAAAGAAGACGTTCCATCAAATTTCATTGCCGAGGACCCCTTCCGAAGCAAGGCCGTCTCCCCTGCAGATTTGGAGGACCTCAAGCGCAAAGAAGAGTTACTTGCTGAGATTCAGACTATCCGTAGGTCGATCGATGTATTGAAGTCCGAGACTCCTGTTCCACCTGAGCAATCTCGTCGACCTTCTATGGCTTCCAGACGTACCCTTAGTGTTGATGCCACCAATGCACTCATGCCGTCCACCTCTCACTTGCGACCTCCCCGTCAGATTGATCCGCGCGCTCGGGTGCGTTCGCTGGAATTTTCTGCCTTAGCGCTTGATTCAGCGGGCGATCCTATCAGTCGACCAACAAGTGCACCCCTACGGGATAGTGATTGGGATACATACATACAGGAACGTAAACTCTTGCAGCCGCCAGCAGGTGTTACCCCTCCCATTGCGACAACCCCTCTGACCGTCCCCGTGCGGCCCCCGATCTCTCCAGCGGTGCAAGACGCGCTCAGTAAACGCAAGAGGCGGGAATCTGCGCTTGGATTTTCCGAACTTGGGACCGAGTCTTCGGAAGATGTCCCTCTCGCTAGAATTGCGCGGGAAAAGAAGAATTCTGAAGGGCTCGCCCCTGTAACGATTCTTCCGCCCCGCCGACAGTCTGGACCCATTGTTGCTCCTGTTCCTCAAGTTCCGGCTGCTACGCGAACGAGGACTTTTGAGGAATTAAACGAAAGACATCGGGAGAAGATACGGGATATGCAGGCCCCACTAACTCTGGCGGAGAGGGAACATGCTGAAATTGAGGCGGCGAAGCAGCGCTGGGAACGGTCGAAAGGCTTGGAGAGGGAAGCCGTGACGCGGCGGCAGGCAGAGAAGATGGCCGCTTTAGAGAAGAAAAAGAGAGTGGAAGACCAGCCTGGGAGAGAGAGGCAAAAGGAACGACAGCCGAACGAGATACGCCGTCATTCCCGGTCTCTGAGCGCGGACAAATTGGCGGCGGTCGGGAGCTCGTCAAAACGGCTTTCAACTTTGAAAGTGGAGGACTGGCAACGATACCAGCAAGAAGCGGAAATGGGCGTTCAAACTAGTGGGTCTGGAAAACGCAAATCCCGAACGTTGCAAGCGGATGGTATACCATTTCCTGACACTGGGAAAGGCGGAGGTGGCCGTGTTCGTCAGAGGAGCGGTCGGGACTCATCATGAACTTATACCAGCAGACTTTTGGACATTATGACATACATCATATCACATTGGACAATTTCATCATCAAGCCAGTCATTACCATACCAAGTAGATAATTTAACAACGTTTTAAGCTCATTGGAGTGGCAATAAAAGGGAGGTCAAAATCATATCAAGCACTGATTTGGAACATTGAATCTATTTAAGAATAGAGTGTACCTGGCATGAATGCAAATTGAAATAACATATAAGCAATTAAGGGGCTCATTTTGCGGTTCCCCACAAACGACCATGTCCCTTCAACGGTCTAAATCTGCACCACACATAGTTGCATCTCCAGTGAAGACTGTTCATCTTCCCAGGTCGACATCACATCAGCAGCTGCAAAACAGCGCTAGCAGTACTACTACAAGAGGGTATACACCGAGAACGGAGAGGGAGGATCCGTTCAGTTTAGCCGGGTTCTTCCCAACAGCGCTTGTGGAGGAGGAGGAGGAATGGAGATGGCTACATGCAGAGGAAGGAGAGTCAAGCGAAGAGGACGGTAGTGGGGACCGGCCACCGTCGTCGGGGATATTTGGACACGCCGAGGACAGGAACACACGGGAGGCAATAGAGGGGGAAGATAAATTGGGAGTGTTGGCGCTGGGCCAGTGGCGTCGATCTGATGGAGTAGACGGTCCAGACATCGGATTATTATCGCCGTACAGAGAGGTTGTCGATGAAGAGTCACTCTATCTCGCCGTCAGTGGCCAACGGGAAACGGCGGCGTCGGGGCTACGGGCGGCGGCAGAGTCGGGGTCACTAGACTCGTCACAACTGTTCTTCCCGGCAAATGGCGGATCGGAGATTGAAAGTGTAGACTTGTAGATACTTAAAAGGTTCCCACGTCTTCCCACTTCTCCCACGTCCTTTCTCCCACGTCTTTCTCCCACGTCGTCTTTCTCCCTCTCCTTCTCACGCCTATAATGTCGATGGACCCGTTGTCCACTGTACATCCTTTCTTTCTCCCATCACCTCATCATCTCCATATGCCCTCCCCCGACTCTTCCCCTCATAATCTACTTGTAAGACCTGCTTCTCTCTCGCTCTCCAATACACTTTCATTGACATTTTAGTAGGCAACAGCGAAGAATACTCCATCCACTTCCACTCAGGCGCCTCCTCCACCTATAACTGCAGCGGACCCAAATGCATCTATTCACTCCATATTGACGGCGTCTAAAAAGGATCCCCCCGCAAATTCGCAACCTTGGGCGTCTAATTCCTCTCTCCCAGTTGCACCAGCCGTCCAATCTCAGGTGCGCGCGCTGTCATTCACTTTGCTCAACGTTAATTATTTAATGTCGCCCCCCAGTCGTCTGCTGGAAAGCGCAAACTAGATGAATCAGAATCAGAGGATCCCCACTCAAAGATTCGTCGAATCGTCCGTGACCATGTATCTCAAGATCCTTCAAGGGTCATGCCAATGACAACCGTCATTTGTTTACACGCCGCCGTCGCTCAGAAATCCTATGGTAGTGAAAAACGTTTCCTCTGTCCTCCTCCCGTCGTTCACATCGAAGGTCCCGTCTGGCACATGCGTACTCAACAACTTGCGATGGCTGTTGTCTCTGAGAGTGGTGAACGCTCTTTTGAACAGAAAGCGCCCCTTGACAACAACATGACTGCCAGCTTCAAGTTTCTGCATGTCACTGGCACCGCAAAGGCCAAGAGCTTTCAGCTTTCTCTGGACATCGCCGAACCCCCACCTCCAGCCTTGAATCTCGAGGGCAGTGATCCTCCCAGTGGACGCGTATGGGCCTCATTTGACTCCGCACCTGTTACCATCATTTCCAAGCCTTCGAAAAAGACCGCGAAAACTCGCAATATCTCCTCGTGTATTCTCGCAGGTGGACCCGTTTCTCTTTTTAATCGAATCAACTCTCAGACTGTACGCACTAAATACATGACAATTGACCATGCTCAACTCTGTGCAAGCAACGTTGCTTGGTCTGCTTTCAACGTAAATGTTGTTAGGAGGCCTTCCACCGTCGCGGCCGGTATGTGTCATGTGATGAGAATTTAATTCTTTCCACACTCACACTCACCTTCAGGTGGACCCCAGCCAGTCACATACGGTTGTGAAATTGTTCTTTCCGACACCCACTCTGGGATCTCCACGTCGCCTCTCGTGATCCGCAAGGTTGACAAGGGGCGCGTTTGCGCTGAAGATGGGGGGCCTGTTAGCCAGATGCAAAAAATCGCTTTGCAGCGAGTCAATCAGGATGGCTCTAGACACTATCTTTCAGCTGCTGGCCCCATCCCAGGAACCCCCGGCGTTGTTGCCCCTCCTGCACCCGGAATGTCCACACAAGCTGGAACGCATCCTTTGCTCTTCCAATCGCCTCGAATACGCGATGAAGTGAGAGATGGTGAACGCATCATATCGGACGAAGTTGATGATTACCTGTGCTGGACTATAGTCGGAATTTGTGAGTTTCAAATGTTGGGATGCATCTCTATGTCTAATCTCGAAAATGTAGCCAAATTCCAGTATACGTTCTTCGATGCCTTTGGACAGAACAGCAATATACCCGAGCTACCTATTACTCCCTTCCCAACACTCTTCCAAGCGCCTGTATATCGTCCAGCGAACAACACTGTGGAGCTTACAGTGTCCAACTTTTTCTTCGAGAATCCAAAAACTAGACAACAAAGCCCTCTGGACGTTTATCTCGGTAACCTCGGGCCCCTCCGTCTTCGCGTTTACCAGGCGACACCACCAGGTCCGATGACCAACGTATCTCCGTACGGTCAAGCACCACACGGTCTTGATGGTGGAGGACCATCGTCGGATAGCTTAGGACTGCCAATCGGCGCAGCCAGTACGCAAAGATATGTGGCGTCAGGACCGTTGCACACGATTGTCATCGTCGAGATGCCTCCATTAACGGACGTTATCAAAGCGTTGGAGGACGACGCTCTGCCAGCGCACTCTGACGGCTCCGCACCTGCCCGACAAAGTCCCGAACAAGCCAACCAAGAAGCGAGTTCGACTACTGCGCCCCCTCCGCCACCCTCCATCGCCGGACGCAGTCTGCCCCTTTTGTTCATCCGTGCTTCTGACGGCGTAGGTTATCACTCGGGCCGAACTATCGCATGCGAAAATGTTTTCCAAACCATGGATCTAGCAGGTATCCCCGGGAATCCGCCAAACGGTGTCCCAGGTAACATTGATACTGGATGGTTAGCTGCGGCTCAGGCAGCAGCCGCAGCTGACGGAGGTTTGCACGGCTGGACTTTGAGGGTTATGTGATCGTTGCTTTCTTGTTTTTTTTTTCATCAGTCATGTATATATTGTTCGTCGTCGTCTATCTTGCTTTGTTGTATATTTTCAAACGTCTTTCAAGGAACGAACAAAATGTGCTACGCATGGCAGTCTGTGCGACGCCTCAGTATTTGACCAGCATCTTCCCTTGCTAGCTCAGTTAGTCCTAAAGTCTCCAACATAACCCGTTCCCACTCTGCGTTGGTTTGAGTCCCAAACGTGGCGTTGACAAGGGTTGTCCATGAATCCCCATCAGCTCCGACCAACCTCCCAGCTTGCAGCAACTTGAACCAAGGAGCTTCGACCCGCCGTCGTCCGCCGCCGAGTGATCCCCGAACAGCCGTATGACATGTCTCTACCCAAAGCTCACATTCTGCGCAAATAATTTTGCCCTCTGTGAGATCAAACTGGCCTCTGTATAAATTTTGACGGTGTAAGATATGCTCCGCTAGGCGAGTCGCGATGCGTCTGTAAAGCGTCGTGAACATGGACTGCGGCAGCGTTGTTCGGAGGAAGGTGAGATGCGAGGAAAGCAGAGCCAGAGGACCCAGTAACGTTTGGGAAAGCGAGATTTCGTCCCCGGAACCGTCATGTGTCTCCCTAAGAATGAGAATGCTCTAATCAAGTTGTGGATGATGGAAGAAAGAAAGAAGCCCACGTTATAGAAGAAACAAAATGAGCTTTCAGATAGCTTTCGATTTCACCACAGACTTGCTGGATGACCATCTCTGTTGCCCTTAGAATAGTCTTTTGGTAGCGTGACATTATTTCTTCAAACAGGGTCTCCTGCGGAATTTCATCTGCACCAAGTGGACTTGGATTCGGTAAGAGCGAGTTTGACCCTGAGCGGCTGCGCAAAAGCGAGTTGCGACATATGTCTGCCCACAGCTCCAAGAAAAACTATAGGCAAAGCGAACCATAGGTACCTCGGCCACCCAGGAAAGAGAAGGCTCACCAGTTCCTGAGCCCAGTCTTGCAGCGATGCTTCGATGTACGCTGCGCTGAGCAAGGCTTTACAGAGCCGTTGAACCCCCTCCACTCCACTTGTCAGCCTCTGCGATTCGTCGTGCGTAGAATCCTCCCTTATTGTCAAGGATACTGCGAGAGCACCTGGAACGGCTCGAACGAACGCTGAAGAAGACGTCTCAAAAGCTTCTAGGGAAGACGAAATGCGTAGTCGGTAGGCCTCAAGCAGTGGAAGTTGTATAGACGTAAGGAAGTAAGTTCTTTGAAGGACGTGAGGGAGTGGCGAGAAACGGTCTACAATGATGTCGGGATCGTGTATGAAGTAACCAACAGAAAATGTTACCTGTGACTTGGTCCACAAGCGATCTAACTCGTCTTGAAGAGTTGGTGGCTTTGACATTGTGTGCGAGTGCAACATCATCATCTTCTTCAGCGATGAACCAGGCATCAGGGGCATTAACGATATCATGATACTGGTCCTCCGCGACTGTGCGCCGAGTATGTTAGGACGGGAAACTGAATTGATAGGGACGTACACTGTTTCTCCGCTGTCAACCAAGCCTCAAACCATTCAGGATTGCCAAGTATCACCTCTCCAATGCCGTCCCACTTGGCCGCATCTGTGTCCGGTTTCAAAGCCGAAGTTCCTCCCAGATGAAATCCTTCTTCTACCATTGAAGCGTCGAATGAAATCGCTTGATATATTGTATGCGCGAGTAAGGAGGGGCGGGAGAGAAGCAGAGGGACAGTCTTCTTCAGCTTTTGAGAGAGTATCGGCAGGAGCAGATACGTAAATTCGCGCTATTTAGCCATATTATTGGGCCGCGCAAGGTGGGGTAAACATAAAAAATTTACCCATGCGGTAATCTCTTTATACTCGGTCGCAGCAAGTAAGCTTTGGATAGTGGATTCAAGAAATTGTCGTTGTTCATGGACGACATTCAAGATATGGGTAAAGTACCACTCAGGCTGAAGAAGGGAGTCATGAAAATAAAAACAATGGAGGATGATGGTTATTTCACACACCTTTTCCAGTCGATTAGTTTGCCTTGTTCCTTGAAAGTGATATTTAAAACGCAAGGAGAGTGGCTGAACAAGAGCCTGAAATGGATAGAGACCCCCCTCCTCTAACTGCGCGTTGTGAATATTCTTTCCACTAAGATGAGGGGATGAGAAATAGGTACATGTCCAACTTGAGAACACGGACATTGATTGCAATTTGGTAAGTTTGAGGAAAGCCGCCTCAAATTCCTTTCTAGATTGAGGTGCCACAAAAGCATAATCGATGGGCATGGGCCAACCAATATTTTCTGCAGCGCTTATAAGCGACCTGCATATATACTCTCAGAAGGAGAAAGTTCAGCAGACGAAGGAAACTGACTTTGACAATATCGCTTTCATATCCACCCAAGTCTTGTCCCTCAGGTGGTTCAAAAAAGTCACCAGATGGAGGTTTTGGTTGCCATTTTCAACCTCGACTTTTGAACAGGTGGTGGAGACCTTCGCGACAAAATCTTGGAGTGATATGTACCCAGTGATAGAGGCAGTAGTCAAGACGGAAGCCGACTCTAAGTCTCGGATCGCAACCTCGCTGGTCATTTGGAACACCAATCAGTTGTGGAAATGCTACGATAGACGGTTGCGCACCTCAATTTCAGCGCATGTTCGACGACTTGAACATATCCCTTCACACTTTCAAGCTCCTTTAAGTTTCTGTGCAAGGTTTCTAAGTCCTCCAGCAGAGTTGGCTGCCCTCGTTCACCAGACATGGACGATACTAAGTCTGACGACAGCTCTGATAACTCATCTGCCAGCGAATGACGAAGGATGGCCAGCTCCTTCGCAGTGCGTAAATGTTCCTCCGCTGAAGAACGGGTATTTGATAGCAAGGCATCGAGGTAAGATTGAGATGAGGAAAGCTGAACTAGCATACAACGATGGGTACTGGACAAGTCTTCCAGTGGTGGTGAACGCACCTTTGGTATGAGTTCATCATAGGACTGTTTGGCTTGCAAAACGAGCGACTCAAGTTGGTCGAGGTCTTCGAGGGATTGAAACTGCGCGTTCAATGTCTCTGTGGCTACCCTGTCTGCTTGGATGAGATCTGGCGCGGCTAATAAAACCTGTATTTGTGACGAGGACATGGTTGGGTTGCAAGTACCAAGTCAGTATGGTGCAGCGGAGTATGAAATACTGAGTCCAATCAGGCCAACTTGATCGTCTGATCGATCATTCAAATTGCTTCCCATGCCCAAAGTTCAAACGCTTAAATGTCCTTCGCCGCATCCAAATTACAACTCGAGTCACCAATAGCTGAGCTTGCGGACCCATTTGCCTCGACTCCGGTGTTGAATCATGAAGCAGAGATTGAAGCAGACGCTCTCGAGAAGCTTCTTGACCTCCCATCGACGGCTGCTGCACCAGTCATTGCAATCGATCTTGACGATGTTTTAAGCCAAACGAATGAAGTCGTAGCGGAATGTAAGTCTATAGAAAACAACGCCTCTCCCCCCAGACCAAACCTACTACCCAAGGGCATAACGAAATATATGGAACCCAGATGGAGATATCCCACTTTTACTGTAAGTCGACGACAAGAGTTAATGCATCGAACACGCTGACCCTCAGGTTTTTAGATTACTATTACTGGAAGGTGCGGATGACTTGCAATGGAAAGTCGGGCGATGGTACAAGCATATTTAGAACCCCTTTTGGGGAACACCTCAAGTGACATTTGATAAGGTCAAAGAGTTTTATATGACGGATCGGATTTATCAAGCAAAACCAGTGCCTGGCGCAAAGGAAGGGGTCCAGACACTGCGAGAGTTGGGATACCGACTCATCATCGTGACGGCTCGGGCGGAGGATCATGCGGACGAGAGCTGGAAATGGGTGGACCAACACTTTCCAGGTGAGTTGTAATTGTGGGTTGTTATGTATCCAAAACTTGAAGCAAACAGGAATCTTCGATAGCATAATTTGCACGGGTCAATTCAAGGACGCGCACAAGACTGGGCACGAGGTGGTTACCAGGTTGAGTAAGGCGCAGGTGAGGACACATGGTGAATGAACGTTGATGAACTATCACATGAAATGCGAGAATAATCCATTCCAGGTCTGTGAAGACCTCAAGGCAAAGGTGCTCATTGACGACTCGGCCGAAAATGCGCTCCAATGTGTTACTGCGATGAAACCTACGCCTGTTCTACTATTCGGCGACTACGAATGGAATCAACGGATGTCGCGGCCAGATGATGCACGAGATGAGATGTCGTTTGATATACGGCTGAAGGACAGCGGAGGGCAGGAGTTTTGGAAGGAAGAAAAGCTGGATATACCCAGTGGAAGCCCATTGTGGAGGGCGAAGAACTGGGACGAGGTTGTCCTCTGGGTGCAGGCGAAACGAAGGGAAGGTAGATTGTAAGTAGTCGGATCCCGGCCCGGTATAAATCACATGCTTCAATGTCGCTTTAATGGTTGGTTTGGCAGCATTTGGCCATCTTTAGATGGCCGTTTTCTCTACTCTCAACAACCGTTTCCCATCCTTTTCAACGGCATATACAGCCAACAGGCCCGCCATACAGCGCTCTCTCAACATCGCATTCGTCATCTACGTTCTTTCGTCCACTTATCGTAGTCTTTCAGCTCGTCCACCCTCGAAATCAACCTCTTCCGATCCCTCCAAACCCCCTCGCGTTGCCGTGCGTTTTGTCTCTCTACCTCCCTTGCATTATCTTATTATTGCCGTCTAGGTAGATGCTCTTTTTTATCAACGCCTCTCTACCATCCTTCGCATCGTGATTCCAGGCATTAGGTCCAAGGAAGCGTTATTGTTATTCATGCACTCAAGTTTGCTCATATTTCGCACCGCAATCTCCTTGTATGTTGCTGCTCTGGATGGAAAGTACGTCCTCTTTACTTCCGACTTTGATTCATCAATTCTCAATTCTCTTTCGCTAGGATTGTGGCCAGCCTTGTGCGCGCTCAACCTGTACAGTTCTTCTGGAATATCCTGCGGTGGCTTCTCGTCGCAATTCCCGCAACTTGGACCAATAGTTGGCTTAGTTACATTCAGAACAAACTCGCCATCGCATACCGGACGAGATTAACCCAAGAAGTTATGAAGCACTATCTTGGCGAGGAAGGAGAAGGTCCAGATGGCAAAGTTTACTATAAATTGTGTGAGCTTTCACCTTTTTTTCCCCTTGTTCCTCAACGCTAATCGCTCTTTAGCAAATTTGGATGATAGAATCAAAAATCCAGACCAGTCAGAATCTTTGCTTCCGTCCAACGCGTCCTGACCATTTCACAGGATGATTACACACGACATTCAACGATTCTCCACTCATCTCGCCGCCATATATTCTAATTTAGCCAAGCCTGTCTTAGACGTCATTCTTTACAACTACCAACTGTCCCAGAACGTTGGAGCGGAAGGCCTCATGGGCCTGACCTTTTTGGTGCAATTGACTGCAATCCTATGTGCGACTCAATTCTACTGCCTTCTCGCCGAGCTGACATGTCACGGACAGTGCGATACCTTACGCCTTCTTTTGGGATGTATACGGCCTTATCTGCTCAACTTTCAGGATCTCTACGGCACACTCATTCCCGTCTCGCCGAATTTTCAGAGGAGATCGCTTTCATGGGTGGGGAGCAAACCGAGAAGATGCTTATTGAGAGGGAATATGCTAGCGTCGTTGAACACGAGAATAAAGTCTTGAACCGAAGATGGTGGTTCGGCTGTGTCGAAGAAGGTGTTATCAAGTGGCTATGGGGAAGCTTTGGGGTACGTCAATCGCTTCGCCTCTCCATTTTTTTAATCTTCAAAATTGCTAGCTTGCCCTCTGTGCTATTCCAATATTTTTCAAAATCCCAGGGGTGGGACAAGTGGATCTAGGAGGTCGCACGGAAGGTATGGCCAGTCATGATTTGAAAACGACACATGGATTGATCCCGCGCACACGTCCACAGGTTTTGTTACCAATAGGAGATTGCTTCTCTCCTCATCAGGTATAAGGGCGGCGTTTACCTTTACTCAACAGACACTCAATTACTTTTTAGATGCCTTTGGTCGTGTGATGTACTCGTACAAGGACTTATCAGAGCTTGCTGGTTACACGGCTCGAGTTTCTCTTCTCCTTGACACTATGGCGGATGTCCGAAAAGGAAAGTTCGAAAAGGCTCTTGTCAGCAGCGCAAGCACAGAGGAAAACGGCAAAAGTAAACTTTTTCGATTTATCCACCTACATCACGTTTATTTCGAATAGTACTCAGGGAGCGGGGAGAAATCATCCCCTCGGAGGATATTCAGTTTGAAAACGTTCCTATCGTGACACCCAACGGCGACGTCCTCGTGAAAAGCCTGAGTTTTCAGGTCAAGCCAGGGGTTTGTTATTCCACTGTATAACATGGCGAAACACCGATAAAACTGTCTTACTAGCAACATCTTCTTATTGTTGGACCCAACGGTCTGTTCTCCTATGCCTAGATCATCAGTTTTTCTAATTTATCTCAGGTTGTGGGAAGTCGTCCCTCTTTCGGATTTTGGGTGGCCTATGGCCAGTGTATGGCGGGATTGTTCGTAAACCAGCAGCATCTCAGTTCATTTTAATTCCTCAAAGACCTTACCTGTCGCTCGGAACACTTCGAGATCAAGTTATCTATCCTCATTCGAAGGCTGATATGGAAGCTCGTACGTCTCAGCTTGAGAATGAAAGTCCTTGCCTGCTTAGATGTACCTAGGTGGCGTCACTGATAATGATCTCCTCCGTATATTGTCTGTCGTCCAAATGGAAAGTGTTGTTGAAAGGGAAGGCGGATGGGAAGCTGCTAGGGAATGGCGGGAAGCTTTAAGTGGAGGCGACCAACAGAAAATTGCTTGGGCGCGGCTGTTCTACCACAATCCCAAGGTCAGCCTCGTTCTTACTTTTCTTGACGAAGCTTAACAATATTCTAGTATGCCGTTTTAGACGAAGCAACATCTCTGGTACCTATCGAGATTGAAGCGATGATGATGGAGT
Organism: Laccaria bicolor S238N-H82; assembly: GCF_000143565.1. NCBI lineage: Eukaryota > Fungi > Basidiomycota > Agaricomycetes > Agaricales > Hydnangiaceae > Laccaria > Laccaria bicolor. Next base: position 869,818 of record NW_001889872.1, on the reverse strand, counting down.
ACGCCACAAAATTAGGCATCACGCTCCTAACCGTTTCGCATCGATCTTCACTATGGAAATATCATGCCCTTATTTTGCACTATGACGGTCAAGGGGGTTATGTATTGTGAGTCTTCTTCTACCTTCACTGAGCGCTCTGACAAGTTTTGGACAGCACAAAGCTTGACGCCGAGAAACGGCTTGCTCTTCAAGAGGAAAAGCAGACACTGGAGGCCAAGCTGCTAGAAGTGTGAGTCGAATCATTTGGCGTATGTGAATGTAGTTAATTTTTTGATGCTCTCAGACCAAAGATGAAGGCGCGGTTGGCAGAACTGAGGGCTTTGGCGGAGCATTAATTACTATTGTTGAAATCATAATACTTGAGGCGACTCATGTGATTCTTTTTGTATCCAGGGTAGTCCCGTGACCCTAAGCCGGGGCCTTGCGTAAAGATTTTCTTTGCGTCCGCTTTCCTCACACGACCAAAATCTACCCCGCTTCCGTATTCCCTCTATCTTTATCGGACTCGCCTTAATCTTTACAAATGCACTTCTTCTCGCAAGCCTTCGATTATGAGTGGGTCTAACGATGTTACCATCATGCCAATTGGACAATCCTGACAGTTTCAATAGACACCCATGGTCCCATGTGGTCATTGGAATGTGGCACAAATACCCCAATTCCAAATGCACGCATGTTGTTAGTGTCGACGTTTTAGATCGCTCAGTGGATCCGAAGACTGGAATCATACGCACGGAGCGCGTTCTTGGATGCAAGCAAAAGGCGCCTTTGTGGATCGTGAAGGTCTGTTACGCCTCTGGAGTTTCCACATTTAATTCTAACAATGCGCCTTCAGCTGTTTGGCGGGTCAGAAGATGCATTTGTACGGGAAATATCCTTCGTCGACCCAGCATCTCAAAACGCTACCATAACCTCTGTCAACTTGTCCCTCTCCCAGTTCGCCACATGCTTTGAACAAATACAGTATTCTCCCATATCTCCACATCGAACCTCTTTTTCACAAACTGCGGAGATACAAGCGAGGATGGCGCTATGGCGGTCTGCGGCTGATGGTCTAGAAAAATGGCTAGTGCAGCGGTTTGAGCAAAATGCACAGCTGGGAAAGCTTGGGTTCACGGACGTTCTACGAACGCTATGGGAGGAACGGCATAGGGTGCCTGCCTCCTAATAGAGATGGGTTAGAGGCTTCACCAAGCCGTGTATCGTTTTATTTCGGACGTTGAGGAGCATTAGATACAAAAAACAATTATGCGTATGTAGTCTACTAGTCACACTAGACGTTGAGCAGAACTGGTAATGCTGTTGATGCATGCATGATGGTTTTGCCGTTGAGCTAAGCCGCTGAGCGCTGCTGACATCGATAGTCACATCTATGTCACCCCGTCACGCCAAATAATCTGATATCATCGACTCTCCTCAAATCTGCATTAGAAGCGTTTAAACCTGTCGAAGGGGTTCTATCAGAGTTCACGGTGAGCACCAATGAAAGGCAGTCAGACATGATCGATCCCAGTTATTCACTTAAAACCTCTCCTAATAGCGCCTCTTCACAGTTTTCTCCCTGGAGCGATACACATCAGTGACGACCGACGCACCCCACTATGGACGAGCTCCTTCACCATTGTCTGCGTGAGCTCTCCTTTGATGGAGATCTTGGTGAGTGTCTTTACTATCATCATGTGATGGTCGCAACCTGTGTGCGGGTTCGAACCCCATCCCAACCACCATTCTTCTTACTTCTGATGGCTGAATCTATGAAAATCAGGTTGCAACGTTTCTCGCTTGAGAGACTTCGTTGTTGGGTTTTATTCTCAGTCTGGTGTACCACATACACAAAATCCAGACGACGCCTTCTGCGCTTTTGTGTGGTCATTAATAGTACAGCAGCCAACGGTTTTAGTTGGCACGATCTCGTTAGGCGACTCCTCGGACATCTGGGTAGCGCCTCAGACTAGCGCGAAGCGCAAAGCAAGAGCAAGAGGTGAAGACCACGTGGATACAATACCTCCAAAGTTGGATCCTGTACCCGCCGCCAAAGATACTGCCCTTGATGAGCTTCAAAGACTTCACGGAGATCGTTTAAGAATTGCTGTCGAGCCGGATGCGATATTTGCGGCAATAACTGGCTCCCACATCAGAGTAAACTTTCCCTTGACGAGGCTTTCCCGCCTCACATTTCTAATATCCATGTCACAGTCCTCTAAAATGAGCCCGATGGTGTACTCGGCCCTCCAAATTATCACGCAGGGCCGTGACAATGGAGTAACCGTCGTTGAACTTGGCCGAAAATCCAAATATGATCAAAAGACATGTTTTTATCTTGTCAGACAATTGACCGAGTTAGATCTCGTGTAAGCTGCTTTCTTGTAATTGAACCCTTCATTTTTCGCTCATCTTGGGCAGTGTGAAGGTCAGGCGCGGCGGCGTCGGCACTCACTTCTGTATCCACAAATATTTCTTCGACCGCGATCCATCGTGGAAGGCTATTCGGGACGAAGAAACCCTAGCTGAGGATCTACAGAAAAATGGAAACGATACAGCCGTCTTGGATGAAGAAGAGGCCGGCGTAAATGCCACGGCGCTCAAATTTACACCAATTGACGCACGCCACCTTTCAAGTCTACCTCTTATCAGCGCTCGCGTCGTTAAATTATTAAAAGCCTCCAAGAATTTTATCCATGCATCTAATAATATGTTGATAACGCTCGTGAGCGTCAGAAAACTCTTTTTCCATTCGGAGGCCTCATCCTTCCGGTTTTACAGGGGTTTTCTAATCCGACTAAAACCGACCGCCGCTTTTTTCAGAGTCGGATCCGCGAAATGATCCAACAACGACTTATCGAGAAAGTTGTTGTTCCAAGCAACAGGAAAAAATCCGTAAACGCATCCGTGAAGTGCTTTCGTTTGGTGACTACCGGCGATCTGGAAAACCATGGGGCAGTTGTTGATGAAGACGATGAGGACGATCCTTTGCTAGGCGAGTATTTCCAAATGAAGGATTACTCATTTGTTCATCAACCTCCGCAGATGGCCAAAATGGGATCAAAATGAATATTACGATTCACAAACAAATTATAGACCTAATAGAAGAGTCTGGGATCACTGGGATGACTTTGAACGTAAGTTTACTCCCATCATCTCAAAGTCACGTTTGGAGCCCTATGTTTTGCACTGCTATTAGGAACTCTCAGCCGCCCTATGTAATTTTGATAAACGCACGATTGAACTCCTCTTGGCTCGCGCAGAAAAATATCATCCCCCACCTCACTTGAGTGACCTGGGCATCGCAGCGCTGATGGAAACTAGTGGCCGTGAGCGGCGTCACAGATACTACACTGTCGCATGCTACCGAAAGCTGGTATCCAACGAGCAATTGGACAAATCCTCCGCAGGTTACGGGGACGTTGACCTCAGAACTGTTGGGGGATTTTACGCTTTCGACACAAAGATTTTTTATGAATCGGAAAGCGAACTTTTTAATTATCAAGATTCCTTCAAGGACGAAAAAACCCGAAGCAGAAACCCAGTGAGGAGGCCGCCAAAAAATCCCATCTTACCAGACGGCAGCGTAAAACAGGGCAGGCCGCGAAAACATCCTATAGAAGTTGAACCGGGAAGTACAGCTAACGGTCAACAGACATCAAGGAAACGAAAGGCGGCACAACTATCCCATCCTGATCCCCTTGAAAACGACGATGTAATCCGGGAGACCGCCAACAAGAGAAGACGGCTCATATCAAACCAAGCTAATGACTCTAGTGAGCGCCTGATGTCTATGCACCGCTATTGTTTAATTGCAATCGGGGTTCAGAAGATGAAACTTCACCAGTGCAGCCCAAAAGACGGGGCCGCCCCCCCAAATTGAAGGTGGACACTGTCACAATTGCTGAAAAAGGACAGCGTCGTGGGCGGCCGCCCAAACGAAAGAAGTCAGTTGAACCAGATGTTGAAACTTCGGTGAAGAAAAGACGGGGGCGTCCGCCGAAAGCCACACGAGATGCACAGCGACATAGATCGCCTGATACCGCCGATGACCCAGTTGAAGCAATTGATCGGCTCCAGATCAATTTGGAAGACCCCAACAAGCCGTCTCTGCCTGAATTGGTTGCCACAACGCCAGAAACACATCCATTCGAGCTCAACCTCGAACCTCATAGGGAAAAGATGACACCTATTTTTACAGTCCCGTCCAATGTCGAGTCTTTCTGTGGTATTAATCCTCACCAGTTGGATAATTGTACCCAAGAGCCACTGAGTGGCGACTCTATCAATGGTACTCTGGATGGCTCGAACATATCCCACATTACTAGTACAAGCCTGGCATTACCTGATTTAGGGCGTCGTGTCCTCACAGTTGAAGCAGTAAGTTTGTCACATGGATGGATTAACTTGTGGGTTGACTCTGACTTTACACTCAGGATGTATTGACATCGGCCTCTTATGCTCCATCCAACGCGGACAAGGCGGGCGAAGCGAGTCTTGGTCAAGCATCAGAAGCTTTGGCTGGGGCGGTCTCTACAGGATCATCCAAGGAAAAGTCCAGCTCAGCCTCACGCTCCCGCGTCAATGTTTCACACCTTCGCCGAGAAAACGAGCTTTATCGCGTCGTTGAAGATTTTGGTGGGATAATCAACATCCAGACGAAGGAATTTTTTGAAGCCCACATGAACCTTCTTGAAACACTTTCGAAAGCTGGGGAACCAACCAGCGCACCAATCGGCACTAGGACCGATAAACGAACGGCGACTGCAACATTCAACAGTTTGGAGATGAAAGGCAGAGTCAAGCAGCTCCGGACATCTGTCACAACACACACAGGAGTTAATCGGCCAGCTTGCATCGTTTACCTCCCACACATCGATCATGGCAAATTGAACGCCTTTCTTGCAGATTTGGCACGGGGGACCCAGCCAACTCCTCCGCAACTTGGGACATTCGTGAAATTTGACCAACCCGTTGAATACGGCGCAGACCCTTCTTCCACTATTCGTAACGCTTTGCCTCTTCAACTACTACAGATGGAACAACCGGGCGACAGCAAGGAGAGGTGGAGCAAGAACGTTGCCAGAGCTAGCCAGCTCTTCACGTATGATGATTCCACCATTCGAGAGGTTCTGCTTGCTGAAAGGACAACGCTGGGGCAGCTATATGGATTCATTGTTGGGAAAATCATTCGGGCGCGTGAGCTACATCTTTCCGTCCTGAGTGCCTTTGAGACAGGAAGCCCTTGCCGTAACGTCATTTCTTGCGAGGGAAGAATTATCGACCTGGCCTTCTTTTGTCACGATCTGCCGCTCAGTCTCTACACTTCACTGGTATCCTCTTTATCGCATGATGATGAACTCACTGCCTTTTTTGGAACTGAAGAGGGTCGACAGACGCCTGTTCGAGACCTTCCACAGCATCTGCACTCAATCCTGCAAATTGGACGATCACGAGCCCGTTCACGCTTTCTAGATATCCTAGAAACTCTCAGGTGTCTGCAGTTGGTGACACCTCTGCAATTATCCACGGCAAGCGTTCCATGGATAACATGTCCACCTAATGGAGATCACCCAACGAAGTTTGATCCAGCTTCTCTCGATGGCTGGACAATCAACACTCCAATGTCTGCGCCTGCATATTGGTACTTCAGCGACCTTGCACCCATCCACTTGTGGGCCGTTTCAGAAACCCAACCTCCTTTCTGGAAGGATACTTCCGTTGGCACCGCTGCGGATGGTTTGAACTATTGGGAGTCTCTGCGAGAAGCATGTATTAACCCGCTTATCCCTGTCAACGCAAACGTTAGCAGTAAATTAGACCCTTTGAATCCGAGCATCAGTGTGGCACGTTCTCTGCGCCGTACAGTTTCGTGGAACCCCGATTATATCCTCACTTGGCATCAAATGCAATACCTAAAACGATTTATAGATGTAGCATCAGGGAAAACTCCTCTGCAGGAAGATGAGGACACTTCCACGAGTCAAATCGAAAGGATCTGCAGGGTTATCAGCGCACCACGCTCAACGATCGAAAATTATTTCCGTGCAAGTCGCGTCAAATTACTCGGCGACTTGGAACGGATGCGCCGGAAGGTCAAAGAACGGAAAACTGAAAAGCGATCTCGACGTGCCGCAGAGACCAAGGTGTCCCTGGCGAGAAAGGCGGAGGAGGCTAGATTGAATCGAGAGCAGGAGTGGAACATGTTACTCTTGCGTGTGCACCCCGACGCTCTGGGTCCAGCGACTGTCCGTGTCGATCGGGTACGCAATCGCTTTCTACAGACTGGTTCAACCAAAGATATTGAAAAGTGGGAAAAACAAATTAACGACGCTGTACGGGAGGCAGGGGTAGTCGCAATGAAGACCTTGAAGACCTCTGCCAAACGAAACTCGACGGACAAACACATCCTTCCCATGATATTGCGGGATTCCCATCCACAAGTAATCGAAGTTCCCTGTCCGTCTATCAAGACTTTGATAGAACAGCAAGGGCCACCCATACTACATCAGAAGGAAGGTGCAAAAAGAAAGCGAAAATCGAGCGCTATCAACGAAGGTACATTTTTCTTTGCATTCTTTTGGCACTCTCGTAGTTTAAATGTAAATAGACCCAAGGGCGCCCGATGCTCAAAAAAAGTCTACTCGACGGCACCGATTTCAATGGTCTCGGGACTATGATGAGCTTGCGAGGGATGCCTCTGCCATCATTCGAGCCCGTTGCCGAGGTTTACCAAGGCTCGATTGGGCCGCCTTCGAACAAGTTTTTCCTGCAGTGCCTCGCAACACTGTGCGGCAGCGTTTGTCTCACATAAAGGAGACGCCTGGAAATGAAGCGTATCTGCGCCGGTTGGAAGAAAGATGGTACGATTTGTGGATCAAGCACAGAGGGACCAGCATTCTTCCAGACGAGTACCTTGAGAGTACGTCGAATTTCAATTTAGTGAAACACGTGGAGTTCCTTCGAGCTCACGTCGATAAAAATGCTTTGTAAGTTCTGAATCTTTCAAGGATATTCTTTCTGAATTAATATCGGTATCTAGACGGGTCGGCTTGGCTGAACCAAAAGAGAAAGCTGGTATTCTTGTCCCACTGAGCATTGAGCGGCTGCTCGACGAGTTCGAAGTAGTTGAAACAACACCAGCCGCACCTTCGTGGGATTTCGTCTGGAATGCTGCCGTCGAGGAAGGTCGTGAGAAGCGTCTCTTGAGACAACCTTTCACGAGGGAACCCGGAGAGTTTCCTCCTCGTAGCATGTGCGAGGAAGAGGATATATTTCTCGCCGAATCCACTTTGAAGGTGTGCCTTTTTGTATTTCAAATGCGCCTGCCTGATAATGTCCCACTAGATGGCGATGGGTACTCCCCCTGAGCGTTATGACTCTGAGTCCGCCTCGCTTCTGCTCCGCAGCGCTGGGGAAGATGCTGTCGCTACTGCGATCAAGAACCTTCTCGGCAAGGGTGTCTTGTCGAAATCTCAACGCGATCCTACAAAGCAAAAACCTGGGAGGCAACTCAAAATATCGGAGAGGTCAGTGTCGTTTACACTTTATTTCACGCCACAATAGCGAGACCTCCTTCTTAGCAATCAGAATGCAATTGGTGGAGTTATATCCTGCGACACCTACCAGGATGCTGCATCATTGGTGGAGGCAGTTACTACAAATGTGGTCACATGGCGAGAATGGCCCCTCACAGCCACCGACGGAGATTGTGCCGCCCTCATACAACTCGTGTCCGAAAACCAGGTATCAATCATTGAAGTGTTTCAAAGCATTTCTTGTACTGATCTTCACAGGTTGATTTCAAGGTTGATACCTCTCAACCAAGGGCCGCACGTCCGATGCTGGATTGGAATAGCAAAAAAGCTGGTTTGTGCGCTACAATTGTCAACGAGGCGGTTACTTACAAAAGAATTTGAATAGATGATGATCAAATTGAGACTGCAATCTACGTCCAGTGTAGCGCTTCTGGGAGCAACCAGCAGTTAGCTTTGGAGTCGCTGGAACCCCTTACGACGCCGGAGGCAGGAAGTCACGACCAAGGAGAAAGCGAAATTCACGGAACGACCATAACTGGTGGTGATGCGTCCTGTAGAAGGATGCTCCGTAGTGGCATTGTTGATTGTGTCAACTGTCTCAATAACGCCTGGGCAACCTTCCGCGCCACCTTGACCGGCCAAGAACAGGAAATCGCACACCAGGTCCTTTGTATGATTCGTCAGGCAGGAGAACGTGGCATCAGCAAGGCGGATATTGCTGCGAGTGAAGTCCACATTGTTGCCTTGTTTTGAAACTTACTGGCTCTTTTCAAGTCATCTGGGGGGAGCATGAATGAACATCTATTTCTTCAACTTACCCATCGCATGGCAGAGTTAGAGACGCCTCTGTTATACTGGGTGGGTTACTCCTCGATTGTGATTGTGTGCGCGCGATTTGTAGGGAAGTGGAGTGCAATGACATCTCTGCAACCTGTCACGAAAACCTTTCCACGACGTTGGCTGGATATTGTGGGGCTGAGGGTGGCTGATTTCTGGCAGTCTGCACTGCGTGCTGTAATGGGATTGGTTATCTTCAGGCCTGGAATCTCTCAGGTAAGTTTGTGAAGAATGGTTCACTATGAGCATCCTATGACTCCCCTGCAGGCTGAGCTTCGATGGCGACTTCGGTCTGTATACGACCGCCAGGAAATTAACGAAATTCTCAGATATCTACGAGTTGAAGGGCATTTGTGTGTTCGCCAGCAGTTTATGTCGGAGTGGGATCAAGTTGGCGTTATGGTTCCGCTCGACGATCAAGAGGAGAGGACAGCTTCATGGGTAATCGGAGAGAAAGCCTGGTATCAGGTATAATCTTGTTGTGTAGATGTAACGGGTTACGGGTAAGTATAGCTGAAATTGAACTGAAAAGTAATTTTGAATTTTGATCGTTGTCTTGTTTCTTTGTCTCCATGCAGACCTGCATGCACATGGACCATCGCTTGGCGAGCGTTGTCAGGCTTTCTCACCTCTCTCTTCATATTCTTTTCTTCTCCTTATCGGCCGGTCCTCCTCTGAATATCAGGATATTCAGATAGCTTCTGTAGCAGCTAAGAATTCTTCTTCCCTGGGCCTTTGCCCAAAAGGCACTTTCTGTTAGCTGCGCCTTCACATGTCTTTCCGGCGGTGCTGGAATCCCGCTCTCCTTCCAGCGAAGATAAGATTCGTTGTGAGTGGGGCTGCAAGTGCTTGACCAACTCTGACGAATATTCCTTAGTGGAATAGAATTACTTTCACGCGATCGACCACCATCTACTTTGCCTTTTCTGTGGTTCATTTTCTTATCCAACTTTCGTTTCAAATCAAAGCTTTCAGTATCAATGCACAAGCCGCACAATTTCTAACATCGATAGTTGTGCAGGGCCACGCGGCGGGTAGCAGCTTGCCCTTTCTTCATGGGAATACGCTTCGATTGTGCAGTTGGGTTCCTCCCAACCTCAATGTCGATATTTCCTCATGCCCTTTGGTTTGGAACGGAACCATAACCAGCGACACCGAAGACCATGTAAAAGATTTTATTAGAACGGCCGCTGCGTCGACAACGACGTCCCTTTCTACCTCACACGCTTTCTCTGCGAGTGCGCAAAGTTTACCTTCAATATTCTGAGTGGCCATAGTACTAACCACGATTTTTTTCATTTTGAAATTTAGACTCCTCATCGACCACCTTTACCAACCTGTTGCCCGGTTTTACGACGTCTCGTCGTTTCGTAACAACTACGATCTTCGTTCGACCTCAACCTGATCAGCCCTATCTTCCTACCTTGTTTGAAAATGACAACGACAATAACGAAGTAACGTCCAAATTTTTTAAATTTACCTCCCCTTCTCATTTTTTGTAGGGTTTTGTCAAGCTTAGCGCCCTTCAGATAGAGTCGTTCCAAGAGGGTGGTCAGAACAAACTGGACCTTGTGGGAACAGGCGACCCAGGTATACTCGACGCCACTTGCCTTTTGGCACTCAATTGGCCGGTTTCCGTGTAAGCTTACCCTTTGGAGGAACTTTTACGTTTCGTTGATCTTTGGTAGATTGCGGAATACAAAGCGCGAGGACATGGTATTCATTGCCTTTCAATTCTGGCTGCTTGGCATGTCTATTGTTGCCCTTCTGAACGAGTCTATCCCTCACATTTTTGCATCATTGTTGACGCACATGCTGGCGACTGGATGGGCGACTTTTCAAATCACACACACTGCAACTTTCCGCTCAGAATTCAATCGGGTTATCGCGAAGGGAGCGTGCAAACATATAACCCTTCTGTCTCATTACTGGGAAGCGAGGGGTCAGGCCGAGATCCCCAGCCTTGTGATGCACGTTGTCGCGTTGCTGGTATCATGCTTCCTAACCTGGCGGCTGATCAAAGTGTGTTTTGCCTCATCGCTAAGATTCCCGCTAACGAGATGGATAGTTGTTTGGCTGGCAGACATTCAAACGAGTCGGCGCCTCACTCACAATCAACCGCTTGTACAAGATCGTCCTCATTCTATCTATCGCCATTCAATTATCTCTATTTTTCATGGTCGTCACTGTGTCTCTTTGGATCGATCAACTGTTGAACAGTGTGATCGGGGATCTGGCAGATTTTCAGAAACTCTACAAAGTTTCTTCTTTCATTACGCTCGTGGTAAGTTTGCACGATCAGACTCTCCCTGGAACACTAATTGTGTTTTTCTCTAGCTTTTGGTGCCTTGGTTGATGACGGTAAGCTCTCAATGTTGTCCTCAAGGCTGTAGGAAGGCTGACGAAGATGAAGGGATGGTTCGCTGTACGTCGTGAACTTCGGGCACCGATGTTCATTTTCTTGCTCCTTTCCATGCTCTACCTTGCTGGATGGGGTGTCATGTTTTTTTCAACCACATTCCGCTGGACCTTTACCACTTGGCGATTCTTTTCCGTGATGGCGTCGGCTTCAGTGTTTCTGACTTTGTTGTCTTTTGTGTTGGGCGTTGTTTGTCGCTACAACTTTGGAAAGGGCTTACTTCGCTATCGTATGTTCTTTCGATTCGGCCTAAATGAAGCTAACAAACCACAAAAGTAAATGCCCATCAATCACTTCTCGAAAGCGACTTCCCTTCGTCGTATGCGGGCTCCGACGTTGAAAAGATTGCCTTCCCTTCCAACGAGAAACCTGTTCCCACATACTCCGCCGCGTTCACGTTTGTACTTCCTCCGGATCAGATATCCCTCTCCCGAGACCCCCGGTTCTTCGATCCTTCTGCAGATCCATCCGAATTTGCATCTAAGCTGGCCGCACCCCTACCAGCGCTTACCATAAATTCGTGCAATGTTCATCAAAGTGACGCCAGAAATAGCCACCAGAAGTCCCGTAGTTATGGGGCTTATTCTTCGACCGATGGTGGTCACTCCCGTAACACGAGTCTGGCCTCGACCCATGCCAAACGATGGGTTATCGAATGATGTACCTACATATATTTTATTAAATGGGATTTCTTCGTTGCTTTTGGTGGATTATATGTGAGATTGCGCATAACACCTTGGCAAGTCGGCTACTCTACATACACGGACTCCGTAAATGGAGGGGGCGACGGATGCTTGATATTCTCGATTTCATTTTCTTGGATAATGGCTGCTTGCAAAGCAACGGAGGCACTCTCATATCTTTCTTCCGATGGAATATTTGTGGCAGAGCTGGTCACCATTTCTGCCACCTCGTAGCTGAGAAGCGCTTCGCGGAATTCAAGCATCCACCGATGTTCCATAAGCTCCGTCGCTGTTGGTCGTTTCATTGGATCAATAGTCAAACACTGTTTGATAAAACTGATGCCAACTTCGCTCAGTTGACCTGGCTCAGGTAACGGAGGATGCTGCGTCGCAACACCAATGTGGAACATTATCGCCCTGCAAGCAAAGTTTATATTGTGATATAGGTGAGATCTCAAGACCTACCATTCATTGTCCAAATTACTCCAAGGCTTCTTCCCTGTTGCAAACTCGAGAACAACACAGCCGAGTGACCAGATATCCATTGCTCCGTGTCTCCCACGTTTATCATTTTTGATTATCTCAGGTGACATGTACATTGGTGTCCCCGTTAAACCATTACTCATCACGGCCAGGCCATTAACGTTTGCAAGGCCATTAACCGATATGTCTGGAGCTCGGCGGGACCGTTGGATGGACCGCTGGTTCTTGGCAAGAATCTTTGCTGCACCAAAGTCAACAAATTTGATGACGCCCAAGTGATCAAGGAGGATGTCTGTTATGTGTGAGATGGAGTAAGACTGTCTGCGCAAATAAACTCACTGTCTGGTTTGATGTCCCGATGGACAATACCTCTGGAATGTAGATAGGCAAGTCCCTCCAGCATTTGCATCGTGTAAACTTGAATGATAGCCTCATCCTCAATCCTTCCATGTTCTAAAAGTGCAGCCAAACTACCTCCTTGACAATATTCCTCGAATATATATACCTTGTCACGGTGAACTTCAATTCCGTAGTATTCCACCACGTTTGGGTGGTGAAGCATTTCCATGACGCTGAGCTCATCTTTGATTTGTGAATAAAGATTGGGTAAACCCGATAGCTCTTGGAATTTGATCTCCTTCACAGCCATCAACGAGCCTGAGTCAAGATTGACAGCGAGATAAACGGAACCAAAAGCCCCCGCTCCGATGAATCTGCCTTGCTGCCAACGCATAGAAATGTTGGAACTGGACGATGCCAAAAAAACCAAAGAACGATCTTCAGGTTTCTCGTCATCAAGGACCTTTCCCAAGGTTCTGTGCTTTAGCCCAGTGATGGCTCGAGCGTCGTCGAGTTGATGGATCGCCCCTGACATTCTCTCCCAAAACAGTCGAGTGCTTGAATCAATGAAAGCGGCATCGCGTTGTCGTGGAAAGGAAAAGTCTTCTTCCTCGTCCAAATGAATTTTTGAAACCTGCGATTTCATGAGTTCTTCTTGTTTTTCCTTCTCCTTCCTAGCCTCCAACGTTGAGCGGGCTCCAAGAATATCGAAATGGCTGATGAGCAGCGTCATGCAACTAGCGACTTTGTGTCTCAGCATTTCAAATTGCTCGTCTGGAAGGTGCAGAATATTTCTTCTCGTTCGATGTAGGGTAAATTCAAGGGCATTGACCGCCCACTTGAAAGTCTTGCGATCTGTAGGGTCACAGTCATCACAAATGAACGAAACCCAAGATATGGCCAACTTGATCAATAAGCGGTTGAATTTGAGCAACGAAGAGCGGTCCATATATCGGTGTGCATGCTGTCCATGTTCCGACGCAAACAAATACCAGTTCCCAAGAAGTTCTTGACAACCGTTTGCTGCTCGCAACGAACTACGGACGTGGTGCACAGAGTCGACAGTCGATTCGGCAAGACGGTTTGTTGCACGAGCGATCTTCCTCAGCTCACGATTCACACTGGGAAGATGAGCTTGGACGTCATTCAGACAGGTCAGAGTCATAGGCTCTAGGAGAGATTCCCCATCTTCGTCCATCGGCTCGAGGCTCTCTTTAAACGCCTGCTTGGACAACCCAAGCCGTCGCTGAGGTCCGTCAGCGACCAATCTCACTCTACCATCCTTCATATCCAACTGAACCTTAGGGATATCAAGCACCATCACCCTACCATTCCACAGGAAATGAGTCTGCGGAGAAAGGACAAGCACATAGCTCGCCTCGTCCGATTCACGGCCAAGGAAATCGATTCCGATCACACGAGTTCCATCCTCATTTGTGATTTCGTCAACGTGGAAGGCTTGAGTCAAGATCTGTCTAATAGACTCCGGACGATCGAAAAGAGTATTCGACGCGACGACGTAAACCCCATCCTCCTCCAAAGAATGGGTATACACCAAGAAGTGATCAGAAAGGATCAGAAGAGAGATGAAATGGTCAAGAGGAACATCCTCGATGCTGTACTCCGCAGAATTGCTGAAGCGCTGAGTAAGGACCCTTCGCAGGGGGAATGGTTAATAAACGTATGTTGTCCAGGAGTCGATGGCACTTCATACCTCGCAAACCGTTGCAACTTCCGATAGCGCAGTCGCACGCTGTCTAAAATTTTGCCATACCAGCTTATTATCTGTTCATCTGACATTTTCCTGCCTGATAAGGTCGAGCCTTGAACATGAGTTGAAAAACTCGATTTGCCAGTAAAGCCTGCCCCGTCAGAACCTTGAAGATGACTTGAAGAACCATTCTGGCTGCCGTCTTCCGCTATAGGAACACGCACTTGCGTATCAAAATAATTTGTTACACGCACCATCAGCTTGTTGGTCAGTGAACTACACTTAATGAGAGAAAACCTTCCCAGCTGGATGAAAAGATCAAGCGTACCACAATTGTTCAGCGACTAAACTTGAACCCCCGGCAGTCAAGCTGACGTCATTGAATGTTGCCCATTGTGCTTCCAAAACGTCTGTTTCTTTGAAGTAAACCCCTTTAGCCCCGCTTTTCAATTTCCAATGGATCAACTTGAACAAATTTGTCAAGGCCTCTAGGATCGTTAAATCATAATCTTCGCTGATGCACTGCGGTAAATTCCAATTGCCTCCTGGATCCGGTGCCAGGAAGGCTTCGTATTGTCTTTTTAGAGTGCAAGCCAGCCCGATGCTCAATTTCAAGTCTTCCGTCATTTGGTCAATAATGAGCATGTCCGGATCCTTGAGCTTCTGAACGTAGTCCAACCGCAAGCGTAGACCAGCCTGAGCGAGCTTCGTCGGAAAAGATATCAATGGTACCAACTGATTTTCAAAGGTGGGGAGATTCATCTCTCTGAAGAGGGGGGAAAGGTTGACTTGTGCATCACGCACAGAACCAAGAAAAGAGTGGACCGTTACGAGAAAACCTTTTTCAAAAGTGCGTTGCATGGATTCCTCTTTCAGCAGACGCTCAACAAAACTCGTGCCATCAGCGAGTTCTGACGTGTTACGGCTTCCAGATTTCGAGGCGCCGTGGGTAGCAATGGGAACTTCGTGGCTAGTATTGGGTTGGTTGACATCCAAAGTATCGCTTCCTGTCCAACGACGAAGAAGATCAAAATGGTGCTTCAAGGACACGAGAACGGTAGACCACGTATTCAGAGTGTCGCATCTAGCTTGAAAAGGACCTTCGGCCGCAATAGGTTTATCAAGATAGAAGGCTTTAAGGTTTGGATAAAGGGATTGGACGACCTCGAGACGTTGAAGAACTGCTGTGACTTGCTGAAGCGCAGACGTCGTCATATCTTTGCCATTGTCTTCTTCATTCCTTATTGCCCGAAAGTTCATTATTTCGCCGATAACAGCATCAACTGTCCGTACTCTCCTCTCTTCGAGTTTCATCCGCTCCTCCTCTACCGAACGACCATGAAACTTGGCACGGACGCCCAGCCAAATACTTTGATGAAAATTGTTCTGTTCATCGCCCAACGAGTCGAGCGCAACTGCTATGCGGGTTTTCTCAGACTTTAAAACATCTCCCGAAAGAACTGAGGCAAGCATAGATTGCCATTCGAGTCGTTCCCTTTCCTGTTGAGATGCAGGTTGCATAGGCTCGGTCTCGAGTATAAGGCTGGAAACTCGGTCGATGGGCCCATCGCCGGATGAGTTGGATATCCGGCCAATATCTTCCTCGTCGCTGTTATCACCCGCATCAATGAGTTGTCCCAGACCTCTCTGAAAATAATGACTATCAGGATCACTGCGAGGATCGTCGGATTCGTTATTCCCGCCCCGTTCAGTAGACCGGTATCGTCGCACAAATTGAGAATATATATCAGTATATTTAGAACCTGACGGTGGATGTGCTTTCGGATAGATGGTGGAAGAAGAGCGAGACTTGGTCGAGTGAGGAGTTCGATTGGAACTGGAGGAAGACGGAATCTGAGGAGGGGTGGGATAGGGGAGCTGCTCGGCTGTATCCCAGATACTGTGGATATCGTCGTCGTCGTCGTCATCGTCAATGTTGCTGATTGCGTCCTGCTCTGGGTGTGGATATAATGTTGGTGTGTGTCGGCGCATCATGAACGACGAGACCTCGCAAGGTAATTTATTGACGTGACGTCAAAACGAGAATTTATGACGTAAGCCAACAACGCTTGCTTCAACACACTAGCTACCTGTGTATAGTCGCCATGGGTGTCGTAGAAAAGGTTCCGTTATATCATTGTGCTCTGAATATTAACGCTCACGGTCTTACTTTTCATAGATCAAGGAGATCGAGGGTGAGCTGGAGAAGCGACCGCCTCTTAGGTTCACCATCTCACATTTTACTACTCTTGATCGTCAGAGGAAATGGCTCGTAGTACGCCTAATTTGTGTTGAGCTCAATTATCTGTCTCTAATTTTAACAGCTCAGAAGAATAAGGTGGGCAAATTTACCTTCGCCCCACAAGTCACAATTGATTTAGGACTGGAATTAGGCGACTGAGTATCATCTGGGTCTTCTAAAAGCAAAATTAGCACGATACCGCGCTCAACTTTTGGAACCTACCACGAAATCAGGCCCCGCTGGTACTGGATTTGATGTGCAGAAGTCTGGGGATGCCAGGGTTGCTCTGATTGGATTTCCCTCTGTTGGAAAGGTTCTTCTTATGTCATGTCCTATCTGTTCAAATTGACATCAGCGGCCTTAGTCTACTCTCCTTAGCAAGACTACTCATACAGCATCCGAGGCGGCTGCATACGAGTTTACGACATTGACCGTAAGAAAGATCATCTCCTTTTTTACTTCGACTTTTCTCAGCAACGCAGGCCATCCCTGGCGTCATAGAATACAAAGGAGCACGTATCCAACTTTTAGATCTTCCGGGGATTGTTGAAGGGGCTAGCCAAGGACGGGGGCGTGGGCGTCAAGTTGTGTCCAGTACGTTGTCTTTGGATCGTCACAGCACTACTCAAAATTCCCCGCAGCGGCAAAAACTGCCGATTTGATTCTCATTATGCTTGACGCTACAAAATCAGAAGAACAGCGGAGACTTCTTGAGTTTGAGTTAGATGCGGTTGGCATTCGACTCAATAAAACCAAACCCGACATTGTTTTCAAGAAAAGGACGACAGGAGGTGTACGTGCTCAATCTTTTCGTGTGTCGTAGTTGATGAAGTAAACTGAACACAGATCACATTCAATACGACTGTTAAATTAACGAGGACGGATGAAAAGACGATAAGGACGATTCTCGCTGGATGTATGATGTTTGTGTTGGTCTTTGTCTTCTGGCTGATGGCCTCGATAGATAAACTGCACAATTGCGATGTAATGATCCGGGAAGACGTATGTTGACTTCATGAATCACCGACGTACCTCATCGTTTTCAAGATAACCACAGATGAATTCATCGATGTTCTTATTGGTTAGTCCTCGTCTTCACGTCAACTCTGTTCCCAAAGCTAATCAAACAATAAATCCAGGGACAAGAAAATATATCCCTTGCCTCTGTTAGTGCACACTTTTTTTGTTCTTTTGTGATTAACATTTATGTTTCGTAGACGTGTACAACAAAATCGACTCAATAAGTCTCGAACTAATGGACAAGCTTGGTCGACAACCTAATACGGTTGTTATCAGTTGTGAAATGGATCTCAAGTGCGTTGTTAACATGACCAGCTCTTATTATGGCCTCTATCATTTTGACACCCCTGCAGTCTGACCTATCTCATCGATCGGATTTGGGACGACCTTCGGCTTGTCAAAATCTACACCAAGAAGCGAGGGGATCATCCAGATCTGTCAGATCCCATCTGTCTTCGGAAAGGCGCTACCATTGAGGTACAACGACGGGCGATCTTTCTTACGGACTGACTGAGTATACCCACGCAGGACGTTTGCAACGGTATTCACCGTTCCCTTGCCCCTAACTTTCGATATGGACTTGTTTGGTGCGTAGAGTTACTACTCCACCCGTGTTGTTGTGACCTTTCTTTCAAAATCTGCCCTTGTGATCGATAGGGTGAGTTGTTCATTGTGGAGTCTTCCCACTTTCATCACAGTTAAGCAGGGAAAATCAAGTAAATTCTCGCCCCATGCCCAGAAAGTGAGTTTGGCGCATCAGGTTCAAGATGAGGACGTTGTTTCAAGTGCGTTTCATGGGTTTCATAAAATGAGATTTCTCACATATAACACCCTAAAGTCTTTACCAAGTGATTGGTGAAAATGTGAAACAAGTGTAAAGTTCGTCAGAATAAAGTACGAGGCGGCGGGTTCCAATTCCCCGATAGTTGGCCCTTGAAATCAAGATTGTTGGCCTCCTTGATCTTCATCTAACCACGATCTTTAATTTTACATGTACCTACCCATGACTGAAAGACCACAGAAATGACCAGACGCAATGGAGTCGATGCTACATGAATAAGAGTTGGATCCAGGCTGGTGCTTACTTGCAAACAAGAATGAATTGCCACCGGGCGGAACGGGATATCGTGACACGTGGCTGTCGTGACCGATCGCGGTTTTACTACAACGTCCATTTGTGCAAATTTCAAACCAGCATCTCGTCATGATCTTCTTCACATCTTCAACCCTGTGTATACCCACTATTTCTACCAGGACGCCAGGACTCCCTCGCCAATTTCTTCGTCGCATTCCGCTGCAACATCATGACCTATCACTCCCAGCCCATTGAACTTATCTTTTTGGGTACAGGAACCTCCGCGAGCCTCCCCCACATTGAATGCCTGACTGCCTTACCCGGGGATGAAACACCGCCCTGTAAAACATGTCTATCCACCCAGACACCTGAAGGCAAGAAAAACATCCGCCGGAACACAAGTGCTACCATTAGAATGGCAGACAAGAATGGTCTACCTGTGTATGTATAGTGCATACATCGTTTTTCTCTCCAGCTTTGCATATCTTGCGACTTATAGGACGGTGGTCATTGATGCTGGAAAGAATTTTCAGGCAGCCGCTCTGGAATGGTTTCCGAAGTACCAGCTGAGGAGGATTGATGCCCTGTTGATCACGCATGCTCATGCGGATGGTAAGCACAATGCTTTTTGTGGTTTGTCTGCGCGAGTCTTCTGAACAGTATTAAGCCATGAATGGTCTAGATGATCTCAGAGGTCAGTCTATAGTTTTCTCGGAGTATCGATATCCTGACCTCAACAAAGGCTGGACGCTGAGATCCGCAATTCAAGACCACATCGATGTCTACGTATCGCAGGATACTTTCACGGAGGTTCAACGGTCGTTCCCTTACCTGGTAGCCAAAGAGTTCGCGTCGGGAGGCGGTGATGAAAGTGTCTTTTGCTTTCGTGCCTTTGCCTGTATGGGGTTCTTACTTTATTTCAAACATGACAGGTACCTGAGTTCAAATGGCACATTATCAGCGACAGTGTCTCATTCGAGATTGGGAATACCGGCATTCATATTACACCATTCGCAGGCAAGTTCATTAATATCTCCTGTTGAAACTTTTGAAGATACATCAGGCAGTTCACCACGGGCGCGTCTTTTCAGTGGCCCCTCCACCTTCGTATATAGTTACGCCGACAGCAACTCTTCCATCGACACCAGTCAAATCGGCAATATCTCTCCCGGGCAAGCAAGCCTTTGAGAGTGAAACCGGGGAGGAAGGCAAAGAGACGATATATCCCTATCTTTCTTTTGGCTTCAAGATCCAAAACCACATTGTCTACATCTCAGATGTATCTCATATACCCGACAACGTGTGGCCAATGATTGAACCTTCGGATGGTCCGATTCCAGTAGCAGTACTGGATTGCTTGCGCTTGCAGCCGCACCCCTCGCACGTTGGTCTCGCAGGATCTATCGCGTTGGCCAGAAGAATCAAGGCAACGAAGACATATTTGACAGGATTTGGACACGAGGTCTCTCACGAAGAGTACGTGAAGATTGGGGAAGTGATTGGTGGAAGAGCCGTCGACAATGACTCGGAGGAGCTCACTGATTCTGAGAGGAAAGGCATTGAATTAGTTGGAGAGGAACGGGGTCAGTGGTTACGTCCTGCACATGATGGATTGAGGGTGTTTGTGGAAGAGAATGGACAAGTAACGGATGAGAGTTATATATAAACACGAATGTGACTCTCGGTCATCCTTTGTCACAGCGCAAGTTAGCGGCTTAGCCAAGTTAAAACACTCCCTTACATAAAACACAAATTGAACGCAACGCTTTCGAACACAACTTTTCTTTTCAGCAGGGGCCGTTGGCCATGAAGTTCTTCTCTCAATCCTTCTTGTACGAGTACGTTAAGCTTTCACTTCCTTCCTTGTTCTTGCTCTCTTAAAAGTCTGACAGCGATCCCTGGCCTATCGTCTCTCTCGCGTTTTTCCTCCGCTACCCTAATCCCTATGCAGCTCATGTCATCTCATGCGATGTCATTTCTAGAAACCAGACTTCTTCAGGTTCTCTGCTCACAACCCGACTCATCCTCAAAAGGGGCGCCATGCCCAGGTGGTTCCCCAAGGGCATTGTTTCTAGGGCAGAATCATGGGTCATTGAGGAAAGCGAAGTAGATCCTCATGGAAAGGTTGTGAGGTGTCGCACTAAGAACCTCGATCACGTCAAGGTGATGCAAGTTGAGGAAGCTGTGGAGTTCCGTCAGACACCTGAAGGGTCTGACTCTTTTATCATGGGACTACATTGTATTCATTCTGCATAGGAAAACTCTCCAACATACCGAGGCCCGCATCGTTTCAGGCTTCGGATGGGGTCTCACGAAGAGAATAGAAAATCATGGTTTAACGCGTTTCAAAGCCAATCTTCAAAGGGTCCGTTCATGCTTATCCTTTGTTGTTTTTGCTGGTATTAATATGTAAAATTTAGTCCCGAGAAGGGGTTTCTTTGATACTTAGTCTTTTACGACAGTCCCGACTTCAGCCCATGACTCTTGGTGCCTCCACGTCGGTTCTTGGAACTCCGAGCGCAGAAGAGTTCAGCGATGGTACATGTCAACCCAAAAATGGCACATGGACAAAATTCAGATATTGGTTTCATCCACCCTCTTAACTTGTTTGTTCCCTTACTTTACATAGCCAACCCCCAAATGTACAGTATATTATGTAGCTGCGTGCGACGAAGATCGTCTAATGTTGTCCTCTGAGAAAAAGTTGTTCGCTAAGCTGGCGCTAAATCTCCTTGAACGAGTATGTACTTCCCAACTGCAGTTGCCAGACAGCTAGTCACCAATCCTGGACTCCCCAATATTCCACCAGAACCTGTCGTGGCGTTGGCCTCTAGCCCCCGCAAGACACTCTTTTGTACTCTTACGAGGAGTGGTGTCGCCTTGTGGCTTGTTCGGGTGTGTCTGAACATCAATCCGTATGCACTCGCACTCACACCCTTCCAGCCGTCAGCCATCTTGTCATTCCTTTCGCGGACACCAACCTCTATCCTAGAACATGGCGAGAATGTCGACGTATGTTGGTCAATGGATGGTAATCGAATAATCATAACTGCAAGTTGTTCCAGTAAACTTGTATCATGTAACCCAGGTCTAACCGTCGGCCCAAGACGTCGGAATCCTTCTTAGTCTTGGTCGCCGTGGAATATAAGCCAGAGAATCTCGTTTACCACCCTCCAACACTGCCATTGAATGCTCAGCGAAGTTTTATGGCAGGCCCTGGTGAAGGGCACCCTTTGCAGTCCACTATTCTCCATTTCGAAGGTGTTATTCGTGTTGAGGGAACCCTTCTGAGGTGAATACTCCTACTTCACACTCACACCTTCTCTCAAGATTTTTTTTTTTTGAGTGTCTCTCCAAGGAGACACTATCTTCTATTCTCCACAAAGAACCCTTCTACTATACAGCGTGTGCCGTGGCCCTCGGACAAGGAAAACGATTCTGTGGAATCGAGGAGGCGACCTCTTGGTTACGACACCTGGCTATTGAATGGCGAAGACTTTTCGTGGTTTATCGATTCAGATGGTGGGTTCTGAATCGCCCTTGATATTCCTTTGCATTAACGAGGGGCAAAGTTTCTGTCAATAAAATCATATTCTCACGAATCAGCAGTGGGGAAATTTGGGTGACATCAGATGGGAGAGCATACTTCGTTCACCTTCAAGAGGATATCGACAACGAAATTTCTTCAGACGAAGTTCTTTTCTCGGGAGAAGTCTACCATCGGGCAAGTTCTTTCCCATGTAATCCGGCGGTATCTTCTCATCGCGTTGTAGGATGATGTGAGCAAGGAAAACCAACCTGAACATCTCAGTCGGCTATTCTGGCAGGGGCATTGTATTCACGACTTTGAAACTCCAAAATGGGTGCAGAAACAACGACAGTTTGATCCTGACAAGCCAAGACATGAAAGGGGGCGACTTTACGAAGAGCCACGACACGCAAAGGCGATCGCTATCAATGCAAAATTCTCTTTGATCGCAATTGGAACTCTCGGGTATGTTTTGGTATCTATTTCCATAAGATGTCTAAGCCGGAGATAGAGGTGCGCTAGAATATACCAACTTTCCTGTTCAGGATGGTGCCGTTCCACTATCACAGAATGTGCACGTCCCCAACCCATACAGCCGTCAGACGGGTCCAGTCTACGCCATGGAATGGAGTTCAGACGGCTATGTTCTTGCTGTCGGCTGGAAACATGGATGGGGTATTTTCAGTGTTTGTGGAAGGTGCCTTGCATCAGGTTTCGGAGTTGAGGATCCCATCGACCTTGAGAAGTGAGTTCATCTTTGATGATTTTTCTCTCGCTGACTTTCTTGTGGAAGGTTTCAGGATGTATTCATGTTCGGGGTCCGCGATCTCGTGAGCCGTTTTCGACTGGGTCATCACGCTAGCCATTCTAATTACTTCAGTCTTGGGGACCCGGAAATTTTGAACTCCTTGTCCTAGCGCAGCCGTTGGATCAGGGTAGGATTCGCATCCTCGTTTCAATGACCACATACGTAACTATTCCGGCAAGGTGATAATGGTCAGCTGTTTGCCATTCCTTTCGCAAAGAGTTCTACTACAGGTCAACATTCACCTGTAGGCCAGTCAACAAAAAGTATACTTTTGGGCCGCTCACCCTTAAATTTCAGGACAATACGCGTTATGCTTTTCTACAGATGGACGATCGCGCGCTTGTCTATAGAGGGGCTGATCAACCCGACATGAGTGTTATAAATCCAGAGTCTGATGTATGGCAGCACATCAAGGTTGTTCTTGCGTGCCTGCCCTGTGTGTGCCATGTTTTAAACATCTGGACAGATTCCGCAGAAATACCTGTCTTCGAACTGGCCTGTTCGATACTCATCGTTGAGCAGCGACGGTAGATTGATCGCCATTGCCGGCAGAAGAGGCTTCATACATTACAGTTCGACTTCTGGTCGCTGGAAACTGTTCGTGGACGAGATGGAAGAGCAGGCGTTCACAGTTCGAGGAGGGTTGCTTTGGTTTCATCATGTGCTGATAGTGGCAATGGAGGTTGCCAAATCATTTCAGGTTCGTCTTGCTTTCTTCTAGGCTCCTGGCGCCTCTGAGGCCGGCAGACAGATCCGCTTATATTCTCGAGACATGGAACTCACTGGACAAAATATCCTACACCGTCAAATTCTCTCATCACCGGTTGTTATTCTCTCCTTGGTCGACAATTCCTTGTTGGTGTACACATTGGACAACAATCTTCACCATTACTTGATCGTACCGACGGTAGATTCGATAAGACTCCACCTATGCGGCAGCATATCCTTCACTGGCATCATCGCTGCTCCTACTGCTGTTCGTATGCTTAGTTGGATGATACCCAGTGCTCAAAAACGTATGTTGCCTCCTCTTATGCTTCCATCGTGCCGAAAAAATGACTTTTCAGAACTCGGCGATCCTGTCGATGATCTTTCTGTTGCAGCAGTCCTGATGGTTGTGGGAGGACAGCTAGTGCTCCTTCGTCCTCGAAAGGTACCTACTGATACGTAACCTCCGTGGAAAAGTTGTTGATTGCGTGAAGTCTGCAGACCAAGAAGTTAAATATGACATGCAAATATTTGCAGACCGAATCGAGTTTTGCTGGATCCATCTTCGGGGAATTGGTACCCTTGAAAATTCATTGTGGGCGTACGATGCCCAAGGTATGCGAGTCTGGTTGAATGCCTTGACCATAGAAGCATCACACTCGACATCCGACATCCACGAAAATATCAAGGAAAGCGTCAATATACCCCTTGATTTTTATCCCTTGTGTAAGCTTCTCTTTGACCTCTCCATGTATCGCATCTCATTCTGCGTACTCTAGCCGTACTAATGGACAAGGGAATAATAATTGGGGCAGAACATGAAACTGCTACTAGGTTAAATCTACCTTTTGCGATGTTTAGACATGCGACAAGTGTAAGTCCTATCTATCTGACAGTGGGAGAATTGATATATCGTGCTCCAAGTCGCACTTGTTTTTACAGCACATCCTGTTGTACCATCTCAGCGCTCGTCAAATAAAGGAGGCGATTCAGTTCGCCTCAAACTACAAAAACCTTGTCTTCTTCGCCCATGCACTCGAAATACTTTTGCACACAGTTGTAGAATCGGAATCTACTGTCTCAAGCTCTGGCAGAGGGGAAGGGACGTTCGTGAGTCCAGATGCCATCCTGCCGACCGTCATAGAATTCCTGGATCATTTTGACGTATCACTCGATGTCGTGGTTGGCTGTGCGCGAAAGACTGAGCTGACGCGATGGCGGCGTCTCTTTGACGTCGTCGGAAACCCGAAGGCGCTTTTTGAGGTGAGTTTCCCTACCCTTGACCGACAAGCCTTTGAAGAGTGTGCCAGACCTGTCTCGCCTCGCAACGGCTCAAAACGGCAGGGTCTTACTTATTGGTTCTCCACAACCTTGAGCAGCTGGACGAAAATAGTAGTGAAGCCGTTCGATTATTGAAGAAGGCCGTGGAGGGCAAGGAATGGCAGTTGTGTCGGGAATTACTCCGATTTCTGCAGTCCATTGACGACAGCGGAGAGGCACTGCGGACGGCTCTTCTTCAAGTGAACCTAGCGATCGGGTTTTGACATCCTTTTTCTCAGTTCACTCTTTTACTAGGTAGATACGCCCATGAGCTTACATATTACATAACATGGCACTCAAGCCTTGGTAGATAGCGGAGTTGAGGGGGAGTGGATGGACTCCGTTGAAGACTCATAGGAAAGGGTTCGAGCAGGCCGCGTTTTCGAGTTCAGTAGGCAACGAGGACGTTGCCATACGAAGGGGGGCACATGATCGACGATGGGCGATCGTTCTTTAAATAAACTTGAGATTCTGTCCTTGGGCACACACCATCGATACTATGGACTCGAACATATTATACACCCAGGAGGGCGTCGTCGTTATATCCTACACCACATTAGTATCATCTCCTCTGTCTTTGAAAGACTCCATAGGTCAGGATCACTTCGAGTGTCCAACTTGGAAGTACCATCACCAACATTGATACCTCCCAGAGCATGCGTTTGGGTCCGGTTCGAGATCGTTGGGAATCATCATCGTTCGCGATTTACCGCCCGTCTATATCACGTATCGGGAACGACTGTTGAAGCTAGCCTACCATTTTGCAAACCTGGACGAAAGCACTCGCGATAAGCATGTACATGCAGAAAGTAGATACAGGTGAATACTACCATTGTCTAAGGAATCGTCTCAGTCAACCATTAAGTATAGTTTTGGATGGTCTCATGGGAAGGTAGCTTGCCCATCATTAGCCTCCTGAATGATTTACTATCATACGCACCAGGAGATAATGAATGGGAAACCCGGTTTGTTGAACTTCAACTTGAATGGAACGTGCCTTGTTCATGATACTTATGGACAACCTTGCCATTCTTAGACACCCTGAAGGCTTCCTTTTACGCGAATCCAGTGTTCGACAACCCCACCGTCACCTTTGACGAACAACGCGCATTTCCTGAATATTATGGGAGCAATATCTGTATGAGTAACAGTATACTATCCCACTTCAAGTTGTCTTCATCCATCTTGTTCAGGGCCGAACAAAACCGAACCAGGTGTCGAAGGGTTTGAGGAGGCGTTCAAAGACTTGGGAAGGTGAGGGAACGGAGAACGTTGAGAACGTCTCAACGCCATTTCCCCTTTCACCATAGTTCACCATGGTTGACGAGTTGGACAGCTTCGTTTTCAAAGTGGGTTGCGAGCTGGCGGTAGCTTGTCAGCCGTTTGGTATGGTCTGTGCCAGCTACAGTCGAACAGATGCTAAAGTTTTTACAAGTCGAAGAGGTTTCGGATCTTTCAGATAAGATATCCCTCCCACATTTAATTAGAACGTCGCAAACTACGAAGGCTCGTCTTTTGCATTATTTTCCACCTCCGCCAAGCACGAGTTTGCCCCGGGATGAACCTTTGGATAGCTGGTGTGGGTTCCATCTTGACCACTCCCTGCTAACAGGCTTGTGTTCGGTACGTTTTTTCCGAATTAACCAGCTTCCTTCCTTTTGACACGTCGAAGGCAATGTATCTCGAGGCGAACGATGGCGCTGAACCGACTGTTGTACCGTCACCCTCTGTAGCATCTGGTCTTTACATTCGGAATCGTGGGGGTGATTTGATAAAAGTCTCCATTCCGAGTGACTGTCTGGCGTTTCAAACTGGAGAAGCACTTGAGATTGCCACCGGTGGGAAACTTTTGGCAACCCCACATTGTGTTAGGGTAGGAGGGCTGCATGCAGAGAGGGTCTCACGAGAAACATTTGCGTTATTCATGCAACCAAACACTGACCAGCCTCTTTCTACGTCAATAACGTTCGGAGAATTCAGCAAGCGGGTCTTTAACGATCATTATGGCAGTCGGTTGATGTAATCTATGATACAATGTTACGAATATGTATATGCAGAGTATCTTTCCAGAATGAACGATGAAGTCAAGATTTCAAACGGTTGTGAGGTGAGTTGTGAGCTGTACGTCACGGCGAGGTAGAAAGCGATCGACGCTGGGACGATCCTGACGCAAATGTGTCGGGTAAGACAGATAGCACCGCGGCGGTAAAACTCGTACGTTTGTCTTTATTATTCCTTCGCGAACCAATGGAGGACCGACGATCATCCTGATCCGAGATCACGCTCCACTCCTCACTCGGTGCTCCTCGGACAGAACCGCTGGAGTTGTAGCCCGAATATGATTCGGGTGAGTAACTAACACGATGGTCGTGATCACGGATAGTGGAGAGGTCTGTCTCAGCTTCACCATCGCTCTCTTCGTTTCGCTGTCGCTTGATAAGAGAGCGAGCGTACTCCAAGTCCCGGTATATGGATTCTATGGCTGTAGAAACACCTTTCTCCTGTAGACGCGGATGAGTCAATAGTGCCCGACAGAATAACAAGAGCATTACCCCTCTAATTTGTTCCCCAATTGCTTTAGCACGATCTATCTGCTTTTGATCAGTGGTTGCAAGCACCAACGCCTCAGTCAAGGATTGAACAGTAAGCTTTCTGACGCCAGTACCAACACCAAGAGCTTCGACGCGGTCTGCCCAAAACATCTGATCACCGAAGAATGGTCTAATTATCGTTGGTATTCCCGCTGAAACTGTTTAGTCCCCTGAATATCAAAGGCTATTGATTTCTCACCTCTTAAGCTGGCTCCAGTAGTACCCGCCCCGCCATGATGACAAGCTGCATCAATGCGCTGGAACAGCCAATCGTGAGGTACCGATGATATAGGATATATTTCAGCAGGTAATGCTTCTTCTGATTCGACATCGTCGCCAGATTTCACGTGGAGTCGGTCTGACCAACCCTTTGAGAGGATAGCACGGACGCCACTCTGCAGAACAGCTTCCACAACACAACGGGTCATTGTTTTTGGGTCCGAAACCACAATGCTTCCAAAGCCAATGTAGACAACTTTTTGTCGAGATTGATGTGCGTTGTCAATAAAATCAATAAGATCTTGAGGAGGGGTCCACTTTTTGGAACTGACGTCGGCATCATCCAGAAACCAGTAGCCTAATATATCAAAGTTTATCAAGTGAAAGTAGGAAGTGAGTTAACGAACCCGTCACCCGAATCCACTCTGGCCAATCAAGCGGTGGGGGCACCACATGGGGGCTAAAGTTGTACAAAAATGGAATTTTGTGTGGTTCCATCTTGTCAAGACTTGTTGGTCCAAGGTGTAAGAGATCACGTCTCCACCGGTTTATTTGACCTGCGGTAGCTCGCCAAAATACCTGATCGAACATGACATAAGTCTGATGAGGGGGAAGTAAGACGAAGATTTCTGCAAGGCATGCATAACGACACTCAACCATATAATTGTAACTACCGCCCATCTGGAAAAAAATTGCGTTAGAGTGGCACATTCTGAAGCTGTAAAACCTGCCTTGCGCTCTGGCACAGCAAATGCATGGGGATATGCTCTAGGTCGTTTTTAGTATGTACCTATCGATGTACTTCACCACCAGGTTTACCTTGTGCGCGTCCACGTCATTGTGAATGCCCTAAAATATGGGATTGCCAATGCTTCAGCTATGTGGTAGCCACCCATTGCACTAGGACTTTCCACCAAGACGTCAGCCCCCTGGCAGGCTTCCCAGGATGTCTTGAGGAGGTCGTCCAACCACCCTCGAAACTATCGCTTCATAGTGAGTCTCGAGAGCACAAAATTCCACAAGTTATGTTACCTTCTGCAAGCCTTCTTTGAGGAATGACACTGTAAATGTTCCATTTTCGACGCATATTCGCATCAACTCAGCGGGATCACCTCCGACATACCCATATTCGATACCATGCTGCCTTTTGATTGAGTGGACAGCAAATAGAAGTAAGCATCAACGTACAGATTCAATCCAAGCCTGAAATTCGCCATGGGTTGCGATCTTGCACTTATGTCCATCAGCTATGAGGCCTTTAGCCAAGGCTATGTAAGGTTGAACGTCACCACGTGATCCGATCGTCAGGAAAGTAAATCGGAGTGACTTGTGAGGCTTGAAATTCAAAAAAGTCGATGACGCTGAAGTGAACATGAGAGCTGGGAGAGAATCTGCCATATTCTCTGGGGGTGGCGATGGGTCGCAATCACTACCAATAGATCTCGTTTCGAACGCTTCTAGAGTAAGCGCGTCTCGCTTTCCGGGAGATGTTGTTGCTGCGGAAGTACCAGCCACCATACGTTTCCTGACACTCTCCATTTGATTCTCCAGCAATTGGACAAATGCTGCCCGTTTGTCCTCAGCTCCAAATTCAAAGAAAAGTTCCTCGTGGCCCTTTACAATGATAATCAAGCCATGATGACCAAATCGAGTTGCTTTCGATTTCTCCAAGGCGAGAATATCCCGAAGGGGCAACGTCATCTGTCAACAGAGGTTGAACGTGAATACCCATGATTTATGAAAACAACTTACCCTGGTCCGAGAAGTCAATGGGCCACTTGACTTGAAACAGAAGAAATTGGTGGAAACATAGAGCCTTCCGGATACTGGCAGAAGCCTGTAGATGTAACCCGGAAAGTCTAGATAATGGTTAACAGCAAATAATATCGTCCAAAACAAGACCCACATCCTAATAAGATCTCTTTCTCATCATACGCGAAAGCCGCACGGAATTTATCAGTTGCTTCTTGGTCAGCGGCGATGTCCGGCGTTTCGAGCACACTGAATGCCATGTCTCCGGTACCACCTGATCTATTAATTGGCCCAGGCGAAGAGACAGTTGCAGCTGAGTACACCTCTTTGACACCAGCAGAGTCGAACGGAGAATCCTGGTTGTTGCCAGCCAACGCGCCAAACACTCTACGAGATTTAAACCATGAGGGGACGCCGACGTTCCATGAATTGGTGCTGTCTCTGCTCAATGAAGATTCGTTAGGATATGTGGAGGCACGGGAGGTGGAGGGTGGGTACGTGTGATTAAGTGGAGGTAATGATTGAACTGAACTCCTCGATGGATCTTGTCGGGATTCAATGTTATCTTGAGAGGTGGACTTTGGAGACGTAGTTACTGGGATAAATGAAGAATTACCCCTTCGATATATATGTGTGTAGTCGTCACCCTGTGTTTCTGGAAGAATGTTCGATCCTGAGCGGCCAAGAGACAGGGTATCCGAAAGGGGTTTGAGAAGGGAGGACAACCTAAACCCCGATACCGCTTTTGGAATACTTATATCTAGAGGGTTCGTTGACGGCTGGAGGGAGATAGGGGATGAACGTGAAACTGTTGTGTCCAGGAGTGCAGGATATGTTTCTTGTTCTGGAAAGCTACGGTGGCTGCGGATCACATCACGTATTTGTTCAAGAGATCCTGAAAGATCCTGAAAGTAGGCGAAGAAGTATGAATCGACGGAGTAATGCTCTTGTTCTCCTTTGTCGACGACTTTCACTTCAATGGTTTCACTGAAATCCATTGCTGAAGACCTTTCCACGTCCAAAACGACGGAGTATGGGATTGCGATCTTGAGAACGCGGAGGAATTTAATTGGATCCGTCAAGAGAAAAAGAAAAATGCACACCTTGACGCTATCTCCCATATTTTGGGCTTTAAAAATGACCTTCCTTATCGCTTTCACCCATTCTTCCTGGCTGGGAACGGAATCCGCAGAGAGAATGACCGTCTTTTGATTGGTTCGCAACCGAAAATCCTTTCCACCAACAGCATCACACGAAATGGCATATCGTAAATCCACGATGCCATGAGGGAAGTATGGATCCTATAAATGACTCTTTGGTATTGAGACGAGGCAAAGACGTCATCATTTCTTACCGAGGAGGATTGATACCAAGAGAGTGCATCGTTTTTTAAAACGAACCAATGCTTTATCCATCGTTTTGTCCGCTGGGCCTTCTTGTTGAGAGAGCCGGATTTCAGGATTTGGTCCTGTGCAATGTTAGTTGATCAGTGGCGTGGTAAGCACTGGACTTTGTAAATCCTTACCTCTCTGGTGGGCATATGCGCAAAGAAGCATAGATGAGAATTTGTGAGATACATGTATCCCTGTAATACTGGGACAACTTATGTTTGCGATCATATTCGGGAGAAGGCTGGGGACTTACACACAGAACGCAAGAGCCAGCATGGCATTTCTACATATTCATGAAGATAATGCCACAAAGATACGGGAAGAACTTACCAGCGCAAACTTCCTGGATGTCGTCAAGTTCGTAGATGTCCCTAAGTTTCTCTGCGAGACGAGCCCTTCGATGAAGCTTCACAGTTGCCATGCTTCCGGTTCTGGTCATCATCGATTTGAAGAGAATTGAATCATGAGTTTCAACTGGGGTGGATGGTGGGATGGATTGGTGTGAAAGAAGTGAAGGCCTTGACGTCGAAGAGTGAGAGGTATCTTCAAAGTCCTGCTCTATTTCTTCGTCCGATACGACAGTGTCATCTATTGCAAGTTCTTCCTCAATCACAGCAGAATGTGCTTGGATTCCATGCTTTGGCAGTCCTGGTATGCTAATGCGACGTGATCTTGCGAGTGGTCTATGAATGGTATGAATGGAAGAGGAGAGCTGCTGGACTAAAGGGAGGATACGTAAGCAGTTCGTGGAGTGACGCTGTTCTGGATTCTTACACTGTTGCCGCTGATCTTCGTCATCACTGCCTATATCCATGGGACTCAAAGCGTTGCTTTCATCATCATTATCTGGATTCATCCATGGCAGGGCTTGAAGTGCCTGAATAAGAGTTTGCGTGCCGGCACGCATCTGAAACGGGACAGTACGGCGTCAGAAGAGGAGAAACGCGTGAAATTGATTACGCACGGATCCATCCCCTCGAAATGGGCTTAGCGACGGCCGAAGTGGCGGAGAAGGAGGGACTATGAAAGGTGAGTCATCCGGCACCATTGTTGCGCTTTGTGTCAGACGCAATGACCTGGGAGGAGCACTGGGATAAGATGAACCTGGGTCTTTGATTAAATATGACCCAGGGTGTGATTACGAGTCAGTACGCACCCTCATTCTCCGCAGATGCATGGCCTCTGACTTTCCGGTTCAGAGAAAATAACCTGCGAGCGCTAGACGAAGATGAAGGCGAAGGTGCAGATTTTCCCCCAACGCTACGACTCAGTTTATCTACGGTCTTTTCGACTGCGGTGGACAACCGTTTGACACGACTCTGTCCTTGAAGAGAATTGGGTGTTTTATCATCAGCTTGTGGTGCAATTCCTAAAGCCTGTTCAGAAGTATCGATGGAATGTAGGGAGGATTTCGGGGTGGACATTGGGGGGAAATACGAGAACAAAATGACCGAGGCTGCGGCAAAAGGAAAGCACTGATAAGCGCTGAGCACTAAGTGCACAGTACTGAACAGAGGTCACGTCGCCTTCTGCTTACGTAATAATCGACCTCAACACGTTCATGTCGCGCGCAGCTCTCCTCACTGACCTACACTGATATATACCTTGGATATACCCGACTCTTACGCTCTCAACGATATACCACAACTTTTGACGACACATACCACGATCTGTGATTTCCACTTATTGCCTTACCCCGATGCGCGGAGAAATATGTGTGGGCTTTGCATCGTTCCTGGCGTGCGTCGTCGCAAGTCCCTACGACATCCAGTCTACTGACAATATTTATAGATTTACCTCTTTGCTGCTACTCATATTCGTTCATGTCAGGCTTTTTAAATTTGATCCTAATGTGCTTCACCGACCAATTCTCTACAGGTTGGTCAAATAACTACATCTACAGTTCCTCGTGGAATATGGATGGTGATTGTTGCCTTTTTTTCATTGGCAATCTATTCCACTGATAGGTTCGCCTCAGGTTGAAGTCAACATGTCAACATATGGGTAAGTATCATGAAGCATCGCCCTTGTACTCTTGATCATCGTCTCGTAGAGCGTCTCTCCAAAGCGCAATATTCAATCCTATCATGGGCCTCTACACAAGTAATGCGAGCGCACCACTACAGGCTGGCCTGGGGTTGCGACAATTTTACAAATTTGGCTTGTATTCGTACTGTGGATACATTTCCGAAAAAGAAGGCACCTGCGGGAACCATACAGTTGGGGAACAGTTCACGCCGTTCGACGCCGTCATTTCTGACATGCTTCCACAAAATTATTCGATACTCACAGCTAACCTAATACCAGGGAATGTAACCCTTCGTGATTCCAAGTACCTTGGCCAGTCTACGAAAGCGGCGTACTGGATGTTGCTTTTGGGGACCCTATGTGCTGCGCTTACATTGCTCACGTTAGCCGTTTTTCCACCGCTGCATCCAAATCTTAACCTATCTGTAGTGGCATTGCCAAGAATCATTTCACATTCTTCGTTTCCACCATTTTTGCCATTGCCGGGAGCCTTCTGCTTTTAATTGGGGCCAGCATATGGACTGTCCTCATAAAAAAGTCAGAGTCGGTGAACCACCTTCTTATTCCGGGAACGCAAATTCCGAGTGGCATCAGTGTTTCTGTGGGACCTGGGCTGTTTCTCACCTGGGCGGCCTTCGTTGCGCTTGTCGTGTCCATCATTCCATACATGATCAGGTACGTAGGGAGTTTGCATGTTTAGGAGATTGTTGACGAAGGTTCCCAAGTTGCTGCACCTACCGAGGATGACTGACAGGTCTCCACCGGTCATTGGACAATTCTAATTTAACGATCTAAACTTTACGTAAATAGCAAGACTTGTAGACGTAGATGCGAACTACCACGAAGGGTAATCCGATGCCGATCTCGATCAATGATGGGGTTTGTTGTCAGCCTCCGCCAAGCCTACTTGTATTATTTTCTTCTTTCTACCCAGTTTCTACCCAAAGTATAACCACCTTCTCTTGACCACTGTAGTCCGCCGTTCCTTTCTCTTCTCTTTTCAACGACCTCGCAATGCTCAAAGCCATCAGAGCCTTTGTGCTCATCTCGGCGGTCGCCACTTTTCTCAGCGTTCGTGCTGTTCCTAAGGTTTCTCGTGTTGGACGGTACTTGTACAACGCGGATGGCTCTCGCTTCTACATCAAGGGAATCGCTTACCAGGAACAAGGTTCGTTTACCAACAGTTTAACCTATCGACGCTGCCTAATGTTTCACGCCGCTGGCATTAGGGACTGTCGTTGCTTCGGCTGACAACCCGTTTGGCGAACCCTCCAGCTTTATAGACCCCCTCGCACAGGGGGATGCCTGTGCCCGAGATATACCGTTCCTTTCTGCCCTCGGCGTGAATTCTATCCGTGTCTACAGTGTCAATTCATCCTTGAACCACGACGCTTGCATGAATGCGTTCAGTCAAGCTGGAATTTATGCTATGTAGGTTTATAATTCGTTATGTTGATTGTGCTTATCCGTTTATATTCAAGTATCGATCTCGCTCTACCACTGAATGGCTCCATCGATCGCGTTTCACCCTCTTGGTCTACAAATCTTCTCAACCAGTACATTGCGACTATTGATGTGTTCAGCAAATATGACAACGTCCTGGCTTACAATGTTGGCAATGAAGTTGTTTTACAAGATGGCACCGGCATTGCTCCATTCGTCAAAGCGGCTGCGCGAGACATAAGGGCATACTTGTAAGGGTGAAAGGAAACTTCAACCTGCCTTTACTTAATGATAACAGGTCGGCCAAGGGATCATCCGCACTTGTCGGTTACGCAGCTATCAACGGTGCGGCCAATTGGAGAGACGCCCTAGCCAATTATCTATCCTGCGATCCTTCGAGCTCCAACTCTGGTGCGACTGCCATTGATCTTTACGGGTTAAACGATTAGTACGTTAATGCTTCGTTCTTCGCATAATGATGTCAACTGATTTTACTGACAGTGAATGGTGCGGAGATTCAACCTTTCAGGCGTCCTATGCTGGCACCACAGGTGATTATGCTGGCTACAACGTTGCAGCCTACTTTAGTGAATTCGGTTGCATTACTTCGCCTCCCCGTTTGTGGACGGAATCCGGGGCAATCTTCAGCTCTGACATGTCTCCAGTGTGGTCAGGAGGTATTGCTTTCTCGTACTTCCCCGCCACAAGCGCTCAGGGACAGTTTGGGATGGTTACTATTTCGGCTGACGGGAAGACTGTCACTACGAGCGACGACTACGATAAGTTGAAAACCCAGTATGGACTAGTTTCACCTCCAAACTCTCCTGCTCAAGCTTCTGTCACCGCTGCGGCTTATCCAACATGCCCAACAACGAACAGCACTTTTTTGGCGTCAAAGGTTCTTCCCCCCACTCCCAACCAGGCTGCTTGTGGCTGCTTGGAAAATGCCTTGAGCTGCCAATTCACACCACCAACATCAAATTACAGTGCCATCGCCGGTACTCTTCTAGACACTGGTTGTAACCTTCTTGGACAGGCAGGTGGTTCTTGCTTGGACATCGGCGGCAATGGCACGACTGGTGTTTACGGGCGCGTCTCAGACTGTGACCCTGGTAAGTCGGCTTATTTATGATGTATGACTGCTAATTGGGAATGTATCTATGTAGCCGTGAAACTGTCATACGTGATGAGCCAGTACTATGAAGCGAACAAGCGAAACGCTCAAGCCTGTAGCTTCGCGGGGAACGGCACTGTCAATCCTCATGCGTCTTCCTCTGTTTCTGCCATCGCTGTTGCGAGCTCTTGCATCTCCAACCCCGGCGCTACGTTCGCCCCAACAGCCGCTGCAACCACTGGCGCACATACTTCCACGTCGTCCTCTACAAAAGGGTCAAGTGCCAACAGTGCAGTTGGAAACACACATGCCGTCGGTGGTTTGGTTGCGATGACTTTTGTTGGACTGGCGAGTGTCATGTTGGTAATGGCCTAAATTTCTCCCTATTTTCTTGGATTTTATACCTTCGCGAACATTGTTTAATCATATTACGCACGGACCTTGTCGGACTCTGAATAATTGGAATGCATATTCTTGTGTTTATGTGTGTTTCAACGTGGTGGTTAAGACCATCTATCTTGAACCTTGACACTCCTTTTCATATCCTCTATGGCTGCCCCAAATCCAGCCGACAACTCTCCAATGCATACGAGCAGCTGGGCCCCTGACCAGGAATTAGACATGGGTCCAGGAGGCAATGGTCAACCTGTCAATGGAGCGCCTCTGCCTGTCGACGACCGTATGGCTGGTCAGGATCCAGAGACTGCAGAGTATCCTCGTGGTTCCAGTGTAGGCGACGTAAGCGTCTCTGGTAACAAGGGCGACTCATACCGCGAAAAGCAGGTCAAGGTGCTTAGGTCATTTCTGTCTCTTGCACGTTAGACGCCCTCCCCGAGTTTGGCATTGGCGTCGGTGTTGGGCTACTTCTTTCTTGAGCTCCTTCTAGCGCTCTTGTTTTACTCTTCTGCCGTTCTTCGGGAGTCTGTTCTTCACTCGGGGCTCTGAACTTCTTCTGTTTCCTGTCTCTTGACTGGTGTTTAACTTCTGCTGTGCAGCCGAACAAAGTTTATATTGGTGGCCTTCCCGAACATACTCGACAAGAAGATCTTCAGAGCTGTTTTGGGAAAATCGGTATCATAACCAACATTGAACTAAAGTATGTGTTTGGCTATTCGTCCGTTCTATCAGAACTCATTGTTTTCAAGGGTTGGCTATGGTTTTGTGGTAAGTTGCTGCAGAAAGCATTGGTAGTTAAACCGTCTTTTGTGACAACTTATACAGGAATTTGATACTCGCGAAGCAGCAGAAGAAAGCGTTGCTAAATATCACGAAGGTTTTTTTATGGGTAACAAGATTCGCGTAGAATTATCCCATGGTGGTGGACGGACTGCAAAATATGCTGGTGATCCAGGCGCATGCTTTAAATGTGGTCAAATGGGTCATTGGGCGAGGTTTGCTCAATCAGTTAGGCCAAAAACGTGAATGACTCGACTTGCTTTTTTCAGGGAATGTCCAAATCACACTGGGTTGTAAGTTTGTGAATATCCCTTGCGAATGTCTGAGCCAACAACTTCCTAGAGCCCCTCAACGTCGTCACCACATTGAAAGTCCTCTCATTGATCGCATTCAACGAGAACATCCTGTTCATCCTGCAAGATTACCCCTTCCTCGAGACGATTATGGTCCGCCCCGCTACCCCCCTCGAGACCTCCGATACGATTACCCCCCGCCGCCAGCTCGAGAGTATAGGAGACCACCCTCGCCTCGAGACTATAGGGAGTATTCGGCACCTCCAACCCAGCATCGTGAAGAGTACAGACGGCTCCCTATTCACGAACGAGACCGGTTTGCGCCTCCCCCACCAGCCGATTTTGCTCGCGGGCGATATCCCCCTCCTCCTGATCATACATACAGGGGGTACGCAAATCCGCCACCTCCCCCTTCCGTTTACGATCGATATGACAGAAGGCCTCATGAACGATATCCACCATCATATGCTCCAGTGCCCGGATCGCGACCACGGACCCCTCCTAGGGTGCGAGAAGACTTTGAGAGATTACCCCCTCGGTACCTTGATCAGTTATCTTTCTGTTTTGAAACCTTTTCTGAACTCAGATCCAATCCAGGGATTACCCTGAATATCGGGGACGACCTGTTACTCCTCCTCGATATGTTGTTGAGTATCCCCGTGTCAGCGCTGAACCACCAGCCCAAAGATATAGGTACGTAATATATATAAAATCATGATCCAAGCCTCTCAATAGTTGGCAGACGTCGATCCGAAAGCCCTCCTCCCGGGCCTTATGATCGTTATTCGAGCAATGGCTACCTTGCCAGTGGTGCTGGCAATGCTCAGCCCGCTCCGCCCCACGGTGTTGGACGGGATTATGTTCCTCCCCGCAACGGACGAGAGCCCCTTGAATCTGTCAATAGCTATAGGCGACCTTGACAAGGGATATATTTTTGAGATATATAGCAGACTTCGCAACTTTATATATAACCTTTGGTATCTTTTTTCTTTCTTATTGTACCAGTTTGTAGGATGTTTGTGCCGAACGTAGCGGTGACGGGGGTCATGACTCAATTGTGTCACCTGTGACATTCAATCTACAGCACTTGAAGCCAGGCTGAGGCTGAATGTTGCCCTCAACAACATTCTAACGTTGAGACCATTAAATGGAGCCTGCTCCGCCTCCGTCCCGACCTTCGCTCTCAGACCAGCCCACACCGACACAAGGCCCGATTCCCCTATTTGATACCCATCTCCGTTTCTTGACGGACTCATACCTTAGCTTTTTCCAAGAACGGTAATCTCTTGTTCAACGCTTGCATCCCGCCAGTAATCTAATCGTTCAACAGGCGACGTATTGAAGAGGCCTAGTGGGTATCCATTGTGAACGTATCACTAATTATGAACTATTATTGTCTAGTGTTGATTCACTTCAAAAACTCCATCGAAAGATGACATCCACCAACACTTCACTGGATGATCGCGGAGACCTGACCTCAACAAGACGTGTGTGGGGCGAGATCATTGATAATGTGGATCGAGGCAAGGCATCACGCACCCGTTTTTCTTATCCTTACAAATGTCACCCAGAGTTTCAAACCAGAGAAGCGTTCTGCGCTACACTCATCTCCGATATAATAAGTCCGCTGATAACGTTAAAGGTGGGATTCCTGTCCGCCCTATTGTTTTCTATTCAAACAACAAAAGCAATATAGGAAACTCAAGAACGTACACGCAAAAGAATCAAGGAAGATCTCAAGGACTCAGGCGCTGCCTACAACGAATACGCCGAAACTGTGCTCCCCAGGTTGAAAAATAGATATACGAAAAAATTCTCCGAGGTCGAGGTACTTACTTTTCTTCTACTCCAACGTTTGACTTATCTTATATTATTTACAAGGAACAAAAGAGAGCCACGGCAATTGCTTCTTCATCGTCAACCCTTACATCTTCGACAATCGGGTCGGAGAATAACCAGTACTTCAGCAATTCCAAATCCAATCCCTCCATACCGTCACGACCAACTGTGACGGCCCCTCAGCCCCTTCGAGCACTAGACCGTCGCCCGTCAGGGAGTGCACCGCCTCCCCGTAATAGATCGCCCTCTTCTTCAACAGCATTCTCCGATCTCGCACATCAAGGTATGACTACGATATCTACTGCAAACCAATTTACTCGATGACTGTTAGGAAAACGACAACTCAATCAATTGATTGGTTTTCTCGACAAAGGCGCTTCTGGAAAAGATGGTCTTGGAAGCCGTGAAAACCAGGCTCTTCGTACTGTACGTGCAAAGAGAGATGCAGACGAAGCAGGTAAACGCGCATTTATTTTTTTCACCACGACATTTATTTTTCGGTTTTTAGACCGGGAGTACCGTAAAGGTGTTCATTGGCTAGAGACGCTCAGACTACGTCGAACCAAGATATTGGAGAGCGGCTACAAAGTTAGGCTTTTGTTAAAGCCAACTACACTCGCTGAAGTATTCGCAGAGTCTCGAAATGTTTGTCGAAGAATCCTCCATGGTCGTAAAGAAGGCTCTCGAAAAATATACAGATAATATGACGTGCGGAGTCAACCCTTTCACTTTTCCATTGTCTTACGGTGGCCAATAGAGCTACCAGTTCCACCCAAATGCAGTTATTTTCACACGCGCGCTCTATGGTAGACAAGATTTCGCCAGAAAAAGATATCGCCAAACTCAACGCGAACATTCCACGCTCCCTGGCTTCTGCAATTCCAGAACCGATTTTATATGAGCATGGTCAAGTGGGCTTGTGCAACGACCTCATCTTCGGAATCAGTTTGGTTGATTATGCAACTGCTAAAGGCCTGCAGGAAGGCGAGGTCCCTAAGATTATACGTATTTGCATCGAAGAGATTGACAGACGGGGACTGGGTAGCGAAGGAATTTACAGGGTCTGTTACTTTTTTTACATCATCTCTGGCTGCCTTAACCGCCTTCCCCGAAAAAGGTTTCCGGCCGTCATGCCATTGTCCAAGCTGTAGGTAATCCACTGATTGGTTGAACGCAATTCACGCTCAAGGCACACTAAACTAGCTTCAACATGACATCGAGAAGGACGAATCGGACTTTGAGTTCTCGCCGAAAGATGATGTGTATGCAGTTGCGTCGCTCCTCAAGGTCAGCAGCACCCTTCCAAAAGTTTTTGTTATCAACTTCAGAAAATCATTGACTCATCAACTGCAGTTGTATTTGAGAGAGTTGCCAGAACCAGTATTTAGATTTTCGCTGCAAGATCGTATTCAGCATACTGAAGATCGAGGTAGCCCTTGTTAAATTTCTTCACAAACAATTTTCAACTCAACTCTTTGACCTTTCCAGCCGATCACCAAGCGAATAATTTCATGCTCTTACGCTCGAAAATGCGGCGCCTTCCACCCGTACATCAAGCAACCGTTAAAGCGATTGTTGAACACCTTGCCCGAGTGGTTTCGAACAGCGAGAAGAACAAGATGGACCCAAAAAATCTTGCAATTGTATTTGGTGGTGTTATATTCGGTGAAGATGAAATGCCCAAAGGCGGAGACCTTCTCAGTGTACAAACTTATAAAGTACTTGGTTTCGCCACACCATATCCCGCCTCTAACATCCTTTTCCCAGGATTCCCTGATGGAGGATCTCATCATACATTCGGCAATCCTTTTCGACGATCAAGCCGGGCCCCGTTCCCCCCCTCTTCCTCCAACACCTGTAGGCGAGCCAGTACCTCGCTTTGCATACGGCTCCAAGACTACCAAAGTCATGTCCCCTGCACAACCCATTACATCAACTGTACAATCCTCTCCTCAGGACTTTACCCCTCGCCTTCCTGCTCGTCCTGGCAACAGCATACATCCGTCATCGAGGGCAAATCAAGCGACGCCAAGTGCCAAGGGGCCCACGGTATTGCGCTCGCCATCGCTCCACAATGATGATCTACCATCAGAGGGTTATTCCCCACCATCACCGTCGGCTGCGTCCACTGCAATTGAGGCGAGACCTGAACAACGCACTCAGTCAGACACGCCACCAATTTTATTCCCTAAATCAACATCCCCAGGATCTGTGCGACCCGACGACATCCAATCAACGACAGATGATCCATTCACCACTGAAACGGACAGGTAGCAGATTAGGACATACATCTTCCACTCTCATCCGTAGTTTATCCTCATATATTTCGGTTTATTCTCAAGTTAAGGGCTGTATTTCTATAAAGGTTGTACCAGGATGAACATGTATCGTACTTGGCACTCAGCTGGTCAGTCTGACATATCCCAAAATTGTTGGATTGCCTCTTCCGTATCCATCTCCTCTTCCAGCTCTAAACTTTCCTGGCCGTACCCAGTCCAAAACTGCTGCCAGGCCAGCACACGAGGGTGAGCCTGGACCCTGAAATACAAAAGAGCATCCTTGGTGAAAATGATCCCTTGGAATTGATACCACTTACTTTGAGGGCTGAAAATTTTCTATTTCAAGTCCATCCATACTGGTAGCTCTTGAGAGTGCAACATATGCTGGCAGGCATGTTACGCTGGCACTTGACGGTAAATTGGCATACACACCTTGACCCTTCTCGAAGACCTTGCCAAGATCCACCTTAACCCTTGTCAAGGTTTGGCCCTGTGACTTGTGAATTGATAACGCCCAAGCTAATATGAGGGGTACTTGAAGCCTGTAGGCTTCAATATTCCCCCTGGATCCCTCCACCGAGAAACCAAGAGGAGCGCATAGTAGTTCCCGGCCACTTGGGAAAGAAACCAATGGCCATGGCTGTCGGTGGTCAAAGGAATGATCATCAATTGAACGCAAGCTGGATTTTGAATCCCCCTCGAGTTGATCCTTTAGATCCTTTTCCACTGCTTCGTTAGATCTGTCTGTCATCTTGCGGTCGTTAAGTTCAGCCACGGTGATGTTGCGTTTCAAGGCTTCATGAATGGTCAAAAATTCGACCACCCTCCCAACACTGCCATTCACTAAGTGGCCTTGTTCAATATTCTGCCATGAGACCATGAGGCTAACAATAGGAAAATATCATGCATCATACTAACTTGTATCAACATCACTTGAGCTCCAACCTGCCACAACACAGCATAAGATAATTTTGAATGACGAATTATGGAAAGTTACCTTCAATGTAATTGTCGAGGGCGCAATTAGTCGGTCAAGCAAATTCTGAGCACTCTCGACGGAGATAGGTTGATTTTTCACATCGTAGCCGGCACTATCCACAGAGATAAACGTGTGATCAGGACCGGCTAATGCAGCAAGTCGGTTGTTGTTGCAGCTTTCAACCTCCCTTCGCAACGGAAACCTAACGCACACTTGGATTTAAGCAATACCTTTGTTGGAACATATCACCCACAACTGACTGGGCTCAATACCATCAGCGTAATGGAGGGGCCGCGAGAGGCTTTGTAAATGATGGATATCTTCTTCTTTTAATTCTCCCTTACGCAGAGAAGCAAGTATGCCAATGAAGACTAAAAACACAGATGAATGAATGTCTAAGCACGCCATGTGATATGTTCTTACCGTCATCTTTTTGCCGAAAAACTTGGCTGAGGAAGACAGGCCGTGAAATGCACCTGGGCCAGCTCTTCGCATCAAAAGCAAATGTTGCCGGCATTCTGTATTCGTGACTTTGATCGGGGACCGGTGGCAATTGGAAGAAGTCACCAGAAAGCACGAGCTAGATATTAAAATAAAGCAAGTCAATGAAACAACTTTTGTTGCATGAATATTCTGCACCTGTATACCCCCAAACGGTTGACGGCAATTTCTGACAACACGAGCAATGTGTTCCTGAGGGAAATGGTCAGGAGATTACAGAACCTCTAAGGGGATTGAGGGCGAAAAAACACAGCATACCAGTTTATCAAACAACACCCCATCTAACATTGAAACTAATTGAGCGAAAAAATTGTTCAAATGCAAGACCTATCCATTGAATAAGATATGACAGACTTTCGTCAATGACGAGGACCTTCAAACTTTGCCAACGCTGTCTAAGGCGCCGTGATTGCAAAATTTTTCCAGCGAGCTGGTCTGCCGGTTCTTTCCCGAGACCAATCCCTGCAAATGAATGGATAGTCGAGCCTCCAATGTTCAAACCAGCTATCCCAGTGGATGCAGTGATTGCGATGGCATCGTAGGATAACTGATTTCTCAGCTGCGCAATGACTTCGCGGAGAAGCACCGATTTTCCAGTACCTACAACAAGCCAAGATGCAAAATGGGAATAATTGCACTGCACCTAAATTTACGCACCGGCAGGACCCGTAAAGAACACATTCTGCCGAGTTTTGACCATCGCCAAAATGCGACGCTGCTCCACTGACAATTGAATGCCTTCGTTTGGCTTCTGCAACGTAACCAACATCGCGGCATGACCTTGACTAACATCAGGGTTTTCAAATGACGATGGGGTCCTTGGGTTGGGAGCAGATTGGCCCGATGGGGTGATACATTGGACAGCGGCCTCTGCGAAGATCCGAGGAGGTGTTGAGGGGTAAGGTGGTTGATTGTGTGTTGAGGAGCCCATAGCTGTCAGGAGAAGAGACGTTAGGCATGTCATACTCACTTGTGGGAGATATGTTGACTACCGGAATGTGATATACGGTGAGTTCCGTGTGCTGCTCGTGCCGAATCAAGCCAGCACTGAGCTTCCTCATAACTCAGAAAGCCTTTGGCACTTGCGCCGCTGACGTGTAATATCTGCATTGAGGAGTGAGACAGACTCATGTAAAGTCGCACGGCGTCCTTACCGCCTCGCGGAACTAATAACGAAGTGGGTAATGGTTAGAAGTATAATCAGTGACAAGCGTAACGAAGACTGACTTACTTCTGCTTGACTGTTAACCACTCGGGGTCCGCCTTTGCCATTGAGTATCGCGTAGAACTTTGATGTCGCCCTTTTGGGCATAGAAACGGTCTATGAAAGGTGCCACTACAGTGGTTCTACTTGAAATGTCACGGCCACCTGAGTTGTGACCTACGCGAACCCGACAACTTGAATGCCCCGAGCACAGAAGAAAAACTACTATGCCGTCTTGGTGGGCCGAGACGGGCCAAAAATATACGATAACTGGAACCAAGTGTGTGTTGTCAAATTTCTTCTTCTGCGTATTTAAGATTGGATC
Organism: Laccaria bicolor S238N-H82; assembly: GCF_000143565.1. Classification (NCBI taxonomy): domain Eukaryota; kingdom Fungi; phylum Basidiomycota; class Agaricomycetes; order Agaricales; family Hydnangiaceae; genus Laccaria; species Laccaria bicolor. Next base: position 825,990 of record NW_001889872.1, on the reverse strand, counting down.
AAAGTGTAACTCAAAGGTGCTGGCGGGCACTGCTGCTAATAGCGATCTGCCACAGCGCTTTGACCACCCAATGTTTTTGCTGTCTTAGGTTCTAAGGTTTCCGGGGGCTATTCACAAAGGATTTGGCTCTCTTCAAGAAGCAGAAAATTGGCTAGCTGCTAGTAAATCATCAACGCTTCCTGTGTCAAGCCTGGCAACGGACGGTTCGCAATCCAATGCTCACACAAGTTTATGTTCTACCGCACGACACCAACGTCAAATATCGAAGAAAGATTCGCAAGCTATAGATTCTCAGTCGAGCTACAAGTCGGCGCTCGTTCATGATGACGACTCCAGCCTCCGACCAACGACTTCTGCTGTCACCCTTTCACCAGAGCAAAATGCTGTCTTGAACAAAGTCAAAGCAGGCAAGAGCGTATTTTTCACGGGTTCAGCTGGTATTTTCTATTATTATTTATGATCTCTTGATCGTTTACCTATTTGCTGAGTGAAGGAACCGGGAAATCTGTTTTGCTACGGGAGATCATCCAATTCAGTGGGGGCTCTGCATCGTCTACGCTTGGTATAACAGCATCAACAGGAATAGCTGCCGTAAATATTGGCGGTGTCACATTGCATTCATGGGCCGGGATCGGTATTGGTAACGAGACAGCGAAAAACGTAGTCGGCAAGTTCTTCGGCCAAGCTCAACTTTTTTCCAATGTCATCCACCGTTGGCAGTCTGTCAAAACTTTGATTATTGATGAAAGTGGGCCCTCGCTTCTTTTTATTGTCTGGCATTCTAAAGTCTTTTTTAGTCTCGATGATCGATGGTGAACTCTTTGATAAATTGGTGAAGGCCTTCAATTGTTGCATCTTATGTATTGCGCGAACTAACTACCTGTACACAGGAGTATATGGCTCGGGGTCTGAGACACAGCGAAAAACCATTTGGTGGGATTCAGGTGAAGAGTAATCAAAGTCAAGTCGCCCTTCCACTAATATATTGTAGCTTATACTGTGCGGCGATTTCTGCCAGCTGCCACCCGTTGGAGGACGTGATGCGAAAGGGCAGGTGGTCACGCCGGCTTTTGCATTCGATGCTCAAACATGGAGTGACTGCGTTGGACCTCCGATCACCCTCACACGGGTTTTCCGTCAGAAAGACCAAAGTCAGCAACTTGTTCCCTTGACATTAAATAGGATCTTAAAACTTCACTGGAAGCCTTTGTTGACATGCTCAATGAGATGCGTTTTGGAAGGATGAATCGACTAACCACTGAAACTTTCAAATCATTATCGCGACGGGTTGTATACACAGACGGAATTGAACCAACCGAACTGTAAATAAAATTCTCCATCTTCTTTTCGTAAACATCTGATGCTACACCCCCAGTTTCTCCACCAGGGCAGAAGTTGACCGCGCCAACCTGTCGCGTCTTCGCCAGCTGCCTGGAGAATGCTTTTCTTATGAAGCGGCAGATAGTGCTGGTGTCGATGCAAATGGAGTGAGAGTAACACAAGTTCAAATGGATCGGATTCTCAAGCGTTTCGTAGCCCCACAGTCCATCCAGCTCAAGGTTGGTGATGAATTTTGCTTGTTTGTCGTTCGACTGATATTTATCTCTTTTCAGGTTGGTGCACAAGTCATGCTAATCAAGGTTTCTTTCTTTTCTTTATTCGAGTGTCGACCTACGTCAGCTAAACATTGGCCTAGAATCTAATCCAAGGCCAATTGGTGAATGGGTCTGTGGGACAAGTAACAAAATTTGTTTCACTGGGAGCTGCTCGACTTCAGGATATCCCGGTCGCAACAATAGAAGGTCAAGAGGTCAAATCTCGATTTCAAAACGACGCCATCCTCTGGCCAATTGTGCGATTTATTGGTGGAAGAGAAATGATTATTGTTCCGCAAGACTTCACTGCAAATAATCCTAATGGCGAGGTGGAAGCTCAGCGAACACAAGTAGGTGTAAAAATGGACGCACAAAATATCTGATTGAGAACACCTGCAGATCCCCCTGATTTTGGCGTGGGCTCTCAGCGTCCACAAATCCCAGGGTCAAACACTTGAGCGAGTGAAAGTTGATCTCGGGCGGACATTTGAAAAGGGCCAAGGTAAAGTGATTGCACAGACAACCGGCTACAGTTTTTTACTTCGTTGCAGCCTATGTTGCCATTTCTCGCGCTACCACCATGGAGCAGCTGCAAGTCATTAATTTTGATGCGGCGAAGTAAGTCTTTTCAACAAGTTCGGAGCGCCGACGACTGACGACTTTTTATCAGGGTGCTAGCTCACCCAAGGGTACTTGAGTGGTATCACCAGACCCAGTCCTCGTCAGTGGATTCCGAAATGGATAATGAGGAGGCAATGGCAGCTTACTATGACATATAAAATTGTGCATAATATACATTTGAATGTTCTATTGAAACAGATTCATAAACGGCATAACGCGATGTTCAATCCTACTATACAACTTCCACGAAATTTGCGGGGAAAATGCCTTCATGGCTTCCAAGTTTACCTTTCCACCTGCAGAAAAGTATATAGCTCGCAGACTGGATAACAATTTGATAGCAAGGAGCTCACCAATCATCAGTACTGCCGCTCTTCTGGGTGATGATGATAACATCGCCTTTCGAAAACGATAAATCTCCTGACTGAATGTTGAAAGTCAATAAATGGCAAATTATTTGATAAGATCTGCGAACCTCGACTGCTCGAAAATTATACAAAGCAATGGCCTTAGCAACGCCTTCATGTGGTAAAAGTGGTCGCGTCAGTTCGGGTTTCGGTTTAATGTAGGACAGCGTGTGTGAAGGGACGGAGAATGGATCAATATCGGAAGGTGGTGAGTATGGGGGAGAAGCATAATCGAGACTCGTCGACTTGAAGTAGGGAGTATGGCGCTGCTTAGCTGTGATCTTAGGTTCAGATGACGACGAATTGCCATTCGCAAAAGGATTCGATTTTGAAGATATAGGTTGATCCACACTAAAATCCGATTCAAATCGTGTTTCAAAGGTGCTGGGGATGGTGGCGTGGCCGTCCCATGTCATATTACGGGAATGGGTACCAGGCCTTTCGTCGGTAAAGTACGATCCCGAGTCTGATGCTGTCCCCCAGGATTGAGGAGGAAAGCTGTCCTTTTCGGATTTTTTCTTCTTCCGAAGAAAGGATGGTGTACTTGGACCAGCACCCGGACTAGCTACGCCTCCGAATATATACGTACCTCCGGGGGTGCGCGGCCGTTCATCGTAGACCCACTCTCGACCGCCAGGCATGCCTGTGCATGCCTCGAGAGTTTTGATGAGCGGCGTCGCCCAGGTTGGGGGTTCGACTACTCCCCCAAGAAGGAGTCTGGCGGTCACAGGTGAATTGTAAGCCTGTACATTGGCGTCTTGTCTTTCCACGATGACGGACCCCTCGATGGAGATGCCGCCAAATAAGCCTCGAGTCTTGGAATAGCTGTACCTAGAAAAATATTCAAAGAAAGAGAAAAGAAGAAGAAACAAAGAAAAACATACATGGCGGCAACTTTTCCGTTCGTATTTAAAGCACCAGTCGCTTCCCCATTGCGTCCAAGTGGGCCAAGAGCAATGCTCATGTTGCCACCAAGAGTGAGAGAGCCTGCAGCCATAAACGAATTCTAAAATATCCTTTCAAATTCATGTCAATATGAGAAGGTTGGGACTAACGATAGCCTTGAAAAGCGCAGTCAGCGAAGAGAGCGGACAGCGGAGAAGATAATAGCCGGCTTACAGAGCGAGAGTTCAGCACAACAAGAAAATCGGTCATCTCAGCCCCGGCCTGTCCGCCCACTCCCAAGCCTGCAGTTCCAATGGCGCTTGGAGCAGACCATGCTGAAATGGGGTTGAGGAGAAATTTTGGGATGAGAATTCGAAGGACATACACCCATTATCGAGCTTTGCTATTACTATTCCGCTCCCTGCTCTGGCTGAGAAGATAAAACCGGCTTTGAAGATAGTAAAGATAGCGAAGCCTTTCGCATTCTCGAGGACGTAGCGAGGAATGACACCATCAAGGCCGTTGTTTCCGTTGTCGACGAAAGACCGGACTATAAGGAGGTGAGAGATGAATACGATGGTATGGAAAGAGATCATACATATAGATGCAGCCTTTGTGCACTCTTTTGTGAGCGTCTGAGGAAGAGGGCTGTTGAGTTTCATGATATGTATGAGAGGGAAGAAGAGGAAAGGAAATCTATTTTTAAACGACCCTGATATGCGATCCTAATAGTTAGTAAGCGGATTACATTGACAGTACTTACTTACTTGCTAGTACTTGGATACATTGACAGTAAGTACTTGCAAGTACAATATGTATGTCGTTTACTTGGTTATACTACTGTTAATTACAGTACTTAGGACCCTACTAAGGCCAACCGAAGACCACTTACTCCGGTATTTTTTTTAGTTGTACTGCCTCCAACACTGCCACTCTGAATGCCTCGTCGTCTCCACCAGTGATCATGAACATATGCCGTCGCTCGCTACAGTGGACCTTCTGGGGATTGACGAGCGTTAGCCTTGCGCATAGTGTCGCCACCCCTCCCTTGCCACAGGTTCGTTGCACATACATTCATTTCTACGCCAATTTATCTTATATATGCTTCCCTTTTACACAGTCTTTCTTTTTTGATTGGAATGCACTTGGTCAACCATACCCCATCCCAGTCACAGGTCTGCGTCCCTACCATCGCATTCCTAGCATTTCGTTCAATTTTTCTATCTTGAGCCCAATGCGAGAGTATCCACATCGTTTGGCAGCGAAGTACCGCAACGGGGTTCGTCCCTCGCTTGTCTTCACTTTCAAATGAATGTACTATCTCCCCCCAGTCCGAATAACGTTGCTCCCTACTACCTTCAAGTCTATACATCGTCAGTGAACGACCCAAGACTCTCCCTTGCTATCCTTACCTCCCACCTTCAGGATTTACATCGTTCCGATCATCATCCCCGTCGGTAGTGGCTTGGTTTTTGTAAGCTTCGACCAACATCGATTATATCGTGCTGATCTTGGTTAGGACTGGGCTGTCCCATTTCCTCCGGGTACCCTCGTGAGTATCTTACTGCTGGTGATACAATGTACAACTCACCTTGCTCATAGTACCAAATATGCATGGTGATTCTGGTTTCAATCCCCTTCATACTTACCATGAACTTCTCAACACTATCTGCAAGTTTGACAAAAACGGAAACACTGGAGGGTGTCAAGCAACGTATTCAGTCATTCCGGCTACCACAACACCTACTTGTGCAAGTGTTACATTTCCTCCCCTCCTTTCCGTCAACGCCCAAGTCGATAACGGCCCAATGTCGCAGTACGGCTGGATCGATCAAGTTAGTTATTTCGATCTGCCCGCCTTTTTTGCATCTGCTTATCGAACTCTCTGCAAAGTGCAGTGATATTTCAATTACTCCGAAGAATGGGACTCCTCCCTATACCCTTACAGTACGCTTTTGATTCTCCCCATCTCCTCATTGACTGAGAGACTTTATTTTCCACAGATTGCTCCTGCTCTTCATCCTCCATACAATATCACGAGTCCTGATATGAGAGGCATCAATTGGACGGTTGGCTTGTCATGGGCAACGCCATTCTTTCTGAGTGTTGTTGATTCAGCTGGTAATATGTGGGCCAATGGGCTCCTTCATAGTGGTGCCGGGACGACTTCGGCGTGTCTTGCTGATAATCCGACTCGCATTTTGTGAGTGGTCATGTAAATCACCACGTAACTTTCTCAACGAGGAAGCTTTAGGTCCAATGACACAGTGAAGCCCGCCGTTGTCGTCGGTGCTGGTTTCGGCGGACTGGGTGTTGGACTTTTTGCCGGAATACTGATAGCTTTCCTATTCCTAAGGCGGCACTACAGGGGCAGGCGTCGCGAACGATATGCGGATATGGCCAGTTCCATAGCAGGCTCTCCCCAGGTCACGGCATTTGGTCTTCCCACTACCGAAGCCTCTTTGCAGTACAGGCCTGTGCCTTCGACAGCTTTTGGAGGCCTTATGGACAATTCAATGGGAAGCAGCAACCCATCGTCTTTGGGTCATACCATGGGTCGTGTAGGTTCAACGCCTTACCATGTTGAACCCTTCGTAATGCCTGGAGAAGATGGTCGTCTTATTCACGAACCTCTTTCTCCCATTCCCTTTGCCCCCACTCATGCATCCACTGCACACGAGCCTGCATATGGCAGTTCTTCCCATCGATCACAAAATCAAATTTACGTCGTCCACCATGATAGTCAGGCACCGCCTGTTACCATTTATCACGAAGATGGCACACAAATTGTTGAATTACCACCCAGATATCCAACCGGGGCTTCTTCGTCGAGTCAAAGCGAAGGATTGAGTGACGCCCGTAGTGTAGGACGCAGTGCAAGTGTTAACAGGAGCGACGGAGGCCGAACAAACGCAACGGAACCACCAACATTTCTTCAGGAACAAAGACGACCAACTGTGGCTAGAAAACCAGCTCAGGAAACTGGACATTCGAGCAATTCAGCTACATGATAAGCTATGATAATTTCCTTTGTATACATGCGTCTCTCGGTTGCTGAGGTTCCTATGCTCATGTGGTGACAATTTGTTGGACGGATTTTTCTTGGGACTATTACTTGTTGTTTTCCTATTTTACTTTTTTTTCATGCTCAATGGTACATATCCCGGGGGTGATCTTTCTAGTCGACAATGAAATCTGGTCTTAGTTTACAACATCGAATTTTCAGGCAAAAACACCGATAGGGCACTGTTTCCATTCCCTCTCTTCGTCAAGGACCCTCCACCCTGCCAATTGTAAATCGAGACTTTGCCTTTGTACAGACAACATCCGTTTTGGAGGTTCGGGCAGGAAGATTGATTGAAGGCTTTGCAGCCTTTCACTCATTACTAGGAGGTCTTGTGGCTCCCAATCCTTTTCGACGGTCAGTTTGACGATCACCCAAGTGAAACATTGCTTACAGCAGCAAAGTTTCGAGGCGGACTGAGCAGCAGGGCAAGCGTTCTATCCATTTCTTGATCTCGACAGATTCTTCGTAAAAGTGTAGAGGCCCTAGGATCGCAGTGAGATCAGCCTCGAATTTTCAACGGGATATTGCATCCTACGCAGTTCGAGGGTGTTTGGAGGATGACAGATGATGGCCAAGTCCCCGCACCAGTGCTACAGTAACATCCCTTTTCAAATCAACTTTTGACCATAATTCTCCACTCCACGTCTCGATAGCCCACATCACCCAAGAAGCCAGAAATACTTCATAAGAAGGATCTGGATTGGTTTCCAGCTTCGCGTCGTCGATATTTAGAAGACGAGAGCAGATGACATCGCAAAGCACAACAGCAAAGTTGGAGCGAACACTTTGTATATGTTTCAAAAGTGGACACCAGAGCGAGATGGCATTCTTTTGGGGGGTGAAGGTGCTTTCTTCAAGGGTCCTCTTCCTTCATGTGTGTCAAAAATATGAGGGTTATGAGAAGAGGTTCGCCTACTTTTTCGCCAGTGGAACCAAAGCACCCTTTTCCAAGAGGGAATCGCATAGTCTTTTTATTGCCCATCTCTCTTTAGCCGAGGACGAATCATTGGACTGACTTGGTTCCCATCCCTCCTCTTGCACGGCAAGACCAGCCACCACCTCGGCCTCGGCTATCCATCTCTCAATGTCCTTCATAACCGTGACAATGTCGAGCGTGTATTGACCGGTTACGGATGCGTCTCTTGTGACGATTTTCATTAGACCTTTGTATTGTTTCAAAACGGGCGTAAGTGAACGTAATGGGCGTGCAACCTGCTGTGGGGCAGAGAATGGATTTATGGTAGGTAAAAAGTAATTGTGGAGAAGCCAGGACATCGACTGCCGTGGATAGATTGAGTTCCGCAAGGCCAGGAAAGATAATTATTCACCTGCCGAGCTGCCTCGCGAAGAAGGCCGATGCTGGGGAGGTCTTCGTGCGTAGCGGCGTGTCGAAGCTCAACAAGCCATGAAGGAAAGCCAAGTTGAGTGGCTATGGAGGCAATCGAACGAGCATAGGCCCCAACTTGGAGAGGGTCGACGAGACCATTGACAAGTCGAATGATGGCTGTCGCGTAGCTCTGGCGAAGAGAGAGGTGGGAAGGTAAGGCCGACTGGGGGACATCTTGTGCGATCACAACCAACAATGATAGTGTCGACTCGAGGGCGTGCGGAAGAGTGGTTATGTTTTTCCAAGCAGATAGCTGTTTGACGTTTAGCCAACAAAAGCAAAACACTGATATTTCACATACTCTGTTGATTGCTAGCAACTTGGAGTCTCCGTTATCGTCGTCGGTGTATATCCATGAGCAAAGTTGCTCCAGTTCGCCGACGGACGCCCATGGAACTCGACGGGGAAGTCGCATTCGGTGCCAAAGATAAAAGGAATGTTCACGTGCCCTCACTTCCCGAATAGGAAAATATGAACTTGGTGCCATACTCAGTTTAAGCTTTAGTTGCTGCTTCACGAATCACGATATCAGAATACCCAACGCGATACCTTTCACGATATCTTTCACGATACCTTCCACGATACCATTAGGAATCCCTCATTTCCTTGGAATATGCCTCACCTTGACACGAGAGGAATCATCTCAGCGGTCGAAATCGTTTTCTATACACCCATCGCCTTGCTAACGGTTTATCTCGTGTATCGATACGCCTTTCGGCGTGATGCTGGATGGCTGTTTCTTTCTATCTTTTCCATGGGTAAATTTGTCAATTCTTGCAATATCATCTCTCAAACTTATCAACAAATGCAGCTCGGATAGCAGGAGGAGCCTTGCTCGTAGCCGCAGAGTCGCAACCAACCAAAATATCTCTATTTTCTGCCGCGTACATCATGGATCCAGCAGCACTAACTATGCTGTTATTGTCAACGCTTGGTTTTCTCGGGATGGTGTATGTTCTGTCGCCCAGGTTCACGTTGGTTGTCTTTCTGATACTTCTTGGGCAGAGGACAACACACTTACAGCGAGCAACACCGTGTTACGTTGATATTCAGGTTTTTTGGACTGCTCGGTCTCATTAGCCTGGCTTTGTCCATAGCAGGGGGAGTATTGAGCACAAAAAGTGCCCATCCCAGCACAGCCCTGACCTTGCGCCGAGCCGGCGTTTGCATCCTAGCTGGACTATACGTTTTTCTATTCTTGGCCCACCTGGGCAGTTGGGGGTACCGCTGGTACATGAGGACTTACCGTCGAAATGTGAGTGAATCCATCTTCCTAGCAAATCTGTTTCCTGACATTCATTTGTCACAGCTTCTCTTTGGAATTACCGTTGCTCTGCCGTTTATGGGCGTCCGTATGGCGTATGCTGTGATGGCTGCCTGGTCCTCGTCGGATCTGGATGGAAAACATCTATCTTCAAACCCAACACTGGCCAAGATGAACCCAGTCACGGGTGACTGGGTTCTTTATCTTGTTCTTTCTGTTATTATGGAATTTATAGTCACTGCGATGTACTTATTCTCAAGTACTGTTCTGTCGCAGAGACGTCATTAGAATTGTGGGGAGAAGAGCGCTGGATGATAGAAACGATGTGTTTGAGCCCCGCGTCGGCTCTGTAATAGGCTTATTCCATGTGCTAGTATCTTGTACAGACCTTAGTATTACAAATGACAGTCGATTTGTATACTACGACAGGATAATAATGTGTTTGAGCTGCATAGTCAAGCCTCTTCCCTTTCATTATTTTACAATGAACAACTGCAGTTTGGAAGAAGCTCCGGCTTAATTGAGCTCAGATTCCATCTCCCCTGTCAGAACCACTACCCTTGGTCACGATTTGGATGAGAAAGAGTTGTTCTCTGACTGCGCCTTGAGAACTGCTGTGAGGGTTAGGAGAGAAAACAGATTCCAAAAATTGTTGAACTTTTGATGAATCGGTCACGTGGTGGTATGTAGCCAAGGTCAATCGCTTGCCAAAATTCAAACAGCAGCATCTGCCTGCGTTCGCCGTTCGCGTCGATGTTCACGTCCAACAGTATTCACGTTCAACGACTGTCAAGTTCTAGCAACCTCGAGATGTGAGCGGCGAATTATGATGAGTCAGACTCAGAGTGACTCACCAACCCCGAGCTTACTCAACGCGAGCTTACGCGTATCGACGCGCGTTCAGCGACATTTACCATCGTTCACCAACCTTCCAGCTCTTTCTACCATTTATCATGTTCAGCTATAAAAGCTCACAAGTTTTTTCTTGGCCCGACATTCAATATCGCTAAATCACCCTCAATATGTTACTTCGCACCCCAACCACTTCGATCGACCTCTCGCAGTTGAGCCCCCGTGATCGGTATCTCTTTTCTCTCGCTCAAGCCAGAGCGGCAGAAGCTGAGTACATCGCCTACGAGGCTAAACGCGAGGAGGAAGCTCTCCTCCATCGACTCCAGCTTCAGCATACTCGTCGTCATACCGCCCGCCTATCCATCTTCAACTATGGGCCGTTGCACTCCAACCATAGCTTACAGTCACCTTATCAACAGTTTAACCAGTCTTCGCTGAAACAAGACGTTCAGGCCCGCTGCCGCGAGGAGAGGGAAGCAGCCTTGTTGCGAGAGCAGTTGTGTCAGGTAAGTCGTGAACTACGCCACGGAAATTTAAATTGGCACTAACCCAAGTCTAGGCTCTGCTGGAAGACCACCAAAGCTCCGTTCCTGTGAACTGCTCAAAACAATCTCATGGTGTTCCTTATCACTCGAGCCCGTGTGGGTTCCGCTCTGAAGGACCCCCTAGGACCGCAAAAGAAAATGTACGTCACTTCGTTTAGCTGCACCATTTATTTTCTCAAAATGCTCTTGTTAGCGTCAGTCGAAATCTGAGTTTTCGAAAGATGTTTTCCTTGGGTTGGGACTGAAGGATGAAGTTGCGACCGAGATTCATGATACCATACACGCCATACTTGCGTCTCTTGCCGACTCATCTGCTTCCCGTCCAAACGAGGCTCAAACGAATAGCTCCATGAAGGGAAAGTACAAGGAGTCCGTTACTGAAGCACGATCCACACCACCGTCACAGAACGCGACGTCCGAAGATGTCGTTCGGTCTTTTGACGTTGTCGAACGCATCGAAACCGCTCTTGAAACTTTGAATGACGATTTTCATTTCCCAACCCAACTCGACTTCATCTCTACACACCTCCACGATGTTGGTGACGCACTTGTCAAAGGCACGTCCCGCCTGGCATTCAGCGCTCGCAATCATCCTGTCAGGTACTACGAGCAAGCGTTAACTTCCCTCCTGTCTCGGCTTGACTCGATTGATAGCTTTGGGAACGAAGCGCTGAGAACGAAAAGGAAGGAGGTTGTCCGCAGGGTCGAAACAGCTCTAGACGAACTTGAAAGAGGCATAGAGGCATCGCACAAGGTTGCTTCCGATGCGTCAACGCACGAGAGGAAGCCGGAAGAGGCTCAGGTTCTGCCCCTTGTTTCTGACAGCATGAAGCAGGGGGCGCTCCCAGATGTTAACGCCACCGGTAGCAGCACGACTGTTTTCGACGATGTTGCAACTGAGAAAGAAGATGTGATCTCTTCATCAAATGCCGAGACGATTAGCCCCCCCTCGGAAATTCTCACTACCGAGCCGGAAGAAGGGTCTTCACCCTCTGCGGTATCTGTTTCTGGAATGTCACGTTGCAGCGATGACGAACAGGAGGAAGAAATCAACGCCTCTCAGCCACCGTCTGGCGGGGAGGTTGTGGTGGATGCCCACGCTGTCTTAGATGTTCCTATTGAGGCAGCAGTGCCAATCGTTCCAACTGTCCTCAATCTCGGATCTCCCGTCGAACCAGAGGACGTCAGTGCGTTTCTGTTGACTGACGTGACGGATGTGCCGCAATCATCGGGGCCGTTGCCGTCTCATTTAACCGATGACCTTGGTAGTGATTGGTCGGATGTTGAAGAGGAACAATCTTAAGTAAATGAGGTTGATGTGAAGGTCCACTTGTAAGATTATCTATCCAAATCTATCCCTGGTGATTATGTATTTTTTTGTACCTACTTAACGAAGATGATATCCAACACGCAATGCAAGTACTATGTTTGTGTCGGTGTGGTAGATTTCGAACATATCTGTTCCTCAAGCCCTGTTGCCTTTCTTTTTCTTGTTCACTACCTTGAAACCCCATTCTGGCTGCGCTGTCTTTGGCGTTGCTTTCACCACATCAGCGATCGAAACTGGTTTTGCCGGGGTCTTGCTCGTAGTGCTGACACCCTTGGGTCGGGCTGCGGCATCAGCTTTACGCTTTGAGACAAAGTCAGATGCAAAACGGCGGCCGTCGAGCGTCGTACTATGTTCGTATATTGTGTCGGATATGAGCTCAATAGTCGACGGATCAGGATCCAACGAGAAAGACAATAGCATCGCCATGATTTCCTCAACTAAGATTGAAATGATTGTCATTAATCAAATGAAAATGGACGGCAGAGCAGTTTACCGTTGACAGTTTTGTTGAGGCCCTTCAATGACTCGCTCAGCCATTTCAAGAAATCGTGAGATGGTGTTGCAGGAAAATCTTCTGCCTTGGGAGCTGGTGCAGTTGGCTTTAACACGGCTGCTGGAAGGGCAGCACTTCTAGCTCCATTGACACGAACGGACGGCGATGAGTTGATCGGAGTGGATGATCCAGAAGGAGATAGCACAGTAGGCCGGACGGCTGTCAAAGCTGGGGACGATAATTTGCCACTTGGTCCAACTGTGGTCCAGGCATTATTACTCTGTGTAAGATTAGGGGTGATCACAACCTTATATCATAAAAATCAAATCATGAAGGCGAAGAAAAATAGTCTACATACCTTGGCCGTGGAGTCTGCGTAAGCTCTTTTGGCTGTGGCTGTGGCAGCAGTTTCCTTTATCGCCAGCTTCTTGCGCTTTTCCTCTTCCTCCTGGATTTCCTTCATCGTCTTCGCCGCTGGGGGCTTCACGGGTGTTGTCCAAACAGGAAGGGTGATGTTGTTCGGAGCGGCTGAAACGGTAGGAAGCGACTCCTTGACAGATACACCTCCACGTGCGCCTGTCTGAGAGGTAGGCAGGCCCCATGAAGCGGTGAAGGGTTGTACATCTTCTTTTCCATCTACAGCGGTAGATCCGCGAGCAGCACGTTCTCGCTCCCTTTCTGCAGCTTTACGACTTTCCGCTTTCTTTGCTTCAGCTTCTTGTATCCCCCGCAGGCTTAAGGGAACCCCGGGGGCCCGAGATTTCTTTTTCTCTTCCTCTTTAACCCAAGCAACTTTTGGCGTCGGCGGCGTCGGTGCCGATGATTCGGCAACTTGGCTAGTCGGCTTCGAGTGTTGAATTGGTGTGATAATCTTGCTTTGAGCAGTTGGGACAGACAAATCTTCAGACGACGTTACAGGCTCCGGGATTCCTTGCGAGGAGATAATTTGGTCTTGTGTTTCTTTGGGGGAAACCACTGAGCATTCCGGCCCTTCATGTTGTTGATTGTGCTGACCACCATTGGTGACTGTTGAACCGCTGGGTTCTGGGTCCTTCCAAGGGTCTTCAAGAATGCCTTGAGATGCGACTACCCACGGAGAAGGCTCGTTTGATTGTGAACTAGGCCTAGAGATATGACTGCCTCGACCCCAAGGTGATGGTTGGGCGTGAGTAGCGGGGACTGAGATCGTATTTGTTGATGTGGGGTGAGGAACTTCGAAGGGCCCTGGGCGTCGAGACTGAGATTCTTCCTGTACACTTTTCCATGGTGTAGCGACTTCAGCAATTATTGGACTAGCGCCTTGACTGCCTGAAGGTGGGGTGAAAGTCGTGTGATCGGGGCTGATTCTGTGTCCAGTGTCTGGCTGCTGCGCCGACAAGTACTCCTGTACAGGCGAATGTGAAAGCAATCGACGATCAAGAATTGTATTTGAGGGACCATGAGTTTGGTTGTCCTCGTGTAACGCATTGTGAGGATTACCGGCGTCGCCATTCCCATATATCTGGTGAGCACGATGAGCACCAGGCAGGCTATCACTGGAAATTATGGTTGGCCTGTTGGAGAGATCGTTGTAAGTGGAGGAGGAAACCATTATAGCCGGCTCGGCTCCAAAGGTGTCCTGACTCCAAGGTCCTTGCGCTGAAGCGTAGCCAGTAACGCGTTCGTATACGTCCAGCAAGGGACCTTGACCAACTGGGACGTTGCCAAACGATGGCGAACGTAATGCTAGCGCCGGATCGTGTGCATAATCATGGCTAGGTCTCCTGCTGGCAAATAGAGGACCTGTATCAGGGGTTGCAGGATATCCGAGCCCAGCTGAATCCCCCCCAAAATAAAGGTTGCTGCTCGCTCTTCCCCCGAATGAAGAGGGATCTGGTGATGAATCACCAAAGCGACCCGTGCCAAATGATGATGAAGGAGAATCAGACGGATTAGAGCCAGTGCCAATATAAGAATCGAGTGTTGAGCTACGCAACGATCGAACTGGTGCGGGTTGATAAGGGTTGGAGAAAACGTTTTGGTTTGCGATTGAGTGGAGGGGCTGCAGAGGAGAACCATTCTGTAGAGATAAACCAGGTGGGAGAACCGGAACGAAAGGCGAAAGAAATATTTTATCGCCACGCGTAAGCTTTGCCAATTCCTCAACAGTGATCCATTGCGAGTCCAAGTGCGTACGTTTCATAGGGAGGTCGACGGAGAAATACCCATCATCATACCACTTCTGCATCAAGTCAGCGCGAAACGGGCCTGAGACGTCGTTAGCCTCATAAGAGGGTGGGACAGACTATACTTACCTTGGACCTGACCAGTTGGATCCTTGTAGGACCACTCGACACCTGCAAGATCGCGCACATCTGAAAACGAATTGTGTATCCCTGTGGCGCCGAGAGGATCAAGTGGGTTTGCGTAGCCATGATGTGACTGAGTATGCCCTCTCGACTCAGAGTCAAAAGCGTCTGACGACGGATATAAATCAGAACGGCTTTCACTTTGTGTATGCTCGGCAGCGAGTGAGGTCACAAGTGGGGGACGAGTCCGTCGTTCTGCATCTGCACCAACTTCTTCCTCTTTCTCCTCCCTGATTCCTGCGTTCTTATCATCATGTTCCCAATCACCTCCAGAGTCGCGATATGTAGCAGCTCCAGATTTCAATGACGCCTCAGACGCACGACGTCGAGAAGTCCACGAATCTCCATTATTGAGTACGCCATCAAAATTCGGCATAAACCCAGCACGCGAGCGGGGGGAAGGAAGAGCGACGTTTCTAGGAGAAGCCGCATGTGTTTGGAGCGCCGAGAGCGACTGTTTGCGGGAAATGTTCGAGGCCGGCGGTTCTGATGAAGGGCGTTAAGAATACTGAGGGGGGACAAAACAGCAGAATCGCACCGGTATTGCTGTCATGACGCTTGAGCGTGCCAAATCGTTCTCTAGATGGGCTACCAGTAGCGGAGGTTGTATTAAGAGCCATTCGAGGGCGCTCAATCCCGAGCGCGGACGTATTCAAGGGAGAAAGATAATCGGTAGATTGACGTCGACGGAGATCGGAGTTCAAAGGACCTGTGAAAAGCTGAACAAACGGTGAGGGGCGATGAAATAGGTTGAGAGTTCATAATGGCGACCGCTTGCCTTCCTTTCTGCATCACCCATTTCGCGCAGCCCTATTGGTTCGCTTCCTAACTCGCGGACAACACCCTCCCATCGTTCGACCTCTAGCGCAAGGCCACCCTTGGTACCTTCTCTGTAAATTCGCAGGAGATCATTCTTTGAATAACGGAATGGATGAGCTTCATCTGGTTTTTCAGGGTGTGCTTGAGAGACCGGCGAGACGAGAGCTGAATAGGTGGACATGGCTGGAGTGGCTGCAGAGAGTGGTGGAGAGGGTGGTGGCTGTGAACGCGAGAGAGGCTGGTGCTTGGTGCGCATCCATTCAGGCCCAAAATGCATGGTAGTTGTAGACATTTATATTTTGTAGATGTAGTTTGTGAGGATGAGGTGTACGCGGTATTTTTCAAAAATTCTGAATCAGTGTCGGTTCAGCTAAAGTTTCTTCACACACGTGGAAAATCATTCTCGTTGCTGAGTTTTAAATAGCATAAATAACAACCAACTCCAGTCCACATCCCTTGAACGCTGCTCTATATACATTATATCAACTCATTTTAACCCGCCAAACGGACGTTGGTAATGCTACAACTCAAGTCAGTCGATATCCCACTTGAACGAAACGGCAATCTGACCTTGAAGCTTGCGAGCCGTCGGCAAAATGAATGCCAACAGAAAGACGACTCCAAACGCCATGCAAATCGCCGAAACGATGTAGTATCCATCTCGCTCTGTGGTACATATGCCATTGATTTCGTGGCACAGCTTCTTTCCATGATCCGACACGCATTCCGTCGCTGCAATACCGACATGAACATAAGCATCAGAACGGCTTAAATGAAGTGTCATACCTTGAACTTTGACATCCATGCCAGCATCAGGCACTTGGCATATCGCGACGCTGAAGAGGTCAACACCTACTAGGGGGTCAATTAATGGCCTTGCAAGCAGGCGGTAACCACATTCCTTTCAAAACGAACCACTTTGGCCAAGTGCCACCCATGTTGGTAAAGGTGTTCAGCAGCTAAAGAAAAACGAATAAGATTTGATGAGGACCTAGTTGTGAAGCGTACCGTCATGTATGTCCCTCCAATTAGTGGATCAGATACTCGCGTGTGAAACGCTGAGATGCCAACAAATTGAACGGTCCTGTATTCGTTCATTTGAATATTAGCACTCCTTCGAGAGCGGAGACCGATCTTACGAGGCAAAAGATGATAGTACTGTGTGAAATATGAGAAATGCGAAGAAACCAAGGGTTATCGGGGGTTTCGGGAACCAGTAGACAACGAGGGTGGCAATCAGACAAAAGAGAAGGCGAGGCCAAAACGCGTGCATCCATGGCCTAAGAGGACGATCGCCCCTAGACCACTTGGCTGCTAGCCACCCGCCTGTTATTTGAAACGGAAAATCAATCAACACAGCAATCGCGAGGTCCTCGCGTCTAAAACCCTTCTCCACCATCTTAAGAGAAGTGGCGGCCTCGTTTGCTGCGAATCCAACCTTAGCGAATAGATGCATAAGGATGAGGAGTTGAACATCTGGTTGTAAA
Organism: Laccaria bicolor S238N-H82; assembly: GCF_000143565.1. NCBI lineage: Eukaryota > Fungi > Basidiomycota > Agaricomycetes > Agaricales > Hydnangiaceae > Laccaria > Laccaria bicolor. The sequence continues at coordinate 808,890 of NW_001889872.1, read as the reverse complement.
TTTGTTAGAGCAACCCGCAAGTCAAATGGAATATAATTCTGATCACGTTTTAGCTTGCAGATAGTCCAGATTGTCTTGTAAACAGCTGTTATGCTCATATCTGCTTCACTAGCAGGTTCTTTGTCCTGTGAGGTATATTAGGACTGAAATGTAGGAAAGACAAAGTCCGCGCACCTCTTTCTTGAAGAATAGCAGCCAGAATGTAACTAGATAACAAACAATGCTCCAGAACCTCAAGTAGCCGCTCAGGCTTAGTTGAGGAACGCCCCATCTCGCACTGCGGGCAGGTTATCAATATTTCGAAATATCTATCGGACGGACATACGCAAAAGCTTCGCTGTTGAAGGCGAGGAATACCGTGAAGGAAGCGAAGAAGCCAGTATTGAGTCCAATCGTTTGACACGTTGATGCGTACGATAAACAATCTTGCGAAAGAAGGGTGAGCGCCCAGCCTTGAAAAAGATCATTACGGGGTACAATTAATAAACTGGAGGAAGGTACCATCGACGGCTATATCTACATTGATCACGTCAACGTGCTGCACGGGATCAAGAAATTATTGCTTACCTTGTGTAGCAGAAAACAACACAAGCAGCGTAAAGATGACGGTAAGTTCAGTAACATTGTTTCCCGGCTAAAACTGGTAAAAGATGACATTACACAGGAATATGAGGGTGCTTACATCGTCAAGAAGTTTTTGGACGTTAAGCGAGATGTAAAGCATTAGAGTTCCCACAATCAGCTGCATTGGTATGATCCATGACTTTCGACGCCCAACGGATCTGATGAAAACGGAGTCGACGATGGGCGACCAGAGGAGTTTGAGGGAATACGGATAACTTGACAACGCAAACGTCGCAAGTTGCGAGTATGACAAATGTTCTTTGAGAAGAAATGGCACAGATCCTATACACAAAATAAAATAAGGACGGTAGTATGGAACATGTTCAAAGCACGACAGACCTAAAGCAAGCCCAAGCTGATCAACAAGGGCTTGATAATTAGCGCAATTTTGCTTACGGTGATTTAAGTCGACCGTACCGGAACACCCTGAATAAGATCTTTGTGCACTTGAGAAGATGTCAGAATGACTAGGAGAAGAAACTCACAGAGAACGCAGAGTAAAACCATACTCCTCTTATCCCTCGCTGAAATCGGCCGCTTGGATTCGGGGAGAAGTTCTTGATTCTCGCGCTCACCCAAGTCTCGGGCCGCTTGCTGACGTTCATCTTCACCGAGAAGTGTCAACTCTAAGTCTTCTTCCCCATCCTCCAATGTCGGCACACGCGGCGTCCTTGGAGTACGTGGAGAAATGTGTATGCTGCTCAAAGACGAGGAGACGGCCATTGAATCTGGACGAGATTTGCCTCTCATAGCCTCGTTTTTGCTTCGCGAGAGACTTGTTTTGGAGAAACGCTGGCAATTGCACGTGCCAAATCCCAGTCGCGTCGCGACCCAACGTGTCACAACCTACTTAAACTTGACTCACTAGACAGACTACAGACAGACACCTACGCACATCCGTAGTTTCCAACGTGTCAGTACGCGGCAACGACTATCCCCACAAAGCGGCATTCATACTCCTAGCTTCTGGTGTCGTCCTGATCTCAAAACTATCTTGAGCGTTACGGGTCACTCGGACGAACCTTATACCCAATCTTTTGTATCATTTCTCGCCACAACTTACGATTGCACCTGTCATGAGCGACTTTCAACGATTGACGATTATGGCTGAGGCTCCATTACAATCGAGACCGCTCGATGAATATATAAGCAGACCCGGAAAAACATAAGTGACCATCTCACTTGCCTTCCTCCTATTTGGTGTCAATGTTCCTCTATCTGTCTTTGAAATTTTTCCTCCTTAGCCTTGGATTCTTGATCGTCTTTGTGTCCCGTTACATTTTCCACTTGCTCTTGACAAGACGCGTCCTCTCTCGGATTCCCGGGCCTCCACCGTCATCTCTTCTCTGGGGCGAAGAATGGAATCTATATCAGAGCGCACCTGGCTCTCCCTACATCGAGTGGCACAAGAGATATGGAAAAGTCGTCAAATTTTCGGGTGCCCTTTGGGTATGCGACTTGTCAAATTCATTCAAGTTGCGCCATTGATGTTTCTAATAGCACCCAGTCGTATCCATAACCGATTTTAAAGCTATTTCTTTTATCCTAGGAGAAGGTATCTATAGTCTTCCCAAACCTCGAGGCGTCCGTGCCTGGTTTAGAGCGACCCTTGGGGAGGGTATCCTTTGGGTAGAAGGTCGGCGCAGCTTACTTTATAACGTTTCCTCTGACCTGAATAATATGCTCGACAAGGGAAACTTGCTCATGAACACCAACGGCGTATTCTAGCTCCAGCATTAAAGTATGATTTCGCCGTATCCCATTTTGTTCAACCAAACTCAAGGTCCTTACCGAAGCCAGCAAGCCGTTCGTGGCTTGACACCAGTTTTTTTTGAGACTTCGGCAAAATTAGCAATGCAATGGACGAAGCTTTTTGATGCAAGCTCAGTGGACGAAATGGAAATTGACATTACCAATTGGGCTGGTCGGTTTGCGTGCGTTCACGATCTATCCTCCGTCTCGCTGAAGTTTTGACGCATTTATGTGTCCATAGGCTTGACACCATCGGACGAGCTGCGTTCTCTTATGATTTTGACTGCCTTTCAGGCGCGCCCCATCCTCTAGAAGAGGCCCTAAATGGATTAACGAACTGTGAACACAAAAGTTCGTCCTTCTATATGAGAGCGCTCTTCTGGCTGTTTCCTCCCGTGCTTTCCATGGGGAAGAAGGGTGAGATGATCCAGAAAACAAAATATGAACTTGGTGTGATTGCATCCAGGATGTGGTGGGACGCAAAAGTCGCAGGGGATCGTGACAGCAAAACCGTAATGGCACACATGCGTAAGATCATTTTCCACTCTTGCACGTTTCAATTACATTTATTTTCTAGTACGACGAGATGACTCGTTCCCCCATTCTCTTCTGGACGAGCAACACGTAGTTTCTCAGATGCGAACCATCATTTCGGCTGGTTATGAGACTGTGTCAGCTGTCGTAGCTGTGAGAATCTATACTCATTCACATTTGTGCTCAGTTACTAATTCTCTTGTGTAGTGGATACTCTACGAACTAGCTTCCGATAATCAACTTCAGGTTGCCCTCAGGGAAGAATTCTCTTCTTTGCTAGATCACTCGATGGACTCTGTGAACAGCCGCTGCCCCCTTCTTGATGCCGTTTTGAAGGAGACTTTGAGATTACATCCCGCGATCCTAGAAAACCATCACGAGGTATGACTGCCTAACCAGCCATAATCTCAGCATCGTTCAATTTTAATCCTTACCATCCAGACTGCCCACGATATCTGTCTCCCTCTTTCAGAACCGATTCCCGGGATGAATGAACTGCAACTCTTTTTACCGAAAGGAACGCTGTTGGTGATACCAGTGAATGCGATACAGTCTGACCCAGAAATATGGGGGCCTGATGCGAAGATCTTTCGGCCCCAACGGTGGTTGGAAATGAAGCAGAATGGCAATCGTCGCGGCCGCGAGCTCCTAGCATTCAGCGAGGGGTAGGGCATTTGCCATTTTGAGGCGATTGAACTAAAAGTGTTTCACAGACCCCGCTCATGTATTGGGAAATCGTTTGCAATAGCGGAGATCAAGGTAAGAACGCCTTGATTAGAAATTACAAACACCCTCTGATATGTATGTTTGCCAGGCTCTCGTTGTAACACTCGTCCGCCAATTTTCCTTTACTTGCCCCTACGAGATTGAGGCTTTCCAAAGCTTCGTCGTTCGGCCTCGTGTCAAAAATCAAACCGCCAGTTCACTTCCTCTACTTGTTCGCAGACTGTAAATAACTCATTCTAGCAAGCAATCTTTAGCACTTATGATAACTTCAATGATCTATATACCTCCTCCTTATCTTGGTCAATGGGGCTTGTGCTCTTCTCATAAATATTAGGGTATTTTAACGTATTTTATAATTAAGCATATTTGCTTATGAATGGATACGCGGTGTAAGTTTGAGTTTACAACCATCTTTAGGGAAGCAAGTCGCAATAATCCTGCGAGAGATCGTCAAGCCAAGATCAAAAGCTGTGAATTCAAGACTTACTCGACAGTGTTGCTAAGAGGAGTGACCTCGTGTTCCCAATCCATCATGGCACATGCAGTAGCAAGCACCAGTGTCATGTTCATGGTTGCGTATTCGAGGCCGATGCAGCGATGAGGTCCACTCCCAAAAACGAGATAATTTTTTGGGTTAGAATTCGCCAGGCCCTGAGGATCTAACCACCTCTCAGGGTTAAAGGACTCTGGATCGGGGTAAACGGAGCTGTCGTGAAGAGAGTTGTAAAAGGATGGGATGACCATGCTGTTGGCTGGAACAGTGTAATCATCAGTGATGGGGAAGGCTTTGGTAGCTTTGTACGGGACCTAATAGAATTAATGAACAGGGGGGTGGAGGACATGTATGGTGACCAACAAACCATCAGAACGGGAGGTTGTACTCGCATGCTTTCTTTGACAACAGCCTGAAGATAAGGCATTTGAGCCAGCGTTTCAAGAGACAATGCTCGCTCGTAATCGCCCTGACGAACTCGCTCCTGCTCTTCTTTGACCTTTGCCATAACCTCAGGATGATCAGCGAGATGTTGGAAACCATAGATCAAACCGCTGGACATGGCATCTTGCGATGCAAACAAGAACGAAAATACGACCATGGCCATCTCGAGGTCGCTAAATTCTTTTCGATAGTTGTACGTCGGGTCGGCGAGTACTTGAACCCACTCGTCCAGCATGCACTCCGGCTCAGCGCCATTAGCCATCGCGATTTTGCTGTTATGGGCGGCGAGTTCGAGCCACCGCATGGCAACTTTACGAGCTTGGATCGCTTTGTAAACTTTGGTTCCAGGCAAAGCTAGGGGGAAGTTGACGAGTTCGAGTGCTTGCGTAATTGCCCAGTATTTCTCATTAATTTCTCGAGCGGCGTGCTCGGGGATGTGATTTCCACAGAAGACGCGCAAGGAAGTATCCATGTTCATGGCTCGGGCAGTCATCATGATGGGCTGAGCTGCACCCGTCTTCGCAGCCTCCGCAAGCCAGTTTTTGAGATGCTTGCGCGTGATGCTCTCCTGAATGGCGACGTAGATACTAGAGAATATGAGGTGAATATGTTGATCAAAGTGAATATCGGACGTACCCAAGGGCCTTGCGAGTGAATAAAGCATTCAAACCACGTCTATATTGCACATGGTCTTTCCCAGTAAGGAACACCCTGAACAGCATTAGGTATGGTGAACATGTTGGCGACGTAGAAAAAAATTACCAGTTCTCAGGGGAAAGAATTTGTTTACCAGCATGAACCAGGGCAGGTTCTGCGAAGGAAGGGGAGTTGAGAATCTTGCGTGCGTATTCATTTGAGGAGGCCATTACGATGAAGCTTAAGCAAAATCAGCAAAGAGCGGGGGACGCGAAGAAAGTTGAACCAACATATTGAAGACGCTGACCGCGCTAAGAGCACCAGAATTCCATTGTTTCTTGTAGGATTCCATGGATGGCGACATGGAGTCTGCAAATTTACCGATGAGGGGGATTGTCCACTTGTCGCTGGGAAGATGGCGCTTCTTGAAGCGATAGACGGACTGTTCAAGGACAAGAAGAGCAATGACGATTGCGATGGTAGTATAGAACCATGTTGCAGACTTGCCGTATGCAACAGAGGGAACAGCGAAGGAATAGAGAGAAGGATTGGCCGTGGAGGCTGGTATTTTGGCAGAAGCTAGGCGATCCATGGAGAAGTGAGGGAAGACCCAAGGAATATAAATATACTTACAACCTGCTTACAACTTTCTGGAGAATCGTATCATTCCTTTTCTTTTTTTCGGTCATTTTCGGGCCGATTTTAGGCTAAGCCTTGTGTCCAACATCACATGACCGCGACCTCATGCCTGTCACAGTCCAGTGAAGTCACATCATCATGCTCCCATTACGGATCTCAAGGCAAAGTTTTCCAAGGTTAACGCGCCTATACTCCCAATCTTCCTTGGAAGCTAAATATGCCCAAAAGCTGCGTAAACGAGCACAGGAGTGAGGTCCACGCTTTTGTGAGAACACCTACATAATAAATTATTCGTCGTCACAGAGCAGGAACCACTGTAGAAGAACTCAAAGCAAAGATCAAGTCGGACCAACAAGAGGCTGGACGCCAGAATGCAGTTCCAGTAAATCATACTGGCGGCCTCTCCATAAAACCATCTTGGAAACCTTCCTCGGGAGCCAAGGGCCGAAAAGACAGCTCGCCTGTAAAGGTAAGTTCCGCCTACTTTCTTTAGCCAATTTCGCTCATCATTATCAGCCATTGGACACAATTCTCAATCTTCCGCGTATCATGGCCACCCCGCACTCTGCTGCGCAGGTTTCTTCCCTGTGGACTGCCTACCATCTCTCGCGCTCAGGTGGGACTGGCCGCGGATATCTCTGTGCTTCCATTCCATTGCCTCTCTACTTGAAAATGGAAGCAGTAGGCCAAAAATATCCGTCTTTCGTAGTCGCCTTGCCGCGCCCAAAGAATCCCTCTGATGACCAATTGGCGGAAAATGGTTCTGATACTGCATATGAGTTTTACTTTTTGCAGTGGAGTTTCCACGATCGACCTCCCGTTCCCTCCCCTGAGAACAATCCCTTTGTGAATACGACTCCAGCACCCTCAAAGAACCCACAAATCTCTACCGTGCTCTTCACACCCTTGCAGGAATACAAGCTCCGAGGTGCATACGCAACCCCATATCTTGTCTTGACACACTACACAGATCTGGCATCCACCCACGGCATTTCCCTTTTGAGAGGAGAAATTACTGCGTCTTCTGCGGGTACTGATCGCTACCTATTAGGCCAAGACGATGCACAGTTGTTATCAATGGCTATCCAAAAATTTTATCTCTGGGGAGAAAACAAGGAGTGTGGCGACAGCGAGCGTCTCCTGCGCACTTTCCACGACAATCCAGGTGAATTCAAATGGAAAGAGTTACTAAAATTCGGGAGCTTGAGTTTGTAAAACCTCCTTTCTAATGCAATGCCAGCACATCGGGATTATAATGGTATCTATTTGTCCAGGAAGTGCTTGGTTCCGTGAGAGATCAGCCAACAGCTAAATACGTCGGAAGCGAGTGACTACACCTTTTCTAGGGTGCTGAAATCATCGGAGCTTTCTTAACCCACTCTCTCTTCTCAACCTCTTCTACCATGAACACTGCAAAGGCGAGCCTAGGCAAGAGGGTGCCCACTTTTCCGTCGCCGATATATCCCCCAACAACGGCCCTCGACTCGGTATTCGTCAAGACCGGGACCCTGACAATGGTCCAGTCAAGATCTTCGCCTTTGGTCCTTACGATGTCGCCAATTGCCACGACATCTTTATACGCGCTGTGTGCGAAAGTGGAAACAAATGTGACAAACGATTTGAAGATGAGACTAAATTTGTCATGTTCATCTGTAATAGAGGCGGTACCCAAGCAGAGAAGGCGTTTTATATTATGTTTGTGCATGAGGTCGATGAGGTTGGAGTAACCCTTGGCTAGGGGTGTATCGGAGGGATGCCACGGACCGGGACCAAGAGCAGAGAGAATGACATCAACACCTTGTAAAGCATTCGCGAGGGCGTCGAGATCTTCTAGCTGACCTTTGACGACAACCACGGAAGGATTCGTTGCAAGATCTGCAGGTAGTTTTTCAGGAGACCTAGCATATATGACAATAACGCCTTGAGGATAGGCTACAAGAGCTTGGCGGACGAGAAGGAGACCTGAAGGACCTGTAGCGCCCAGGATCAAGAAACGCATGGTGGTATGAAGCAAACCAAGTGTGACAGTGTGACGCTATGAGGGTGTGCTATTCCAATTGCCCAGCGCTTGGGCTTCCTTTTCCAGCGCCAAGATAGCCTTGCCAATCTCTTCCTCTTCTTTTACATCCAGTTCCATCATCTCCCTCTCATACGTCCGTCCAAACCACTCAGCGAGTCCAGCCATCTCCTTTTCAATCCCCACTGCCGCCCCCTTCGCCGTCTCGATACTCCCCGCTTTCACATCATCTAGCCCACACGCGATAACCTTGTCAAACCACGCAAGTGGTTCTCGAGTGACGTTAAGCGCAAAGCCGTGCGACGTCAACCTGTGCCGGACTTGCACACCGATGCTTGCCAGTTTTGTCTTCGCATCGAGAAACACGCCAGTATGCTCTGATGGGCAGTGTTTTATCCCGTGTGCTTCGTCTAGGTGACGTTCAAGCATCTTTTGCATGCGGCAGACATATTCTCGGGCACCCATGATGGGTGTGTATCGCCCAAGGTCCATCAACGGATAGCCAACGATTTGGCCAGGCCCATGGTATGTCAGCTGCCCTCCACGAGTCGCAGGAACAAAATCGGCGCCGATGGCAGTGAGGCGGGTTTTCTCATCTTGAAGAGATGGATCAGTCTGCCGACGGCCAGACGTGTATACGGGACGGTGCTGAAGAAGGAGAAGAATGTCCTTGTGCGCGGAAAGGCGACGATGAGATAGCTGGATATTGTGCAGTTGCTCCTGAAGGGCTAGCGTGGATGCATAGGGCAACGGATGGCGGAAGCAGTGGAAAAAAATTGGAGGCAACATGGGGATTGTTTGCATTTGCTTGAAAGAGAAGGCGTTGGCACTTCTGGTCCCCGGAATCTGACATGCGATCATTGCATGATAAAAATGTCAATCGCAAATGCATCCGCTCCGTCCCTCTTTTTCTCCATCTCCCACTCCCTCGCCTCCCCCCACTCAGCCCCACCAGCTCATTTTTCTCGTGTATTTGGATGGGGTTCAGCCCTGACGGCTCAACTAGCTCATACAGAGCCTTTTTTTCCCGTTCGTTGCCTGTCTTCTCTTTCACGCTCTACTAAAATCCCCTCAGGCGCCGTTAACGATTTAAAACAGTGAATGGCTTCTGATCAGCTAACCAGGTCAGGTTGGTTCTTAACTTTCTCGTAGATATGACCACGGAGATCTCTCCTTCATTATTATCGCTGGAGCTATGGTCTCTTTCATGATCCCGGGATTGGGTGTGTAAGATCTTAGCAATCAACAAAACCACCTCACTAATCGATAATCTGCTGACAAGCCTTCCTTTATTCCGGTCTGTCACGGCGAAAAAGCGCTCGTACGTTGCGTTCCTGAACTCGCCAGACCATAATTGTTAATTTCCTTTTTCTGATTTAGTTTCGTTGATATGGGCTGTGTCTGCAAGCAATGCTGTCGTCATTTTTCAATGGTACTTCTGGGGCTATTCTCTAGGATTCTCGACGACAGCTACAAATGGGTTTATTGGGAACCTCAGAAATTTCGGTCTCATGAAGGTCCTGGCAGAGCCTTCGCCAGGTTCTCCTTTGGTTCCCGACATTCTCTACGCATTTTTCCAGATGGAGTTTGCCTGTGTGACGGCTTCTATCCTAATGGGTGGCCTTGCTGAGCGTGGAAGAGTTTTCCCTGCGATGGTCTTTACTTTTATCTGGATGACACTTGTCTACTGCCCTCTTGTTTGCTGGATCTGGAGCACCCATGGATGGGCGTTTAAATGGGGCGTTCTTGATTTTGCAGGTCAGAATATATTGGATTTTCAAAGATTGTATTCAATTCCTTTTTTTATCAAAAATCAGGTGGGGGCCCTGTTGAAATCGGGAGTGGTATCGGTGGTCTTGCATATTCGTGGGTTTTGGGTCGGAGACATGAGAGGGAGTTGCTTAATTTCCGCCCTCACAACGTCTCCTTGGTTGGACTTGGCAGTGAGCCTCTTTGAACCACACATCGCAAGCATTCTTTTAATCGCATATAGCTTCCATGTTATGGTTCGGGTGGATCGGTTTCAACGGAGGGAGTGCCTTTGGAGCCAACCTTCGTGCCATTTTTGCGATTTGGAATACCATGATAGCTGCTGCATTCGGCGCGATGGTTTGGTGTTTGCTGGATTATCGTATAGAGCGTCGCTGGAGTATGGTTGGCCTTTGCTCTGGGACTATTGCTGGTCTGGTGGCCGCAACTCCATCGTCAGGATACCTGAGACCCTGGTCATCCGTTATTGTTGGCATCCTATCTGGCGCATTTTGTAATTTTGCGACAAAGTGTAGGTGTTCAGTAATAATATGTCCAGCAAACCGCTGATACACAGTAGTGAAATTTTTGATGCGGATTGATGACGCTTTGGACCTTTTCGCCGAGCATGCAGTAGGAGGGATGATCGGTCTTATCCTCAACGCATTCTTCGCATCTTCGTCGATTACTAGCATGGACGACGTTAGCAGCATCCCTGGCGGATGGGTAGATCACAACTGGAAGCAACTGTATAAACAGTTTGCTTACGTTTGTGCTACATCCGCTTACACATTCACGCTCACAGCAATGATAGCAAAAGCGATAGACACCATCCCTGGCATGAGTTTAAGGTGTACGCCTGAGGGGGAGATGCTTGGCATGGATGAAGTTGAGGTAAGCAGAATTTGTCGGACTGCACGCCCACATTCCTCTCACAGTGCTACAGATCGGAGAGTTCGCCACAGATTATATCGAAATCCGCCGGAATGTCACGGACAGCGGCACGTTTGTGTCGCAGGAATCAAGAAATGGATTAAAGTTTGTCGCAGGCGGTGACCACCATGACCAGCCAAACTTCACCCCTCACCTTCCCGAAACAGAGCAGGCGAATGGCAATGGTCACCACCACCAAGAAGATGCCGATCCTGGGCAGGAAACTATCGTTGAAAAGGCAGAAGCCAATTCGGTGGCAGCAACATAACTTGCACATCACTATAAGGAACTATATACACATATCTCATTCATTTCACTACGAAATAGGTATCACGTTGTTTTTTTACTTCGTCGTGAGTTACCATCAACAATCCCATCCGAAGACGGGATCTTCACCTGCACCAACCTGTAAAGTTCCAGAAAATAGCTCCTCACCAGGTGTGGGTGACGTTATATCACATATACCCGAAGAAAACTCCTCATTTAGAAGGAGATCGACGACATTACGTGATGCGACCGTCTCCGTTTCCATAGTGGATACAAACCTAGAAAGTTGCAGACTGATTCATATACTGTAAAACACGATAAAGGTCGACACTTACGGTTCGAAAGCGTTGACGTAGTAGAAGCCATGTTCAAGCTTTATTGGCGGAAAAGAACCTGTCGGCGGGAGCCTTGGATATGCGTCCCACTACAAGCGAAGACAAGTTAGTACTGATAACAGAGATGTTGGACTGCGTACTTACTTCTTTCCTATGAATCCAGCCGACCTGGCCATCAAACATTTGCTGGAGCCAGCCGTCGCTTATCCTCTCTTTTGAAAAGATTTTCACGGCCCATTCCCCTTCGCGAACCAAGCCATGGTAGGAAAGTGAATTGAACTCGGGTTTCTTGCCACCATTTCGAGCACCAAAATTAGTTGTCAGCATCATGGCAGGCACCTTCGACCCAGCTGACAAGTTGAAATATGCAGGGTTGGCCGACGGTGATGTCGTGGTGAGTAGAGTAACATGTAGATGAACATAAGGAACCCGCAGGATCTGATCGGACACGGCTGAAGGCAATGCGATATCAGTTGTGTGGAATGGCGCCGCCAAAATGACAGCTTTGTAGATTGTAGACCCGCGGTCACTTCGAACAACCCAGTTTTGAGATGTTGCTGACTTCGGAAGAATGCTAGTGACCTAAAAGTCTAGGTTACGATGAAAGTCGTTGGCATCACTACATGTTGGAACCTTACGGAGGTGTTGAGATAGACGTTTGCACCTGAGTGGTTTAGAAATTGTTCAAAGAGCTGGTAATTGCCTCCTTTGATGTGAACTGCGCCCTCAGCTGCCATCGAAACCACACCCCCTAAAGCGTGTATATCATCGACATCCTTATAAATCGTCAATTTCATCTAATGTTTGAGCAATAGAACGAACCTGTCCGTAATTTACTCTCGTTGAAGCTTCGACCAACTCATTTACATAGCTCTCAGAAACTCCCTGCTTGACAAGGTAACTAGATGTGGAGGTTTCCAGTAGATCCTCCCAACCAAGATGGACGGCCAGGTCGGACATGTTGTTCCACCTTGGTGACTTCAGTGTATAAAGAGTCAAGTATCGAGAGATCATATCTCGAACTCTGGCGTTGATATAAGTCAGTTAGATACGAGGTTAAGGGTGCATCCAGCTCCTTACAGCGATGAGGTGCGGCGAGGGGAAAGAAATCCGTATCTCCAGAGAACTTTAGCCGTATCCCACCACCCACCACCGAACTACCGAAAGCGTCGCATATATGAGACACCCTAAAGCGAAAGGGTGATGATACTCACGGACAGCAGCAATTGGTCTCCGTCCCATATACCAAAATCATCCTCAACGTTGTCTTCACGCGTCAGGTTAAACTCCTCCGCAGCTCTCCAAAGGTTTTTGTTGGCCGACACAAAAATGGAGGCTCCCAGTTCGAGCGGAGGTAGACTTGAATTACTATATGGATATACGACGGTGCTGCCTTGAAGGAGATTGAGCAGCGAGCAAAAAACGGGCGAAGTATCGCTTACGGCCTCCAATGTAATCCGCTCTTTCGTATACATCTATCTCAACTTCGAGTCCAAATCTTTCCTTCGCCTTGGAAATCCAAAATGCCGCTGAGCTGCCCCCTGCACCAGCGCCAATGATAGCTATCCTGGAGGACGGCGGAGAGGGTTGAATATCGTCTTCTAATGTAGAGTAACTCTTGGCCCTGAAAAATGGGATACTAAAGGGTAACTGGAAAGCAAGACTCGGGGGGAGAAGAAGGAGAATTGCGTGGAATCTCATTTGGAGTCGTAGTTGGACTCTTGGTTGGTAGTTTAAGACGTGGACGGTTTAAGCATGCCAACACAGCCACCCTTTAAGTTATTTCTAAGTACAAGTCCCATACAAGTCCCATAAAATGTAATAAGTCTAGCATCTCGTCAAGTCCTGCTTGCGTTTAGTTCTGAAGCCGATAAATCGTAAGATTCTTGATTTCCCAATCTGAAAGAATGTGAGGGATTGGTTAAAAACACGGCGTCGCGCAACGTACAGGCTTGGGCCATAGAGGCACCGTTCGCGCGGACAAACGCCTCGCAAGTCGCAGATCCTGTTCTTTGTGCACAACTTTGCTCCTGCCCTGGAATACCAGTAGAGCTCCACACTGCGGCTGCCCAATCACCACTAAGGAGCTGCGAATCAGGCCTGCCAAAATAATCGGGAGAAAGCACATACCACAGAGTGGTGTCAAAAATCGCCTGGTGGTTGTTAAAGAACGAGAAAGGGGCACAAGATGCGGCAGGCCATCTTGCCTGGGCTGCTCCCCAAGTGTCTGGTAGCGGTGCGCCAGCGGTAATATCGGCTGGTATCGACGTTCGAGGGAAAAAATATACCGCTATGCCGGTAGAGTCCCATTTCACTAGAAGCAATGAAAACCCCACATCAGCGCTTAGCCTTGAGCCGTATGTAATTATGAATGACGCACTAGCATAAACTCCACCGTTGTTAGCGTTAAACCCAGGTCCGTAGGAGGTTGCCGAGTTGGAACGGATGCCACAGCCTTGGTTGCCCGTCGTAAGAGCAGCGCAGTTAGTTCCACCTATCACGCTGCCTGAGATTGCAAGGGTAGCTGAGCTTGTACTGGCGATAGTACATCCCACATTGGTATGAATAGTCGCTTGGTTATTCGTGTAGTCGTTAACGCCCTCAATAATGTCAATTTCTCCCCCTGCTGGCCAGTTCGGACCTGCGCACTAATTTTGAGGTAGTCAGGTGGTGAGAATAATCAGAACTTACCATTTGACCAAAATGCACTAAAGCGTGGGCGTAAGTTCTTCAATGCGCTTGCGGAATCTTTGGTGAGAACTTACGGCCAAATTCCACAACCTGTCGGCATGTGGACCGAGTCCATCACCAGAAGACCCCCCGTATACTGGTATTGAGTAGTGATTCGTACACTCTGTCTATTGGCGGAAACGGTGGGAGTTGTCTCCACCCGCATAACTGCATTGCCTGCAGAATTTATTTCCAAAAGGCCGCTTGATCGCTATAATAGACTCGATCAAATCAACACCGATTCGCTTGAGAAGACCTTACTGCAGTGTTTTCATCAACGTAGGTCACGATACCTGATTATTTAAGAACGGGAGTAGGCATTTCATAGATTAAAGGATACAGGGAGACGGACCTTGTGTAGGATCTGATCCTGTAAAGAAATCCCATCCGTCGAAAAAGTTATTTCCAGCCTGAATAAGACTGTCAGAGCTGTCTACCTCGCTTGGAGATATGAACGCACAAAGGATGCGGCAACCTTCCAAGGTGAAGATGGAGAAGTTGTCGTTGGACTAGCAGTAGCTGTGGTCTTGGTGCTAGTGGCTGTTCCACGAGACGTGCCAACGGAAGACGTGGTGTTTCCACCCCCACTGCTATGACCTCCACCTAGAACGCCTTGCTTCCCTGGTTTGCAATAAACAACACGGTTGCTGGCTTTCGCTGGGACAGCCCGGGAAGCTAAAGCGCCTCCGAATGCAACTCGGAGATCGCGTGCTAGGTTGTGGGTGCGATGAACTGCACTATGATGGATCTTCTTAATAACGAGTGGCACGAGCTTTGCAGAAATCGGCGGAGGTTCGATGACAAGCAGCAGGAGTAGGCTGACAGTGGCGGGAAGCGATTTAAAGAAGATCATGATAATAGATAAATGCTTGGTGGGATTCCAAGGCGCAGCCGTGGAGGTACAGAAGACTCAGTATCTAGCCTGAGGAGAATGTGTATGTCGAAGCCCAATACCCGGAGACGAGGAAGAAGGGTTTATCGATACAAAGACAAGTCGGGTCGTCGACGACCCAGTTGTCGTGAGGCGACAGTGAGGCTTTCAAGGCATTATAATTCGCTAAAAGGAACTTGGCCTCGAGGCGATTCATCACGAAATGGTCTATTTCCAGTCATCATTGTTCTGTCTTTGCTCCCGACATAAGTATCATTATTGGCATTCAAAATGCATACTCGAACCTCGTGAATCCCTCGGCCGTACAGCCATACAACAACAGGGAACGTAATAGAAGTGGATGGTAGAAAATAGGGGCACAGAAAGAAGGGAATAAAAATTTGATCAACAATCAAGACAGATCACTCAACCAACGAAACGGCAGAAATGTAATAAAAAAGTCCATACCAAGAAGAACAAGAAGGGAGCGGAATTAACGGTGCGATCCTGGCGCAAAAGCTTCCCGAACGCTCCGCCTAAGCTCTTCGTGGTCGCGTCCGGTCGAGCTGCCAACTGAGGATCCCGGCTGCATGTGAGAACCAGGTACGCTTGAGGGAACCAATCCATCAATATCACCATCAACGAAGTCTAGGATTCTGCGGGCGAGGAGCTGAATTTCTCCTTGACCGTCGCCGGCATCGGTATCTTGATATGAATGTTGGGAGTGATGTGAGTGTGGGGTCCCAATGGATGAGGTAGGAGACGAAGTTCGAGAGCTTGCTAGATTACGGATGTTCGGGATCAACAAGTTTGAGCTTCTGATATTACTGATTAATTGAGGATCTGCGTAGAATTAGAATGAAGAAACAAACAGGCAAGGAGGCAGGAATCAACATACCACCCGATTCGAGCAGCTGCACAATAGTCCAGACAGCGATGTGCTGGAATGTAGCGTCTGGACTAGTTAAAAATCGATACAAATATTTGTGCATTCCCCCATCAGGCTTGTCCCAAACATCATTGAATGACGAGTAGTCATCTGTTGTCGCCCTTCCATCTTCAAAGATATTTAGATAATGCGTATGTCAACTAAGCAAATGCGAAGAAGCATACCCTTAGAGGAAAGGTTACCCAGGGCTGCTGCACTGTTCCCTTGAACCTCCGAACTGGGAGAATTGGTCAATGGGATCAACACCTCACAAATTCCCATCTCCAGTAGTTGGCCCTTGAGTTCGTCTGCTGAAGTCGTAAGTAATCTTTACAAGGTATTGATTGATAAGGCACTCTTACCACTAAGCGCGAGTACAGCCACGCAGGCCGTCATTTCACTCTGTACGTTGATAGGAACTTCAAGAACCAATTCTTTAATCGACTGGACCGCGCCTGCTTTCACAATCGCTGTCTTATTCTTCTCAGAACTTGCTGCCAGATTACGGAGCGTTGAGATAGCGTGACATTGAACCTCCTCGTTGTCTTTGAATGATAAGAGATTGATAAGAGGTTGCAAAAAACCGGATTCGATAATGGGAGATTCGTTTTGTGGATGAATGGAAACATTGCGCACACATGCCGCGGAAGAGAGGATAAGCGGAAGGTAGGATGATTGCAAAAGTCGTAGTAAGGATTGCAACCCATCAGCTTTTACAATCTCGAGCTGGTATTTCTCTGAAGATGGAGTTCAAATCATTTGAAACCTTGACGATCAAAGAGAGCTTACCATCGCTAGCAAGATTTCTGAGGGCCAGGGCTGCCTGGCACTGAACCTTCAGGCTTGAGCTATCCATGAGCATGACCAGACTTGTGACCAGTCTAGGTTCACTTTGAGCCAACTTCTTCCTGTTGGAACCTAAGGTAGCGTTTAATAGGACGATTGCAATATGGAGGAGGGGCTCGCACCGTCAACCGCAATATTGCTTAAGGCGGTAGTACAATAGTACTGCACATCAGTATCAGGTGAATTGAGGAGGCTCACGAGAACTGGAATTGCGCCTGCGTTGACCAGTTGTTGCCTGTTTTCGTCTAATTGACACCCAGTTTGAAAAATTGGAGCAGTATAATTATGAAGAGATCCAAGCTGACCTGAGTGGGTCATGTTGAGGAGAGCGCCAGTAGCGTTTCGCTGGACCCGCATATCTTTCGAGCGTGCAAGTCGAGTTAGGGGAACCAAGGCACCCGATTTAGCTATCTTGGTCTTGTTGTCATCTATGATCAATTCTAAATCTTCTTTTCGTAAGGGACCAGTCTGAGCAACGAACCATGGGTGGCGAGGTTTGTGACACAGCCAACGGCATTGCATTGCACTTCCACATTAGGACTGAGCATTTGGCGAATTAAAGGCTCCAGGCCGCCCAGTTTCACGATCAACAGCTTGTTGTCAGCTAATTTAAGATTAAGATTCGCCTACGCTTTTGAGTAAAAACAAGCATACTGTTAACGGCCAAATTACCCAAAGCTGCGCTTGCAGCTCGCTGCACTTCTGTGTCATGGCTGCTCAGTAAAAAGAGAATGGGGTCCAAGGTATCACGACCGACGGGTCGTACTTCCTTCTCCGTGATCTCTGCAAACGCAAGCGCAGCACTTCGTTGAAGATCGACGTTGTCAGAAAAGGAGAGGGTCGTGAGGGCTGATAGTGGAGAGCCTGTGAAGAAGTTGGTGGTGGTTCGGTCTATAAATGACTAGCGTCAAAAGCGACGAAGTTCCAGAAAGAAGTAGGTGCTACTTTCGAGGTACTGCAGCAAGTCTGCTACAGCTTCCCTCTCGTTCTCCAGGAGCAAAGGCTCGTAAGATTGGGACCTACGTCCCTGGACTATGGTCGTCATTGGTAGAGCTCAGCAGCGAGGATAGAGATAACGCACAGCATGATTCGCAGCAGCTCGTGACGTTACCCATGACAGACAAGAATTGAATCAGGCGGGTATGAAGCCAGGAGAGCGAGGAGGGGAGGAAGAGAGCCGAAAGAAGAACGAGGACGAGGAAGTGGTTGCCTGCTAGTTTTTATTTATTTAGTTGTCACTCACCTTTGTTGATTGTGGGAAAATTGGAATATTATTCGTTTATGTAAATGATATCAATGGCGGCTGGTGTTCTTATGATACGACCATTCAGAGCTCTAAAACAAGTTAACATATCTCTTACGCACCGCCCTACTGCCCGCATCAAGATACCCAGTCCCATGAAAATAGAACTGACCGAAACCGAAGAAAAATTGTGTCAAATACTGGACGAGTGTACAGTGCATTTGCAGAAGGAACAAGGTATATCTACGACCTGTAGAATTGCAGGAGGTTGGGTTAGGGACAAGGTCAATATGACAACTTCGCTATGAGGACTGTCTATGCAAACGCCAACGCCTCACCCATGGAACAGCTCCTAGGGTCTCAATGCAATGATATCGACATTGCCCTCAGCAATATCATGGGTGTCGCTTTTGCTGAGCACCTTGCTGCATTTGCGCAAGCGAAAGGCGTCCGGGCGGGAACTATCAGCAAGATTGCGGTGAACCCAGACCAGTCGAAACACCTCGAAACCGCGACATTCAAAATTTTTGGTCTAGATATCGATCTCGTCAATCTGCGAAGCGAAGAATATTCCGAGACGAGTCGCATTCCAACTGAAGTTGTATGAATAATGTCACTCTGGAAATATATCCATGGCTAATTACCATTTAGTTGTTTGGAACCCCTTTGGAAGATGCTCGCAGGCGGGATATTACGATCAATTCCATGTTCTACAACGTCCACAACCATATGGTTGAAGACTTTACTTCAAAGGTAGGTTTGACACAACCCGGGATCATTATACATTGATTATTTTGATAGGGATTGGATGATCTGCACGAGGGTGTAATTCGAACGCCCCTTCCGCCAAAGGAGACCTTTCGTGATGATCCACTCCGCGTTCTCCGTTGTATCAGGTTTGCGAGTAGGTTCGGTTTTGAGCTGGTTGCGGACATTAAGCAGGCCGCTCAAGACTCTGAAATACAGGTATGTGATCTTTTATCAATGAAACGCTTCATCCTGACAATATTTTCATCTAGAACGCCCTTGTTACAAAAGTTGCACGGGAAAGGATTGGCGACGAGATTTCAAAAATGATGAAAGGCATAGTATATTCATCTTTCTTCGAAAACGATTTTGATTACACGCATGCAGGACAAGATCCACTTCACTCGATTAGACTTATCCACGAACTTGCTCTATACCCTTCTATATTTTCAGCACTTCCGCCTGAAGTGTCGAGCACTCTTTCATCTGCCCCCAGTGGATCAGAACGGGCTGTATCTGCAGCAGCCATTTTGAACACCCTCCTTCTCCCTGAACAACCCTCTTTTCCCAAAGTCCATCATCGGCTCTTGGCCGCTCTTCAAACAGATCCATCTTGTCGTCCACGACTATACCTTGCAACGGCCTTGATCCCGTATTTGGGAGTGACTTACCGTGATAAGAAGAAATGGCTTTGTCCCGCTGTTGAGGTTGTCACGAGAGAAGCATTAAAGCTTGGCAAACAAAATCACTATCTTGACGGCATTCCTTTGCTGTTCACCGCCGCAGAATTGCTTGGAAGTTTTGTTACGCATCACCTAACATTACCGCCAGCAAAAGAAAGGAAAACAATCGGTAGTGCCTTTCTGTATCAATTTTGACCCCGCTTTCTGAAATTTCTTAGGGCTTATTCTTCGCGATAAAAGCGTTCACAACACGAATGCTGGAGCACATTGGACAGCTTCCCTTCTTTTTTCCCTTGTGGTACAACTCTCAAGATTGTGCGAGTCGACGAAGGATCTTATTGAAAGTAAGCGAATATGTGAACGTGTTGATTGCTGTTGACTTGCGTATAGGCAATGCGGCTGCCAGTATAATCACATCCTATAATTCTTTTGTCGAAAAAATTGAAGCACTGGATCTCACGGACGCAGTGGAGGAGAAACCGATCCTTGATGTATGTTGTGCACCCTTCAAAGCCCTCTCTTGTGCTCAGACTCCTTTCCAAGGGGCGCGAAATTGTATTGGCTCTCGGTGCTAAAAAACATGGTGCTTGGGTTGGCGAAACCCTGGCCAAGGTTGTGGAGTGGCAGCTGGAGCACCCACAAGGAACTCGTGACGATTGTCTCCTGTGGTTGGAACACGAGCGTAGTTCATGGAATCTTTGTTTCGACGATGATTCCTCAGGACCTGCGAGCAAGCGGGCGAGAACGAAGTGAATTGCAATCTCCTGCAAGATATCTCTCGCCCGCCTCCACCGTGTCAAAGGTCTGGTAGGAAGAGAAAATCCAAAACCAATAAAACCATGCAGTATTTTAGCTTCTTTGGTTTCTCAGTTACAACTGAAATCGGACGAGTTGGATATGAAGCTGCACCAGTTTAGAGTCAATATTCCGCTCATAAGGGTCACGTCATCCAATCTAAGCAGATCGAAGCTCCGACTATAAGTTGCAATGATACGCTGCTACACACTCAAGTCCAGTTGAACAACCAGGTGATATTGAGCGCCGATTGTCTTCAGCCGAAAGAAAAAAACACGATCAAGGACTTTCGACAGATGTTTTTAGATCATTTTGTCGGAGTTGGCGACGTTGTGAACCTTTGATCATATCCCTGGACATCGAGTCAACAAGGGCGACCCTCAATCGCAAGAGAAAAATACCTCAATTTGATTGCATCCTTGCGGCCTACTCTGCGCGCGGTGTTTACAACGTCGGGGCGTTTCACCTTCCCCATTTGCTTTCGTTTCATCTTCGAAGGTTTAGGGAGCTTGAGAATCCAATCAGGCACAGTATATCCAGACTGGAGAATGACATTCGCAATTCTGCAGAGGAGTCTGTAATCGTCCAAAAGTCAAACGTATGGTATGCTCACGTCTTCAAATAAGGCCCGTCTTCATCCGTAAAAAATGTGACAGCCTTCCCTTCTCGACCAGCTCTACCCGTGCGACCTGGAAAGATGAAATTAACCGCCTGTGAGTAAACGTGTTGTGTTCTCCAAAAACGTACCGATACGATGAACATAACTTTGTACGGTTGTCGGAAAGTCGTAATTGATGACTTCTCTGACTCCTTGAAAGTCCATACCCCGAGCCAAGACCTCTGTGCTAACCAACACCCAGCTTTGTCCCTGACGCATTCTACTGATAGTATCTTCACGTTCCTTTCTAGTCAGCCCTGCATGAAGACAATCAACGTTTGAGATCCCGTTCAGCACGAGTTCTTCTGCTAGCGACGTTGCTCGAGGTTGTGAGGAAGTGAAAACAAGTACGGGTGGGTTGTATGGCTGCGAAAGGTACGCCAGAAGACTGGGAAGCTTTGAAGGGTCATCCGCAACATAGGTTAAAGATTGAGAAATCAGGGGAAGAGGTGTGTCCCTGTTAATGTGACAGACTTCGGATGAGCACTTTTCGCCACGCAACAGGTAAAACATACTTCAATCCAACGACAACACGGATGGGATTACGAAGCATCTCGAGAGCAAGTTTCTCGATTTCAGCAGGAAGAGTGGCACTAAACACCGCCTTCTGTATTCCCGAAAAACTGCACGCTCCTACGATTTCTTGGACCTGAGGCAGAAATTCCCTATCCAACAGGCGATCGGCTTCGTCGAGCACGAGATGCTGAACACTTTCTAAAAATGAAATGTGGGCTAGAACGATGTCATGCCACATACCTGTTTAATTCTAGTTTTCCGTCTTGGTAAGATGAAATCAAACGCAGTGGCGTGCTTATGATGATGTCTGCAAATGTAGTAAGGGCCATCCGCCATGCCTGAAACAATGAGTTACCCACCAACTTTGTCCCGTACAGCCTTGTTTGCCAAACTGTTGGCTGTCGCCTTGCTGAAGAGAACTATCCTCCATTTCCGACCTTGCGTGAGCCTCAGACATTCGTTGTGGATCTGATGTGCCAACTCTCTCGTTGGTGCTAAAATCAGGGCTCGTGCACCTTTCTTGGTAGGGTCCTGAGATGCCGAAAGAGGACAGGCTAATTTTGATAGGACTGGAAAGAGGTAAGACAAAGTTTTCCCTGTGCCAGTTGGGGATATGGCGGCAAGGTCGCGGGACTGCGGGATGGCTTCGTTTATAAGCGTTTGAGCGGAAGGTGGAAGACTCAATACCTCGAACAACACGGGCATGCCGCTGGACTGAATGCTAGTGGGGTGAGAATAACCGCATTTCGAGAGATTGGAAAATAAGTGAGGGGGTATGTCGTATCGTTCCTTCATCTCGCCAAAAGTATCAGCTTGGCTGGGTACACTCGAACCCTTCATTTTGACTCGATGCCGATGCATTGGTGGGGCTGATACTTCCTCGTTGCTCTTTTCAGCGCCATCGTCTTCCTGTCCAGTATCTAACCTTCTCTTCTTTCTAGAAACTTCAAAGTCTTTCTCTACTGACTTGCGTTTCCCTTGCTCAACTTGCGCGTATTTAAAGAAGTTTAATGCCGGGGGAAGGTCGGGATGACTCTCAGAAGATGTAGATTGTTTGGAAGGGGATGTCTGCTTGATTGAGCGTGAATGTTCAGATATAACAAGATACTAACTTTGAGGGACTGGAAAGCGAGTTGGAATCGATCCTTGCGGAATTGGGCGCCCCCACGGGAAAGCAACTGGAAGGCCTCCATCGCCACTAAGTCCGAGTCAAGTCGAAGAATTTTACAGCTGAAGGCAGAACGATAGGCCAAGCCAGATCGACACATGCACAGGGCGGACCCTTAAATTTTCAAAGCGATGTGATGGCTGAGGCCGCTGAGTTCTCACAGGGTGTGAAATTTCAACCTCCGGATTGATGACACCAAGAGGTGTCAGATCCACCGATCCAGCACGTCGACTCCCACGGGTGGGGGGAGGGGGGTACAGCCACCACCGGTTACCCGGCTAGAAGCTTCCCCGAAGCATGTCTTCGACATAACTTGTATTCTGATGAACGAGAGGCCCGCGCTGCTGTACCAAACTTTGTGTAATGATACTTTATAGCACAAATAGATACCTTTTGCCCCTTTCAACTGAAAAAGAAGAGAAAACAGATCCAATCCTCTCCAACCATACTATGCAACTCCCAACCTAACATTATGACCTCGAGCATTGCAACCATGAATACTGATTCATTTGAGTTTATACTTAAATTTGCTTTGATAAACCTCTAGTCTCGAGTCCAATTACCCTTCACCAAGACTGATCTGAGCCCATTGCTAGGCACATTGTCACAAGCACACCAAACATACTTACCTCCCTCTCTCAAATCCAAGCATGTTCTCTTAAATCAAATCACATTCCATTAACGATATCAGAATACTTAGTGGTAGAAAATTGGACTGAGCGTCGACCTGCGTCGACTTGCATTTGCCTTTGCTGAAGCTCGGAAATAGCCGCTGTCAAGGTCCCGTGACAGATCTGACGTCCAGCATTGCCGGATCTGACACCTCTTGGATGACACCCTATACCACCATAAAATTTGAGAATCCGCCCTATGTTTGTGTCGATTTGGCATGGCCTATCGTTCTGCATTCAGCTGTAACGACATTGACACTACAAATAAACTACAATTATGTAATACGAATCACATTTTTTCTAGGTGGCCCTGAGCTCTGTTCTATGAAAAATATTTACGGTAAAGTAAAGTAATAGTGGCAAGCAATGTCGGTGTACATTCTAAATCTATGGTATGAAGTGATCTATCTTCCTCTGTAAACTAGATTAGTCCTGAGCAAACAATGATCTACGAGTACATTGCACTTGTCCAGGACTTCTTGAGGTACTAGAACGATCAACTATAAGATATTGTAGCGGACAAACTCAAGAGACTCTCACTTCAAAAAAAACAAAGAGGAGAACCGTATTCGGAGCCAGGCGAACGAAGGCTGGTGTCCAACCCTTGAACAGAAATCGAATACCCTCCTCTCGCAATGACTGGGTCAATACTTGACTGAAAGTCAAACCAGATGACTACAATCCAACGTTAGAAAAAATCAAAAGGAGAAGTAAAGTAGACAAACCGACGCCATGAGCCGAGACCGAATCACATCAGCCGGGGAACATATGGCTACATGAAGTCAGAGCCAAAAAGAAAAGAAAATAAGATAACAAACTAGTTGCAACGGTCCCCGCGAAACAACTTGCAATGAGATGCAGCAAAAGATTGTCTTGTAGTTGGTAGTCGATGATGGGTATTGGTCGTAGAAGCAGTTGAGTCTTGAAGAAATCGTAGCTAATCAAATAATATGAAATGGGCAGTAATACCTGACTGTTGCTGATAACTTACGATCCTACTTGCGATGCCTTGCGTCGTGATCAAAAAGTATGTCAAAGCAGAGTACACAACGACATACATTCATTAAAACGGCTCTGACCTATTTCCCGTCATTAATATTGGATTTCGACACACAAAATGTCCGAAACATACAGTGTTCGTCCCAAGGCCTCGTGCAAGGCCTTGCAATCCTTCTTGTTTAACAAGGCTTACTAGACCGGCTAAGGCATTCGAGTACGCGTATCGTTTGTCTGGGGCACGCGTCAAGTCGCTGGTCATTCTTACCAATATGATGTCTGGATCTAGTCAATACCACGCTCCGAAACCACAATGCAACATACCTGCTGGATTCCCAGCTATACCACCTAGCCCCCCAGCCAGACAAGCGGCCGCAATGAGGTGGGGCGTTGAAGCCCTACCATCCCGCGACAAGTAAGCTTTCATCTTTTCGTAGCTCCCCAACCTCACAAGTGAATATGACATCTGGCGCATCAAAGATGCAGTCAATCCCGCGTAAAGGCTAGGAAAACCTGATTGGACAAGGGATGCCCGAATGATTGCCACAGTCGAAGGTCGTTTTGATCCTGCGACAGCGTTTATAGTTTGCATGCGACTAAAAACATGTATGATGAGACGTTTTGCAGACAAAATCGAAAATACGTACACTTTAGTGACATCAAGAGGGTGGGTACATGACGCAGCCACTTGTGGGAGAATGAGTTGGGAACTGGTGTCCAAGAAACACATACACACTTGATGCTGCGAGCCCTGCGGGATGAAGAGTAAGCCAACAAAGACAACTCTCAATTTATTGAACATACCCCCAAGCCTAGCAAATGTGTTGAGTTGCTATAGAGAGTTCATGCATACTCAGAATGCTTACCAGAATGGATAGGTGGTTGCCATCCCAGCACAACCTTTGCTCGCGGAATAATTGTTGGTGGTGGCGTTCTAGTCCAGCTATGAACTTCTAGGCGGTTTGGAGGTAACTCAATGGTACACGGCTGTAACATAAGGCAGTTCGGAGTCAGCCGCGCCGCAGATACCACTCATGGCGCTAATTTCGTATGTCCTCTTAGTAAAATCAGGAGATTTTTTTGCTTTCATTTTGCCCAAAGAATTTAATTTGGCATCGACGAAGCCACTGCAACATTAAGTATGCGGCAAGGTTGAAGTGACGAGGGCGACGGACTGGGTCAGTGGGAAAATTAAAATATGGGGGTCCGTGCGAGCCTGTTCGTGTTTGGTTTCAGGTCAGCCAATCAACGCACACACTCTTCAGTGCTCACCTTTACCTGCTTTTTCCTACACAATGAGCGCACACGACAACGAAGACCTCATCGACTACGAGGACGAACATGAGGTTATCCCTGGAGGAATCGCCGCTTCTGCAACCAACGGTGCCCCTTCTGCTGTTGACGGCGACGACAAAGACAAGAAAAACTTCTCTGGCATACATTCAACAGGTTTCAGGTGCCTCATGCATTATGCACTGGTCTCCGCTCCCGCTGAACATGCTTTCTTTTCAATCAAGGGACTTCCTACTCAAACCTGAGCTTTTACGCGCCATAAGCGATCTTGGTTTCGAGCATCCATCGGAAGGTGCGTCGAGCCTGACCAATGCAATACTCACACCAATAAATATATTTTAGTTCAGCAAGAGTGCATTCCGCAGGCTGTGCTCGGCATGGACGTTCTTTGTCAAGCAAAATCTGGCCACGGGAAAACTGCCGTTTTTGTGTTGGCTACCCTACAGCAGCTTGAGCCTGTTAACGGGGAGGTTTCGGTGCTTGTCCTTTGCCACACCCGAGAGCTTGCTTTCCAAATCAAAAACGAATACACCCGTTTTGCAAAATACATGCCAGATGTCCGTGTTAGCACCTTTTACGGTGGTACACCTGTCACTAAGGATGCCGAAATTCTTCGCGACAAAACCAAATGCCCTCATATAGTCGTTGCTACCCCCGGTCGCCTGAATGCGCTTGCCAGAGACAAAGTTTTGGACGCCAAAAACGTGAAACATTTTGTGTTGGACGAGTGCGACAAAATGCTCGAACAGCTCGGTTAGTCGGCGCCTTCCACATCAGTCGTATTTCTATTCGTCACTGCCGTCCTGGCTGTCTGCCTCACGATGACAGCTATTGATCAAAGGGCGGATTGAGGTTTTCCAAATTTCGCAGCGGGCTTATTCCTTCAAACACGATGTGATAGAAGAATTGCTCCAGGATCGATTGTCAAACGCCCTTCGTAGATCTCTTCCTACATCTCTTTTCTTTTCCTGCCACATCGTTGTGCACCTTATCTAATCCCGACACCATCCATTAGACATGCGCCGCGACGTCCAAGAAATTTTCCGGACCACCCCTCACCACAAACAAGTAATGATGTTTAGTGCAACCCTGGCTAAGGATATTCGGATTACCTGCAAGAAGTTCATGGCCAACGTGAGTAACTTCTTGGCTTGCCTTTGTTTTTGATATATTATTGACTCCACACTGATGCAGCCTTTGGAAATATTTGTTGACGATGAAACCAAACTAACCTTGCACGGTTTACAGCAACACTACGTAAAACTTGAGGAAGTTAGCAAGAACAAAAAGTTGAGCGAACTTCTTGACACGTTGGAATTCAACCAGGTAATGTCCATTCTTATGCGAAGATCTCTCATATTGATCTTTCCAAGGTTGTGATCTTTGTGAAATCGGTTGCTCGCGCCATTGAGTTGGATAAGCTTCTTGTGTCGTGCAATTTCCCTAGTATCAGTATTCACTCTGGTTTGCAGCAAGAGGAGAGGTGAGTGTTCGACATTCTGGTACCATCTTCTGCCTGACGCATCACCCATTCACCGTTAGAATTAAGCGCTATACGGCATTCAAAGCGTTTGAAAAGCGAATTTTGGTTGCCACTGATATCTTCGGAAGGGGTATTGATGTGGAGCGTGTAAACATCGTGATCAATTACGACTGCCCTCCCGACGCGGACAGTTACCTGCATCGTGTTGGGTACGTATACAATCAGTTTTTTTTATATGTCCGTTGTATGTTTACACCGCTTTCGCTACAGTCGTGCTGGTCGATTTGGCACGAAAGGTCTGGCAATCACTTTTGTCTCTTCGGATAGCGATCAGCACGTTATGGGTGCTATCCAGTCTCGATTCGAGGTCGCTGTTCCGGAGCTTCCTGACCACATTGATCCAGCCAGTTACAGTATGTCGCCCCTTTGTGCAGAGATCTAAACTCACGTTTCAAAATAGTGACCTCGTGAAGATGTTCTCCTTTTTTTTCTTGCTTCTCGCTTTTCGTCGTATTACTTTAACATACGAGAATCTCTCCATTTTTGCTGTCAAATGTATATCACAGAAAGATGGGGTTCAAGTTGGTATCCACTGACGTCACTCCTATATAATCGTGGGCAAACTAGATTGGTTCACCTCTGCATCCACGTACCTACATCGACTCCCTATCTCGCCAGTGCTCATGAGACGGAAGTTTGGCCAACCATTCCCAACGTTGTATTTCAAAGATGGTATCCTTTCAATACCTGGGTATACATTGGAAAAAGCACGTACTCGGCACACTCCTTATGCAGCCGTTTCTCATTTCGATAAAAGGCTTATCCTTGGCAAGACACTGGAAGCATGACTCTTCTTGCCGAAGGGAATAACCTCAAGGACGGTTCAAATGTACTGGCCAAAATCGCACCTGCTCAGTCCAATGGTTCCATGTGCTTGGAGAGGGAAGCCCATATGTACGGCCTATCGTTGGTCTCCTGTGGCAGTTTCCTTGGACTTACGTGACACAAGCTTAGGACGGATGTCAAGCTCTACTAATAGTTACAGTTCGGTTTTGCGGGTGATTGATTTTTTTAAGATTCCCCGAGACGATGGCGATTGTGTCGTCCTTCTCCTCGTCCACCCTGGTCTCAATCTTCTGGGACATTATCTACCTCCCTTAAAGATCAACGACCTTCTTTTAGCCGATATATCTCGTGTGAGACCTGTTTCTACGCATGGCGATGTGCATATGATGGGGATCGAAGAACATGACATGGCGGAAGAAGTGGAGGCTCTCGACATTATGGATCTTGCTTCATTTCTAGAGTACGCTCAATTAAATGGGTTCATGGGCTCTTTGGTAACAACTGCTTCTAGATTTGCCATTCAATCCACTCGGTGTTTAGAGACATTACACAAGTTGAGGCAGAACTTAACAAATTGTTTACTGGGCTAACTCGATTGAACAGAGCTGGCGTCATTCACCGTGAAGGTGATTTTTACCTCATTTTTCCTTGCGTGACTGGACTTATTCATGCTCTTGTCCATTTAGTTCGTGCCAATGCTTTCCATCTAAATTCTCACTCTGGGATGGTGAGACTCGTCCATTTTGGCAATCGAGCGATATCCTTGGAAAACTTTGGCTCCCCCTCCTCCCTCGTCTTGCGCGCTCATGAAGAAGCAGAAAAACTGAAGGTGAAGGAGGCATTGTGCTATCTAGCGCCTGAACAGACCGGCAGCATCGAAACGATGGCTCAGGATCATCGGACAGACCTATACTCTCTTGGCATTTTATTTTGGACTCTTTTGGTGGGTAGAGGACAAATGCCATTTGAAGGGGGCGCGCTGGAGTTGCTGCACTCTATTGTGCAGAAGCGCCCTATGCCCGTCCATGAAGTCAGACGTGACGTCCCTCAAGTTCTAGCCAATGTGATCGATAAAGTTTGTCATCTTTGGCTCACAAGATATCAAAAATCTCATGGCAGGGCACAGCTTTTATCTAAAAGTCCAGATTCAAGATACCAGAGTGCCTATGGATTGAAGGCCGACCTTTTAGAGTGTCAGCGCCGCCTTCTAGCGACAGTTTCCTCAACATCTGGGGAGTCTGAGGTACTTCGCAGTCAACATTTTTCCATGATGAGGGTAACAAATTTATATTTTAGCTGATTCCGTCATTCGAAATTGCATTGCAAGACAGATTCATGGTAAAACGCAGCTATCTTCAACAGACATCTTTTCTTAATGCACTTTGCTATAGGAATTTACCATGCCGATTTCTTTGGTATGACTGTTCATTTCCGCCACGAATATAATGATTTTACTCACCACAGTTTGGGCGTGACAAAGAGTTGGAAGTCATTCGGAACGTTAGTAAGTCGTTTCAATGTACTACTCTGTTTTGGCTTTGAACGTATTCGAGTCCGAAATACGTCGACAAGTTTTTCTAGACACCATTCAGCATCTAAGGATCAAGTTGCAGTAACGACAGCAACCAAAAAGGATACCCCAGAGGATCGATCAGAATCTGCATCTTCTCTCAGTGATATGCAAGGAGATCACAATCACTCGATGGTCGTACCTTCGGGGCCCCTGGCGGCAGATCATGCTTCGTGGCCTTCATCACACCGACGACTTCCAGGTACTTGGCGCAGTCGCAGCCGAGTCGCTCGTACTCAAGCAGTGTTCGTTGTTGGACCTCCAGGGTGAGTTAACCCGCAATCTACCCCCGTTTAAAGACGCTGATGCACGGTAGCGTTGGGAAGAGCTCCATGATTCTTGCGAATCAAGCCAAGTGGCGATGTAAAGCGTTCTTTTGTTTTTCTAGACCATCTTTTTACTTACTGCTTGTGAAGCGCATGGACTTTGGGGGCAGGCCAAGTTTCAGGGCGCGGAATCTGCCCCCTTTTCGGCCCTAGTAAGAGTTTATTATTGTCGGAAGCTTGCTCTTACCTTCCCTGAAGTTGGGATGTTTATCTTCCGTGCTTCGCCAACTGATGGTCTTTCACACTGATCTGCATCGATTTGTCACCGGGCTCCGTGACCGCCTTGGACCACAGCTTCAAAATATCCCGCTCCTCTACCAGGGGACTCCGGAGCTCAAAGACGTTTTAACTTTGTTCGACATAATTTTAGATACTCCCCCTGAACCTCTCAACACACAGGACCTAAGGGCGCGGTTTCAGTCGCTCGTTGAGGGCGTTTTTTCCGTCATTGCGGAGACTCGATTGTTTGCGCTTTTCCTTGACGATCTTCACGAAGCCGATGAATCGTTAAGTTACCCCCCATTTCGCCCTTACGTATCTGTGGCTGACATCTAGATTATAAGGACCCTGGATCTTCTCTCGACCTTGTTAAACTCGAGAAGCCGGATGGTTCGTTAGGTTTCTGTTCTCACATCCGTCTTGATTCATGATAATGTTCCATAAGCTTATTTTTGCCACACTGCGCTCTGACAAGACGTGAATTTCAAGCCACTTGCGGCATTGTGACTACTGATATTATCCTCAGGGAAGTTGTTGATCGAGTCCGGTCCATGTTCACAAGCAGGTCGCGCCCAACATGGATAACAATGGAACCGCTATCTTATTCCGCGATTTCCTCCCTCATCTCTAAAACTCTGCATAGGACGAAAGAAGATTGTTCTCCATTATCTCGTTTCATTTATGCGTCTTCTTCTGGCAATGCATTTTCAGCGCGAAGTATCTTAACGACTCTTCAACGACAACATCATGTACGTATGCTACTTTCTGTTCTATACTGTTGATATATCTCATCAAGTGCAGATTACATTTGACTGGGACCGTAATCATTGGGTGTAGGAGCTTTTTCTTTCTTGACTATTCTATTAGATATTAAATCGCTCTTCAGATATAATATGGCGGAAATTGAAGGCAGTCTGGCCAATCAAATGGTGTCTGATCCAACTGATCTGTCCTTTTTGATCTCCCGCATGAGAGAATTACCAGAGGAGGCGAGGAAATACCTCACGTGGGCCGCCTTCTTCGGCGAGACGTAAGTTTGGCCATTCCTTACCATTTCTTTTGTTGCTCACATCCCGAATCGTGCTAGATTTAAGGTCACTGAAGTAGCCTTGATGATGGACTGGGAAGACTCAAGTGGTAGCAGCAGCGAAGAAGAAGTGGAGGACATGTGGAACCTCCACAAAGCTGTCTCTAATTTTCGCGATCAAGGCTCCACAAACACTCGTGGATCAATGCGCGGGCTTCAACTTGCCTTGTCGGAGGGGTGGCTTATCCAACGTGCAAGGGACATGTGTAGCTTTTCTCATGATAGATATAGGCAAGCTGCTCAGGCTGAAGCTGATGCGTTGCCAGAGAGTTCAATTGCAAAGATGTCTTTCAGGGTATTGTGGACTATATTGATCTCCAGAGGAAGTTTACCATCCCTTCGCAGATTATTCTAATGATGTTGCACGAGATACCAATAGACATTTATCGCGTTGCTGAACACGCTGAACGGTTGGTGTGTGCACAACATCGTTAATATCAACTCATGCATATTCCCAGGTGTCTTCCACTCTTGCATGAGCATCCAAAACGAGAGGAACTCTTGGATGTGCTCGTTGATGCAGGCGACTCGGCTTGGGCCAGAGGTGCTCATGAGGTGAGTTGGGTTGGAATAATTACGGCATATACTTCGTCACTTACTGCGTCGAAGCTTGCCATCCGATCTTTTATCAGTGCAAGGACGCTTCTACGAGCGGACCCATGGTCGGATAACCCGTTCCGAACAATAAGTCTGTTGAAGAAACTTGCTGCGTGAGTGTGTCCAAGGTACATCCGAACTCACTCACCCATGGCTATCTGCAGCTTGTTTACGTGGAAAGGTCCGGTTAGCATTTTCTTACATACTTTCGCTAACTCGGCTTGTTCACAGGGAAGCTGGAACAATCTGATGAAATAATTCGCGAATGCTTTGAGCACGCAATACAGCCAGAGGACAAAGGCGATATCCTTCGTCTACGCTCTCGTAACCATTGGTTGCGCAATAACCACGCGCAAGCTTTCGATGATACGCTCTTGGCTCTCCAAGTTTTAGGCATTGATATCAATCGCTCACCTACTAGAAGGCAGGCAGACTTTATGTTCGAGCAAGTAAAAAATGAAATCATGGCCGTGGGCTTTGATGAAATTCTCTTGATTCCACGGACAACGGATAAGAAGACCGAACTTGCAGTGACGTTGTTGAATGATGCTGGTGGGTTTCCGCGCATAACACTTTACAAAGCCTTCTAATTTTTGTAGGCACAAATGCCTACTGGAGTCCTTCGCCGTCCTGTTTTGTAGACGTTGTTGGGTTGACTGTACGTCAAACTCCGTATACCCCATTGATTGTTACCTGACATCTAGTCATACATAGACTATCCAATTGGCGTTACGGTATATTTAGTCAATTCATGGATCATTTTTGTCTGTTAACACAGTGTCTTTTTCTTCGCTTCCGTCTAGATCTGGGATGTCTGCTGGCACAGCGCTTGGTTTTTTCTGGGCTTTGGGAGGTATGGCTTTTCCGATTGTAATTGAAAGATAGCTTGACTGTCTAACCAGTCGCCGCAGAAAGGCGGGAGATGTACCGATTCTCTGTGGACCTCGGAAAACTGGCTCTACGCATTGCTGACCGTCATGGAAGCTCGGGAGAAAAGTGGTACATTTTACCTCGACTTGTTCCATTGACAAAGCTCTGATTGGAATTTAGTCGTGCCCAAGTTCTCTTCTGTGGATTGGTGTCCGGGTTTGACAGTGCGCATATCCGAGGAGTTCTTCCCCGATTGGAGGAGGCTGTCAAACATGGCAATGGTGCTGGCGATCGGTAAGAATATATGATAAACGGAAGGTGGATTAGCTGATCCATTTTTCTCAGTATTTACACAAGTTTTGCCAGTATTCATATCATTGCGACCAAATTGTACCTGTGCGAACATCGTGAGTCGTTTCTGCGTGAATCTGTGGTTTGACGTTAACGTCCGCTAAGTCAACGAACTTGTGATTGCTGCACAAGAGGTCAGTGTCGCGTCTGCCGTCTCATACTAGCCGTTCGAGCTCACTTGTACACAAGTGTGTAAATGACGTTAGGTTAACGTTGCCTATGGGTGAACCTATGATTCTTGCTATGGGTGCGTATAGTTATGTTCTCCCGAATTTTATCGGCCACTACATGTCTGACTTAGGTCTTCTCAATTGCTTACGTGCGTTGGGAGGGTTTACGAAACCACGATCTGCACAAACTATTTTTGATACCGATTCTTTCGTGGAGAGCGAATTCCTCCAAGAGCTACATAAGACATCAGGAAATGTTCCATTGGCCCTTAATTGGTACGGCTTCACTGACGCACACTATATTTTTTTACTCACAGTTTAGCTGCAGGTATAACTCTTTCAAGGTATGAAGGTCCCCTGAGCTATATCACTTTTGCCAATGGCATCGTCAGCTCGTTAGTTACTTTTCGCTAGGATTTGTCGAGGAAGCTGCTTCCCTTGGGTTCAGCATCTACAACACAAGGAATGGACACCCTAAGTACGTAGCTCAAGTCTCTCGTCAACTACTCACGCATTCAGCTTTCACAGTCACAGACATGTTCGCTACGCACTCTTCTTCCATAGTCTAGCAATGATTGCATGCATAAGAAAAGGAGGACTTCCGGATACTCAGTCGTCTGCATACCTGGCACAAGTCAATGTTAATCAAGCATATATCAGAAAGTTTGTTTGCGTCTCCACCTTCTTCTGACATCGTTTGACTCAATACATGCTACACCAGATGGTTATCATCAAGTCCAGTCAATTGTGCTGCGTGGGTTGCCCTCGTGGTTTGTTGTTTAAAACTGATCGTGGTCCACCGGTAACATCTCTTCATAGGAGGCCGAGTTGGCAGCATTGCTGGGGCGGGCCGAAGCATTCAAACGTTATGACGTGGCTGTAACGTAGCGTTGTCCCTAATCTGCTTCTCAAACCTCTTCTGATCTCTTTTCAGGCTTGCTGTTGACGATGATTGGCTTCTAGAGGAAGGTTGGGCATTGTATCTTGTAAGTCAGTATCTAAAAATTCTATAGTCTTTGTTTAGTCTCCTCAGCAAGGCTCGCACTTCATTCGTTGTGGTGTGGAAGGTCTTGGAAGCGAACTCCAGCGACAGGGAATTGCGCGTCAATCACAATGGGGCGCCCAAGGGATAGTGTATGGCTGATTTGAATTTAGCTCTCAGAACTCAACAATAATGACAATGACAGAAATTATCTTACAACAGATGCTGGTCTGAAATCTCAACACCCCTTGAAGAGGCCTCTCTTCTCTTCTGATGTTGGCGTCCAGACGGAAGTCATCGCTGGCGAGGCGGGTTCGCCAAGACACACGTACAATATGGATGTCCAAGACGACCAAGAATCTACTCTCAGTGCTGCTGACCTTGCATCAATTTTAAAATGGAGCAAGGACATATCAAGTGATATAAATTTATCTTCAGGTTTATTCTTATATCCTTCTGTTGTTGCGCGTCTAACGGGTGGACTCGGCATAGCCTTGCAGAGACTAACTGAGATCGCTGCTGGTAATTCATTCGTACTCTCCCTCAGTGTCGACTTCTGATACAAATACAGAAACGTCTGGCTCTCAAAAGACCTGCGGTATATTGCATGCTCGTCTTTAACAAGTCGAACTCACTCAACCGAATTGTAGTTGTCATCGCCCGCGAAGCTGGGGACTACACCGTCGCAACAAGCATGATTCCTCCAGAGCCATGTCAAGTTCATGAGTATGTTCAGATAGTTCCGTTTCCAGAAAGTTGAACCATTTATAATTTTTAGGAATCCAAAACCTATCCGAGCAATTGGTGATCCACTCCAAAAAGCTATCATACAACATAGTCTGTCTTACTCAACTCTTTGCAAACTCAATTTCTCACTTTTCTTAGCACTGAACTCGAAGGAGCGTATATACTACGCAGACGCAGCACTCGACTCGCGTTTTTCGTCTGAAGCTGGTCAAACCGCCCATCGCTCCGTCATATGCCTCCCGATTTTCAGCAATCGTGGACAAACATTTGGCGCTGTTTATTTCGCCTCGAAATATCCTTTCTCACAAAACACAGTGACGATACTTACGTTATTATGCCAACAAGCTAGTATCAGCATTGCAAATGCTCTGTTATTTCGTTCAGTGCAAGCGGGGACAAGGGAGAATTTGAAAATGATCGCCGCTCAACGGGAAGCTCTAGAAGCTGCTCGTAAAAGCCGCGAAGATGCTTTGAAGGCTACAAAAGTGGGAGCAAAACAACATCGCTATACTGTCCACTGATCGGACGTTCTTTAGATCAAAAGTAATTTTTTGGCATCCATGAGCCACGAACTCAGAACCCCGTTCAGGTAGTCTCCTCCTCCTTTAGTCACTTTTTTTTAACGTTTACGCATCATAGCTCGTTTTATGGTTTGCTTGACCTCCTGAGCGGTACGGAACTGAATCCCGGACAAAGCGAGATCGGTTGGTGTTTCGAGTAGTTTTCAAACTCCACCATTCACTTATTTGCCAAAGTACAAACTGCGAAGCAGTCGTGCGAATTATTGTTGAAGGTAAATTTATGGTTTTCGGAGTTTGTGACGATATATATTCAAATAAACTCGAATAGATTATCGACTCTATCTTGGACTACAGCAAATTAGAGGCATCAGGTGGGCCATGCCTAGGCGTATTGACGTTCATCTTTCTAATGCCAAACAAGCTGTTAAAATCGAGCCAAGCGGCTTTTCAGTCGAGGTATGTAAAGTCAATATCAGAAATTGTTTCTCTTGTTGACCCTTTTATATTTTAAAAGAATATTATAGCTGTTCGTTGGGTATCGCTCCTTTCGTTTTCCGTGCTCACCATATAATCCAGGACTGTATGGAGCTGTTGCTCCCGATGGCGGCGAAGAAACTGGACCTTTCCTTCAATATCGAACCCAACGTTCCACCATGTATGGTTTCTGCTTCAACCATAAAACTTACATTCAACATCAGCAGGGGTATTCGCCGACTACGCACGAATCCGTCAAGGTGAGATTGCAACTCCTACTGCCCAATTTATTGCCTCCTTTTAGTTCGTTGCGCTGATATGTTTATCACGGAAGTTCTTATGAACTTGATTGGAAATGCTGTCAAGTTCACTGCCAGTGGCTTTGTTCGCGTCATCTGTTCCATTGGGCATGGACCTAACTCTACAGACGCCGGCGTCCATCTTAAATTTGATATTCAGTAAGCGACCTTTTTTGTGTGGTATTGCAGAGCTTTGCTTATAACAACAAGGGATACGGGCATAGGCCTTTCCGCGAGTGACGTTGATCTCTTGTTTGTTCCATTCCAGCAGGCAGACGTGAGTCATTTTAAATGTCACAGTTCCTCTAGTGAACTTTATATTCAGAATTCATCCACTCGTCGGTTTGGTGGTACCGGATTGGGCTTATCAATTTCGCGGCAGCTTGTCAAACTGATGGGTGGTGCCATCGGTGTCCACTCTGAGCTCAACGTCGGGTCCATGTTTTGGTTTACGATTCCCGTTAGCATATACGATTCTGAAGAATCTCGAAAGGTGTGTACCCAAACCACTGCCGACAATGATAGAGAAACCGAGATTAGCTTGAAAAAGTCAGCTCAGGATATCCAGAAACTCAAATCAGCCTTAGCTCCCCTCCAGATTCTTGTCTCTTCGGCCTCTGAAGCAACACTCGCCCTTCTGAATACTATGCTTGAGGGGTTCAACGTTGATCTCGTTTCGTCCGTCGAAGACGCGAAAGCATACTTGAACACTTACCCCGCGTCCAAAAGAGCTCTTGACTTCATTATTCTTGACGAACAATCAGAAACTCACATGGAAGATTTGGTTCGGTACCTTCAGTCATTTCGTAGTGGCCCCACCCAGGGAACCAAAGTGCTTCACATATATACTCCGACCACAAGCCGTCCGGGTTACCCCGTCTTTGGAAATAGCGGCACATCCGGTGTAGTCAAGTTGACCAAACCTCCACGAAAAGTCCGGCTCCTGCAAACTCTCGCTTCCTTGAAAGACCTACCGATCTCCTTCACTCAGCCAACGTCCATCAGTCAGGCAACGGAAGATTTAGCAGCCGTTCAACAATCGCTTTTCGGAAACGTCCTTATCGCTGAAGGTTGTTCTTTTTTTCGGTTCTAAACAAATAGTCTTTCAACGCTGCTTTGTGTCAGACAACCCTATAGCGCAAAGCCTATTGGTAAAGCAGCTCGAGCGCTATAACCTCAATGTAACTGCTACGAATAATGGCGAGGAAGCAATTGCAGGTCTGTTTCGGTGGATATTTGAGGTGTAGGGTGCTAACTCTAAGTTACACTTAGCATGGGAGGCTCACAACCCAGGCTACTTTAGCGTGGCCCTGTTTGACCATCGTATTTCCTTTCTTCCACGATTTTGGTTATAATCCTCTCATTGTTCATTCCATAGATATGCCAATATGCGATGGTGTCGAGGCCGCGAAACGGCTCCGTTCACTGGAAGCCAAGTGCAAAACTCCTTACACACTTCCCAGTGCGTTTTTTCAAAATTGAATCCAGTCTGACTTCTTAAAGTCGTTGAGTAGTTGTAGCACTCAGTGCGGATTGCCAAGACTCGACCAAGAAACTTTGTTTGAGTGCTGGTATGAATAGCTTTTTCAGCAAACCATTGAGAAAAGGTGAGGAAAGGGACTCGTTATCCTCCGCTGGTCGCCTTTGATTCATGACTCAACAGCCGATTTGATTTCTTTGCTGTCGACTTTTGGTACAACAAATGCGGGTTGAAATAATGTGCATGAGGACTTTATCCGTGCAGCACATAAAAGGGAGAGAAGATGAGACACAACCACTGGGGGCAACGCGTACTATTACAAATTGTCATGAGGCGGTATACATAACGTCCAATTCTATGCGGGAATATTTCATGGATGTCTCTACCTACCGTGCGCCATGCCCGTAGGATGCATACTGTACCCCGCCGTAATGTGCCTGTTGTTGAGCCATGGCTTGGGCATGAGCACGGGATTGTGCGAGTGGGTCAGGCTGAGGCACTTGAGCGTGGACTTGGGTCTGAGCCGCTGCTTGAGGATGGTTGTACACTGGCATGGGTGGTCGAGAGTACTGTGATGGGTGGGGCATTTGTTGCTGCTGCTGTTGGCCATGGGGATGAGGGAAGTTGAAAACTGGAGGCGGCATTGAGCCAGGGGACGAATTCAAACCAAAAGGAGCTGTCGTTGGGGCGGTGGTAAAGTAAGGATGAGAAAGAGCATCGGCAGCCGAGATCCGCTCGGCGGGATCGAACTTGAGCAGTCGTTCTAGTAGGTCAATGGCTGTAAAATAGAAATGTGTTCAGATGCGAGACGTTGGAGAAGCTGCTAATCACGTACCCTGCGGCGTCGCCTTGGACAACACTTGGCTAAAAGGCATCTTGGCGTATTGGGGAAATGTCTTCGTCTGAATATCTGGCTGGGTGATCGTTCCTGGGTGAGGAATGCGTTGTTGTTTAATGAAGAAGCTCACAGTTTCCTTGGCCATCTTCTGTAACTGTGCTGGTGACGGAGTCCCAATTATTCTCATGATGTGTAACAACTGGTCTTGATTATCACGTCCTCGAAATAGTGGAACTCCGGAAATCATCTCCGCAAAAATGCATCCACAGGACCACACGTCGATCGATGTGCTATATGTTCGCGAACCGAGCAAGACATCAGGAGCGCGATACCACAAGGTGACCACCTGCAGAGAATAAGTGGTGAGAAGGGGAGAGAGAGATGAATGGCGTACCTCGTTGGAAAACGTATTGACTGGTACGCCAAACGCTCTCGCCAGCCCAAAGTCGCCCAACTTTAGCTCTCCCTTACTGTTGATCAAAAGGTTCTGTGGTTTTAGGTCTCGATGCAAAACTTGATTTTCGTGGCAGAAAGCAGTTCCTTTTAAAAGTTGAAACATGAAGCTCTTTACTGTGGCGGGATCTAGTGCTCCGCGATCGCCTTTTTGATCCATGTATTTCTTCAAATCTTGCTCGCAATATTCGAAAATGAGGACTAGTTTAGTTTCTGTATGTATGACGTCGTGGAGGCGAACAATGTTAACGTGCTTGAGTTCCTTCATGAGGGAGATTTCGCGAATCGCAGTGGATGGCGTTCCTTCCTCGGCGTCGAGATGGATCTCCTTCAGGGCCACAATCTCATTAGTAGTCCTTGATCTGCCCTGTAGGGTACCGTTGAGCCACGCCACAGACGTGGATAAGGACGAACCTTGAAGACTGTTGCATATGTTCCTTCACCTGTTTTGATGTTAGCAGGGGAAGACGACGGCGAGTGGAAGCCAACCTAGTTTCTCTAGCTAGAATACGATTAGTAGGAAGCTGCATTATCAATACATTGGAGGTCATACCTGAATATAATTCATGTTCGTGGTTAGAGAAGAAAGGCTTTTATATTGCAAGAATATTAGGTCACGGTGCCCATATATTAGATAGATATCACGTGCCTTCCACAAAAAAAAGACGAACTTAAAATCTCCCCTTGTCCAAATTACCATGTCCCAAAAACTGCACAAAAGCGGTCCCAAATCGTCTAAAGGGAAAGCCGCATCAACGTCCATTATTTCCCAACCGTCCGTGGAAGACACTTCAAATCTTACCGCACTTTCTTCCTTCTCTGCAGATGGAACTCTCTTCGCTTTCCTTTCCCTAGCTGTCGATAAACACCGCCTACGCGTTTATAACACGGCCTCTGCTCAGTCGGTTGCAGAATTTACTGTAGACTCGGCACGCGTTTCGTCTCTTACATGGACCTGCTTAAACCTCTCCGTGGATGGCCAGATTCCTTCACCTGATGATTCAACAATCCAGCCTAGCAAGAAAAAAAGGAAAAAACGGAATAGCATTGCCGAAGCGGGCGAACAAATCAGTGGGACACAGGTGGTAGTTTTGGGACTTACAAATGGTGTTGTTTTGTTTTTCTCCCCCACTCATGGACGGGTTTTGCGGGCTCTTTCTCATCCCGCGAGCTCATCACCTATCCTATGCGTTGTATTTGCGACGGAAGGGGTTACTTCTTTTGCTTGGGCGTCAGCTGCCGATGCCACTGTTCATCTTTGGGATATACAAAAAAACGAACTGTTGGACAGATGGAAGAATGATGATCGTGTTGCGTATTCTTCTATGGCAGTCAGGTATACAGCAGATGCTGGGCAAGCAGAGGTTTTATTTGCCCGCTATTCGATGCGCCTATTATCTACCTACGGCAATGCCGACCTCTCAAGACGAGAACAAGTGGCTTCGTTCACGGGTCACGCCTCACCGATTCAACTCATACGATGGGAGAATTCAAAAGCACCTCCAGAACAATTCATGTCCATGGCGGAAGGTGATCGGTTCATATACATTTGGAAAGTTGCGGATGGGGTTTCTTCCGAAGGAAGCCCTGTTGCTTCAATAGCCCTTGACTCAGACGCGAGAACGTTTTCCGTCACTGGATCTACAGTGACGGTGGAAAAACATACCCTTGCAACCCTTTCAGCGTCCGGCAAAGTATCAATATTTCCTCTACCCGACGAGCTTCCCTCGCCAGTGAGCACTGGCGTGACATCACACAAAATACCAATGCTTCTCCCACGCTCCATTATTTCTTCGTCCACCGCCAGTAATGCAGTTACCCCAGTTGTCGCTGTAACATTGGATCAATGTGATCAAGGATCCGTTCGTGTTGCTCGCCTTGTAAACGGTGTTCGGCCAATTTTCGATCTTGTGGTAGGTTTCTATCAATGGTTTACCATGAACGTTTATCTCATAGTGCACACAGCGCTATTCAGATGACTCCGGTAGCTTCATACAAAATGTAGAGCTTCATGAACCCGACCTTAGGTTTCCCAATCTAGAACAGGTCTGTTTTATTTATGCCTCTCGAAAAAGTGACTCCATTTATATTTACGTGCACTCTAGACGGATCTGAATCACCGATACGCCGAACCGTCGTCCTTGAAGTTAGGCAGCGGGATGGATCTTGTTCACGACCAACAGACGGAAGACCTCGAATTTAAGAACGTTGATGGTCATTTGGAAGTCGATCTTGCTGAACTCTCACTCGGCCAACGCCTCACAGCAGTCACTGAAAACAAAGGACGACCAATGTCGGATAGTGACGAAGATGACGACGATAGCGAACCACATCACCAGTCAAAACCTACCACGAGAAAGACTCGAGATGATATTGCAGTTGTTCCCGCGAACACCCTGACAAGAACATTGATCCAAGCTTTGCACTCGTCGGATACCCGTCTACTAGAGACTTGCCTTGCCCATTCAGACCTTGATCTAATTCGCAACAGCGTTCGCAGATTACCCCCTCAACTAGCGATCCCATTGATAAATGCATGCGTGGAACGGCTTGGAAGGGGCTCCCGGTCTATAAATATGAAAGGCGGTGGCGGAGGTGCTAGCTCTCAGCGTGGAATGGGTCTCATCACTTGGGTTAAGATGGTACTCGCAGTACATGCAGGTCACTTGATGACGGTTGGTCATTCCTTCCCCTTGCTAATACTTGTTTTGACCTTTCTCTTGGCAGATTCCTGATCTTGTTGCACGTCTTTCAGGCCTACACGCCACTCTTTCTGCGCGATTGGCTCTACATGAAAGCCTCCTGTCATTGAATGGCCGCCTGGATATGGTGCTGGCCCAGATTGAGATGAGATCGTCAGCTGCACCCGCCCCTCTTGCGCCACGAAAGGGCAAGTCCAAGGCTGTCGCTCTAGAGAAGAATGTCAAGCGGTACGTTGAAGGAGAAAGCAGCTCGAGTGACGACAACGGGGATGTAGATGTGGAGGTTGAGAGTGGCGACTCTGATGATGGCAGCATTGAGGATGTTGAGTTAGGAGGAGAGAGTAGTGATAACGAGACAAGCGACGAGGAGGATGAAGACTCTGACGAGAGCTCTGAGGGTCGGACAATGAACGGATTTATTGACGATGAAGCGGAGGAGTACAGTACAGATGATGAGAGTGAGGATGAATAGATCTAATCTTATCTAGGCTGTTATGTCAGCATAGTTATTGAGCTCCTGATCTTGCTGTTGTTGTTCTTTTCTCATAATGAGTGGCTCTTCCCCGAATCCGTCAACTGTCTCCCCACTCCCAGTGTCGTCGCTGACCACCAGCAGCATAGAGGAGCAGCACGCGGAATCACAGCGAAATCTCTACCAAGCCTCTGTTGCACTCGAAGCTGCATATGATCGCGTTCGCCGAGTCAGGCGTAGTTTGCTGCAGCTCTCGGGTACGCTCACAGCCTCAAATTCTCAACCTCAATCATCCACCTTTGACAATCGTCAAATTGGGCCGTCTCATGAAGCAATTATTCTGACCGGCGACCCTCTTGTTAGGGAAGACGAGCAGTCCACACCGGCCAGCCCCCCATTCTTTCCTCCTTATCCATCCCCAGAGCAAGAAAGACAAGCTCCTTATCACTCGCGAAATTCTCCGGCGGAGGGTATGCGTAATCTCAATTTGAACAGCTCTGGTCCATCAACTACCCGCCGAACCTTGCAACCCCATCCTAGTTCAATTTCGCAACCATTCCGTTCGTCTGGAAGCCCTTCGCATTCTCTCCTGCACAGATCGTTGTCCGATGCATCACAAAGTCTGCAGGTCGGGATCCATCGCGATGATCCGTCCACTGCTTTGGGTAGACGAGTTGCGGCCAGAGAGGCGGCAGGCCGCTTAAATTCCTCCGCGTCACACAGAGACAGCAATCCAGCGGACCCGGGAACATTACAATATTTTGGACATTTTCAACGCCCGGACTTGGGAAGGTTAGATCCTTTGATAGAGGATGAAAGGGACGATATTATAGCTCGGACTTTAGCTTTAGAAGGTCGAAGGTCGGCTCGTCCTCACCCGGTTTCCTTGCGTTCTCAGGAAGCTCGGAGGTTGCAAGGCGTGCGTTCGGATACACGCCAGCTTTCTCGTTCATCCTTTTCAGATCGCTCAGAAAGACTTTCCTTATTGTCGAATTTCCCGGCTCAGAACCTCACGACCCCGCTATCATCTAATATTCCTCGCCCTTTACTGTTTGATGAACCTTCGAGGTATGCTTCGGCTCGAGAAGAGATATTGGATGAGTCACCACTCAGAAGGAACTATGTTATCCATAGAAGACTTGGTCCAGACGGGGAAGAGCGAGTTCATAACATCAATCTGGAATGGAATGATGATGATCTCCCTTCTTGGTTGCTTTCCAGAGGTCGGGATCAAGAGGATCTCCCCGTCTTTGCTGCGGGACCCCTTCGAATGAGCCCTAGTTCAAGTAACAACGACCAAAGTTCATACGACAGCAGGGTCCATAGTACGAGAACAGCCAATACGTTGGTTTTCCCTCCCGAAGTATTGGCTCGTCGACGAGGTTGGGGTATGTCCCCCAGTGCTTCCAACTTTCTTACCTCATCTGTCTTCTGCAGCCCGACTAGATCCCGACGGAAACGAGATACCATCTGACGAGGAGGAAGAGCTAGAACGCTCAAGGACGGAATATCGTATACGCGCACTGTACCAAGCACGAATGTCGGCTCAAGCTGCAAGTGGCTCGGGGACACGCTCAACTCACAGTCAGGCGTCTTATGACGGTGTCACGGCGAGGACGTACAATAGAAACTTTCGAGTCGCTCCCGTCAGCTATCGCACACCTGAATTCAGCCGTGAAGCCACACCCTTTCTTGTGGATCCGCTTCCGATGTCACTCTCTGAGATGATACCTTCATCGAAAAGCGGCGAGACAGACGATCACATCATTATCGTCCCCAAACATGCCAGCTTGGCCGGAAGATAACTTTCATCTAACGCCATTGGGTTTTTGTACAGAGCAATACCAGCACCCAGACAAGCTAACTTATGGTATTTACATGGCCGTGTTGTTAGATATTGTGCCAAATGTATGGGCCAGCCATGGCACTTCAGGTGTTCACCTAGAAGATTCTACAGGCGGTAAGCCTCAATGCTGGATATAGGTCAAACCTTTGATATATTCAGGGGCTGAACGGCATCAGAAGGTTTGAAAAGCAAGTGAGTAATGAAGGATCCTAAGTTCCAGACCATGCGTTGCCCATGCGTTCCAACCAAGCCCTAAATCCTCGCGTGCTCGCGGTACTCCTCACACTCCCCACGCTATGCGCACTTTTAGCGGCCGTACTTTGAACACTACGAAAACTCTCAAGCGACGGCGCGGGTCGCAGCGAAATACCGGATTGAGCTATGTCGGTTGACTTACTGGGGTTGAATGTGGAGGTGGTGGAGCGCGGTAATGAGTTAAAGGTGCCCAGTGCGTATGGGCCAGATATTGTGGGTCGAGGCGATGTCGAAAGGAGTTGATTTCTGGAGGGGGATGGGGCATCAGGTGCTCTTCGGGTCATGATGAACCGTTTC
Organism: Laccaria bicolor S238N-H82; assembly: GCF_000143565.1. Lineage (NCBI taxonomy): Eukaryota > Fungi > Basidiomycota > Agaricomycetes > Agaricales > Hydnangiaceae > Laccaria > Laccaria bicolor. The sequence goes on along the minus strand of NW_001889872.1, from coordinate 764,711 downwards.
AGACTGCTGGCTTTTTCCTTTTCTGGGGTAGGTGCACTGGGCTGAAGTTCTTCGCACAGGTGGGCTGGACCAAGCTGGTGGTCTCTGCCTGGATAGATGCTCCTCTCCATGGACACCGGCATGTCCATGTCCATCCCGTCTACATCTATTCCCATGTCCACACCATGCCCAGCAACATCACGATCGATCCTTTCGTCGGCACTCCAATAGGAGGGTGCCGCATAGTGAACAGTGGGGGCGTCCACAAACTTGACCGATTTGTGCGCGGTAGTGGTGGAGTTCTTTGTGGAAATGGACGACGTTCGTGTCAAGATTGATTTGGATGGACACGAGGCAGACAAAGGTGGTAGTCTGGGGTCATTGTTCCGGCGTTGGTATGTCCTGCGTGGTTTGCTGCAAGGGACAGCAAAACCAGGCGAGATTGGTGTTTCGGGTGTAGAAGATGAATGCGAAGAAGTGCTCGAAAGTGTTGATGCGATCGATGCAGGACGAACACGCACAGGCCTTGATGGAGACGTGTGGTTCAAAGTGGAGAAAGAGGAATACAAAGTGGGAGAAGGGGAAGCAACGTTAACTGAAGGAATATATTTAAGCAAGGGGGCGGATCGTTCGGAACGGGACCGAGGACGGAGGATCGTTGGCCAGAAGGGACTGATTGAATCAGATGGAAAAGTTTCGTCCTGCCGATCCCTCTTGGGGGCAGGTCTTGGGCCAGTCTCTGTGCGGGTGCTTGAATTTGAAAGGGAGCGGGGGACGGAAGAGGGGACATCTTGCCCGCTCCGGTTACGAGGGCGAGACGTCGTTAAAGAAGGGGAGTGGGTGGATGTACATCGACGAGAATCGGGGGGAGATTTGGGTCGGCGATAAATCCACTCGGAACTTGGAGCTGAAGCGTGAACAGTGGCAGAGCGGGAACGACGGGGAGGAGGTGTTGCAGGTCGGACACAAATATTCTCGGGGGATAAAGGTAGGTTAGTGTCTTCACAAGATATTGGTTTCTCTGACAAAGGCTAGTTGCTGGTGTCAGTTGAGGGTCACTCTAGGCATAACTCAAAGCTCACTGGAAAGTCGAAGATAGCACTGGCTTCTAACCACCGGAGTTCGTCGATACTCAGCTCGTTGGAAAAATCATCCGCAGCCTGACGAAGAAAAAAAAATGAGATGCAATGGCAGAAAAGTTGTGAACGACGACTCACGTCCAGCATTGTGAATGGGGGAGCCTGGGGGGCAAAGCTGGGAGTAAGGAGGCACTAAAAAGAGAGGAAGTAGTGCTAACGCCACAGGCTAGCGTCTTGGCGGAGTCTTGTCGCCTGGTTCTCTTTGATACATACCTAATACCTCGCGATGTACACGTGTAAGAAATGATGAAGGGGGCGGAAATGAACGAGGTGATGATAAGATTATTAAACCCGTACAGCAGGATTAGTGTCACGTGGGACTACAACGTTGGCCTATCTGCATGAAGACCGCTCCATATGCCTCTCGCAGCCTGGGTAGTACTCTCCACGGGGCGACGTTTGAGGGGTTTGATTTTTGCACCTGATGAATCGAGCAAAAGGCGGACTTTTTTGTGGATGCCGGTGACCTCGAGGGAGTTGAGGGGGATGACCTTGTCGCGGTTGTTGACTATAAGCCGTCATGAGTGACTGGTGTAGAATGAAAGGATGGAACGAACCATAAAAGCCACGGACGATAGGCTCTTTCTGACTGCGCTGCCTGACGACGATTTCTACATGGGGGTTTTGGCGTGCCAGAGACTGTAGGTCGTTGAGAAGAAAGGTGCGTGTGTTTTCAGATGAGGGCCATTTATTGCAAAACTCAAAGACGAGCTTGCGTATATGTGGAAGAAAAGCTGCGTGCCCGTTTGCAGGTGTCGAACGCAACTGAGCACGGAAGATGGGCAAAGGCATAAGTAGTTCAATCGGAGTTTAAAATTGAGTGAAACGCACTTGCAATATTTTATTATTGCAACGTCAGGAATGGCTAGAGCAACGCGGTCAACGACATCAACCCACCAACAACAACAGCGACAAGACCAACAACGAAAGCGAAAACGAAGCCATGATCACTATGAAGAAGACTATCTTGCAACAAAACACCTTCGTACAGACGACGACACCGTCAATGATTTGAATATTCATCCAGGACACGGTCTTCAAATCCTCACCGTTCTCGAGTTGGAGGACAACCAGGGCCTGCTAGACCGCGTCTTTGACTCCCATTCTCTTCGCTCTCTCCTCACAAACCCCTCGCCGTTGTCTATCGTACGCGACGCAGTTCACAATCTCTTCCCTATCTCTTCTTTGCCTCGCGCCCGTCCTTCTGCTGCTGCTCAACAACAACTTCGTTTCTGCAACCTCGCCCTCTCTCTTCTCAACCCCATTTCAATCTCAACTCCTCTCCATATACAATCCATCTTATCATCCGAAGACCCACTCCCACCACCCTCCACCTCTCCCACCAGAAAATATGCCCTCGTCCAACATCTCCCCGCAGGTGACTATTGGTCATCTCTTGACGCCCCACCTTCCTCCCAATCAAACATATCCCTAAAAGACCTGCCTACCGGCCATGCAGAGCTCGTCGCTATCCTCCATTCTTCAATGAACGCCACCCCAGATACTCCTCAAACCCTCGCCTCTTTGTCTTCTAAACCCCTCGGCCACAAAAAATCACTTCCTTTGCAGAGACGCGTTACTACCGGTTCTTTCTTGGACTATGGCACTTATGCCAGTTTTGCTCCCTCTTTTGACCATGACTGCGAGCTCGTTGGCAGGAGACAACTAGGCGAAGTTCTATACCGCCAAGAACAGAGGAGAGTCAAGGCAGCAGCCGCCAGGAGAGAATCTCTAGAAGGTAGAGGTAACATTCAAGAGGTTGGAGAAGACCTAGCCGTTGTCGCAGAGCCTCCTAAAGATGTGGATACTGACGTCAATGCCTTGTTGCCTCGAGAAGAAGTGGATGCCATCAAAGCAGCCATGAACAGTCTAGAGTTGGAAAATTCAATACAACAACTTCTTGAACGAAATCGTCTTGCTCTAAATCGTTTAGAGGAGTTGCAGATCCTTCGCCTTACCGAAGGCTCTAATTCTGCGGCTGAAGAGGGTTCAGAGGAATGGGAGACAGGTTCGTCTCTCGGCTCTTTTCATTCTGATCCAACTCACAGAACCCCGAAGCTCAATGTATTCTTGATTCGCTTACTGTTCTTTCATCCCTTCGCCCACGGTCCTCTGAACCCAATCTTCCTTCCCTTGTCCCTCCATCTCCGATTCTCAGGAAATTGCATCGCACCCTTGCTCTTGAGCCATCACCTGGGTGGCATGGTACTCTGCCTACCAGTAGAACTACAGCGCTACGCGACGATTCGACAGTCAAAGTCAAAACCTCGGCCGTAGGACCTACCATCTCCACCACCTCTGGCCCCGTACCTATCACAGCCACACCCGTCACGGCTAACCAACCTCCGCCCACTGCTTCATATCAGGGTTATCCGTACACGTACGCAGCCAATTCCCAGCAAGCACAGCAGGCCTATCGAGCTCAGGGTGCCGCAACCACCTACACCCCATATAAGCCATCCCAAGCTCCAGCTTATTTTCAAGGTTATGTCCCACCAGGGACCCAGCAACAACAAAGTTACTATAACCAACAAAGCTATGTTGGTACATCTAACCAACAGCCTTACGGCTCTGGGGCAACAACCCAACAGCCTTACAACTATCAAAGTTGGTTTACTCCAAGCCAATATCCTTCGCAAACGACGTCTGGCCGAGGAACACCACAACCGACCGTCGCAACGCCTACAACGTACGGCAATTTCTTCAATGCCGCTACTAATCCTGTTGCGAACAACGGAACTCCGACACCCGCTGTTCGTACTCCAGCTGTGGCCAACACCGTTGCGAGCAACAAGATCGCTGCCCAGCAACCGATAACCACCACAGCTTCTTGGATCGCTACACCACAAGCAACAGCGCCGACATTGCCTTCCCATTTAAGAAGCGCCACACCGTCCCCCGCTGTAGGTTATTTAGGAGGGTATCAAGTGCAGCCTCCTCCCGCCACGCCCGCACAATAGTACTGATTGGTATGTATGTAGATAGATGTCGTAGTAAATTTTTGATGTGATGGGTGCAGAATCGTTCACCATCCTCGCTCCCCAACATCCAACCTGGCTTTGACGTCATATTCCTGCAGCTGAAACTCTCCGTAAAGTATTCCTTATCGCCCCCTCAGTACCTTGCACTGGCTATAACATGCTCAGGTTAAGGTGCTGACGAGGTTCCGCTTGATGTGCAAAAATCTCACCACATGTGTCACCCTCTGTCCTTCAATGTCATGGAATCCACGCATTTCCTTCCCACCTTGCCAGATTTCGGGAGCATGGAATAACGAGCTGGCTGGCGAGTTTGGTAGATTGGGCGCCTGTATTGGAAGGATTCCCCAAAGTCACATATGGATGGAACAATGAGCTGGTCAAGCAAGGTAGATGGTGCTTCTGAGTATAGATTGCCAAGAGCAGCATGAGTGCTTCACAACACGAGATGAACATGACAAAAGATTGGTCACCAAAGCACACAGACAACAAGTATTATGTTACATCTTCAACTTCCATCCAGTCATCCTCCTCATCCCCCTCGGAAGCACCTGACATCCATCTTGCAATTGAAGAGATGAAGTGATCCTTGAGTAGAGTGCTATGGGGGGGTGGATAACATGTGTTGACTTTTGACCATGGTTGCATTATGGTCAATCCGTTGATATCCCTGGTGCGAGGATGGAAAGAGGTGACAATGTGGGTCTATTGGATCATTGAGCACATGAATGAGAAGAGAGCATAGAAGCCCTTACATTGGGATGAATGGAAAATAAGTGTGCCTCAAATTGGATATGGTGCGTAACACAAAGCAATAGTCCATTGTCAGTTGAGTTCATACGGCGTGTATCAGAGTTCTGGCGACTAGAGCTCCGGATAGCAACTGAGTATGGATCGACAACAATCTGTGAATACTCTTTTCTATCCCACTGAGCGGAATAGTAGTGAGACTACTGCAGACAAGATGGAAGAAGCGACGCACCAAATCATGATACTGCAAAGGAAATATGTGGGCCCCAATAAACAACTCGGAATCGGCCTTATACAAGTACGTCGCATCCTCATCCTAGACTTGTGCGATACACACAACGCAACCCTTATCACGAGCAATTAGGCGAGATTTTAACGCAGCGCTTTCCTTGGAGTTATCCTAGCAAAACTGTATTAGAAAACACAAACAGGTCTAAAGTTGAGTTGACATACACGCTGAGATTGCCCGCCTTCACCATCAGTGGTGGAAAGTTTGCCAGAAGGCGTGCCTCTAGGCAAAGCAGCTTCTTGTCTGAATGTTAGCATATAATGGCAGTTATACTGCTGGGCCTCCCCAACTAGATGCAGGGAAAGTTTAACAGTGGAACATCATACACCGGTATACCAACCATACCGACAAGATATTCTCCAGGGCGAATGGTTCCCTCAACATCAACAACCTGACGATCCTGCAACGTTTGAAGCTGGAAGTCGTTTGGTATGATGATTTCCTTCAACAGGCCTAAGAACTCGTTGACGGATCGCGTTTCTTGCAGAGAACTACCGACTAATCCACCAGCATTAACAAGATCAAGCATAATAAAGAAACTGGACATACAGATTTTAGGTACAGATACCTCCATAGTTCGTACTGATGCAGAACGTGATGGAAAGGAGATTAGATAGACGCTTTATTTTGGTTTGCATCCTCCAGATCTGAGATGACCACTGAATCGTTTACCATCCTCGTTCCCGCAACATCTGCCAACATCGGTCCTGGCTTTGACGTCGTTGGCCTCTCATTATCCCTGCAGCTGAAGCTCTTCGTAAAGTATCCCTTGTCGCCTCCCCCTCAGTATCTTGCACCGGCTATAACATACTCAGGCGAAGGTGCTGGCGAGGTTCCGCTCGATGCGTACAAAAATCTTACCACACGCGTCGCCCTCTACGTCCTTCGATGTCATGGCATCCGCATGTTTCCTTCTCATCTCGCCATCATTGTCGAGAACGAGATCCCCTTTGGCCGTGGGCTTGGCTCTTCAGGCGCCGCCGTTATCGCAGGCGTCCTGCTAGGCAGTGAGCTCGGCCACCTCAATCTGCCAAAGGAGCGTCTTTTAGATTTCGCGCTTATGGTCGAACGCCATCCAGATAATGTTACCGCCGCCCTGATCGGCGGCTTTGTGGGGTCCTATCTGAAAGAGTTGGATGAGCAGGCGAGCGAGGCGGCGAGTGTACCGCTGAGTGAGGTCCTACCTGAGTACCCTCCCGACGCAGGAGAGGACTGGGGTCTAAACCCACCTGTCCCACCACTAGGTATAGGCCACTATGTGCGTTTTGGGTGGTCTGAAACCATCAAAGCGGTCGCCATCATCCCAAGGTTCGAATTGAGCACTGCGAAAGCGAGAGAAGTCTTGCCGACGCACTATTCTCGCAAAGATCTAGTAGGTTGTAGTTTTTCTGTCTTGTCCTGTCGACTTCATCGGTCTTGCCCAGGTTTTCAATTTACAGCGCTTAGCTGTTCTTACAACGGCATTGGGTCAAACTCCCCCCGACCCAGACCTCATCTACGAAGCTATGAAGGATCGTGTACACCAACCATTCCGCAGGTCTTTGGTGCGTTTTGTGTGCGATTTCTCTACCCAAGCCCTCATACCTTACAATCTATAAGATTCCTGGTCTTCCAGAAGTTACATCGTCGATTACACCTTCTACGCATCCCGGTCTACTTGGTATTTGCCTTTCGGGAGCAGGTCCCACCATCTTGGCCTTGGCTACACATGGCTTTGAAGCGATTGCTGAGGATGCGCGTAGCATTTTCAAGAAATTCGGAATTGAGATTGACTGGAAAGTCTTGGAGGTAGCCCCTGGTTGCACCATCCATCGATAATAGACGAACAATTCCATGGTATAGGGCAATTAGATAGTCTACATGTTGTGAATGATGTTGTTCCATGCCAAGAAAAAATAGGTAGATCTACACGTAATAGGGGTATCGAGACTCAATGTAATGTATCCACTACCCTCCAGCGGTAAGGCAGACGGCTCTCATTGCCACCAACGGACCTGAACTGCGGTCAAATGGCAGATCAACTGTAAACAAAACGTCGCTTCGATCGTTATTCAGGTAAACGGGCAAATTGACGTGACCATCCCGAGCGGAGTCGTCAACCTGCACCCAACGGAGTTGGGATGGATTGAGTCGAACGGTATCTCCGTCGTTCAGAACAAGCTGGTTGGTGGACCATGATGCACCTTCCAACGCCAAACCTTAAAAAATTTGCCCGTGAGTTTTTCGTCCTACATCCAACGAACCTTCACGTACCATCGACAATGAAGGCACTAGGATCATTGACACGCTCGAGATCGAGGCGTAGAGTCAACGTCTCCAAGCTCCACTTCTTCTTATGTGCAACGGACTGCCGGGTGGCTGTCACGTAGGCTTCTGGGAAGAACAAGCCACCCAGCCAAACTTCCACATTGTTCAACTTGTCCAATTTAGCAATAGAATCCAGCTGTGACAATCGTCGTGAAAAGTTGGCAATCCATCCTGAGACTGCCATCGCTTTGTTCACTTTGTAGCGCCGCCAATGTTCCGGAATTTGACCTGCTTTCTGGTCAAAACGTCACTAAAGGCAAATTCGAAAGGCTGCATACCTTTCGTCAAAGCGCTCATCAGGGTTCGCAGATGATTGGTTTGTTTTAGAGCTCCTTCACAAACTTTTACAACATCGGTCAAATCTTTTCGAACTTGATCCAGAAGTTTTCGGCCAATGGATCCCTCGCGAGAAAATAGACGGTAAAGTGGATCTTGGTGTTCGGCAGATTGTGGAGTAAGAGTATTGAATTCCTAGAATTCAATGGATAAGATGACCATTATGAATGACAAGGAAGCAAAGCTTACAGAGGGTAATTGAGAAAGCCATTCACGACAACGGTCCAACAACGTCCTCATCCACGCAGGCTGTTGTGACGTCTGGGATTTGGCAGCAGCTATGGTCGCAACATCTTCGTCATCATCGGCCAGCATTCTCATTTTGCGAAGCTTTCCCAGCAAGTCATTACCTAATGGATGTGAGCGGTGCTGTTAGATTGATATATAGAAGATGGGCGTTACCTTGAGCAATAGCGATTACACGCTCAGCGGTCGGAGGAAGACTCAGCCAAGATGGGGGTTCCCGGTCAGGCAGCGCTTGCACCCAGGTCAAAAAATGCTCCATCTTAGTGCCATCCGGAGCCTCGAGCAATTGGTCCCCAGTCAACGTGGGTACGAGGTTGAAATCTACGTTGTACGCCTGGGCGGTAAATAGTCCATCTACGAATGAGTTGAGGATCCTTTGATCAAAGTCACTGTCAACTCTTCCTCCATAAACTGACTGCTTAACGAGCGTTCGTAGCGCATCCCAAGGGATCGAGGCAGGATCTATGTTTGCCCGTCCCTTGGAAACGGAGTTCAGCCAGGCGTCGATGGTGCTGAAGGCAGATGCCATATCGGAATCGTTGAAATCATAATTTTTGCTCCAGCCCAAAGGAACGTAACGGAGTCGCTCCTGAACAACGGCATGGAACCAAGCAAGTAAGAAGTATAAACGTATTTTCTCCGCAGGACCGTGAGAAAGGCGATGCGAAGGAATGTTGCGCAGCGAATCTAAAAGGTTGGCTTTTATTCCTGGTGGAGGCTCGTTCATGATTAGGCGAGACTGCCTCAGAATGTTGACTGGGATAGAGAGATTGGCTTCCATAGTCAGGAATAACCGGAAATTACGATGGGGATTGAGTGTTTGAAGTTTCTTTTCTAGTTGACCAAGCCAGGAAGGTGCCAGATGTACATTTTTGAGCAGAACCCACGTCCCTTGCCTTGCAGCTGCTGCGATGGCTTGGTCAGCAAGTGTGAATCCCTCTTGAGATCCCATGGCAACCGATGTCGAGCGAGCTCCTGTATACTTGATAAGGTTTTCGACTCGGTAGCTGGCGTCGTAACCTGGAACCGACACTAAAGCAACTGCGGTGGCAGCAGGAACTTCGTCAGAAACGATGGAACCCAGTTCGTAAGTTGACTCGGCAGAGATGTCTGCTTCAAAGACGGTTTTCACAAATATTGCGGTGGACTGCAAGAGACGGTCCGGCCGGAAGCATTTCATAATTAGCAACGCTCGTATGGCTTCAACAGCGGCTAAGGCGGAACTTAATTGAGTGGAGGGATTTTTAAAAAATCGATAAACTCACGTGTACTTGGCTCCCATGGGGTTGGAACCAGATGCTCTGGGGTGTCCGATTGCAGGAAAGGTATCCAATGATCCTCGTGTTCCGTGATGTGAGCTTGTACAGGTTTGAAAAGAGTCTGTTTCGCAAAGTTGTTCAAGCGATTTAACTGATCAGGCGACAGCAGAGGGTGTTGCTGCTCCTGATGCGAAACTGCCACCGCAGGTGCAAGCCCATCACCACTCTCTAGAAGAAACTCTAACTCATCTGTGATTTCTTCCACACCCCGCAATTTGACCTGAGCAAGGAGCATTGCGAGCATAAGGTGATCGCGGTAGAGCAAGGCACGAGATGTACGCTTGTACACAACCAAAAAGAGGTCCTTTAACAAAATTGAGCGTCGGCTGCTGTAGTCTGCGACATTTTTGAGATTTGGATTGTGGTGCAGGATATAGTCAAATATATCTAGGAAGAAGCGGAGAGAGAATTGATAAAAGTGGTTGGCCAGATTGAGTTGCTCTAGAACGAAGAACACCGAACTGCAAGCTTGAGCGAGAGGGAGGTATTCCGCTGTCACTTGTTCAACTTCTCTCATGACAACATCTGTTTCCTCCACCTTGCGCGTGATCTCCGCAGCTTCACGCTTGAGAGTTTCAAGAGTGTCAATGACCTTGTCGTCGTCAAGGATGTTTCCAGATGATTCATTGAGGGCTTGGAGTAGGAGCTTCTCAAGAGTTCGCAAGCGAAGGCGGAACTCTCCCTGGACCTTCATCAAATCTGTCCGCTTCCGTTCTGTATCAGGCCGTTCAACCTTCAATACCTGATCGAGAGATTGGCTTTGCAAACTGCTTCGGGTCATCGTGAAGTTGACAAATGTGACACGGCTGCAGATATCAGGAGAAAATTCGACGGATGGATCTCTGGTGGACAAGAACATTGTGAAAGATGGTGAAAAATCGATGTCTTGGCTTCCCAATCGAATAAGTACTCGACCGCCTGTGCGTCGAATTTCTTTGTTGAGAACAGCGTTCAGAATGGGATCCAGATGTTCAACATCTTGAATTAAGAGTGGGTTTCCAAAGCGAAGGGCACTCTCCAGGACTTTCAGGAAAGCTTCGTCTAAAAAGCTCGTCACGGTTATCTTGCGCTCTTTGTATTCGTTCAGTAAGAAGGTGGTTGCTTGTCCAGTTGGATCAATAATGAGAGGATAACGATTGAAGCGTTTGAGCATGATGGCATTTTCTGTTGTTAAATTGTCCGAGGGCAAAGACTTTGATTGCCAGCTTAGACGGTCATCGGCTGTCGATAGATATTCCGTGAATGATAATTCGGGTTTGAACTTGATGTTTGCTTCAGCGAGATGGTTGGACCATTCCTGCCACATTACTTCGCGATAGTGTTGATCGAAGAATCCCCCGTATGCGAGGAATGCAGCAGATAAAAGGACATCCCCGACAATTGTGCTCATCTCTGCTTCAAATGTGCGACTTCCATCCTCCCAGCGACTACGTTCAGAAGACAAGCTCTCCAAAAGCTTCATGCTCCGGTCGACTTTGCTTTGAACACGCTCCATCTCTAATTTGATAGCCTGAGTTTCGCTGATGAGGAGCGCATACTCGTCCTTGTACCGGGCAATCTTGGACTCCAGCTCTGCGATCATATGTATGATTGCACTAGCCTGCTTTTTAGTAGTCTCGGCTTGGATCTCCAAGGATTGCACTTCGTTCCGTAAGGGTTCGACCTTGTCAAGAATTTCTGAGAAGCGGACTTGAGCCAGAGCCCATTTGACAAGAGGCCCACAAGCTTTGCTTGCTCGCTGAACTGTTTCGAAGTTGTAAGAAGGACGGCTAAGAAAATCTTTCTTCATCGTATCACGAAGTTGCCTCGTCATTTGAGTGGTGGTATCAAAGTTGACGATCCGCTGAATGAAATCGTCCCGACGAATGATGCCTTGCACGGTGCGCCAACTATCAATCTTGTGACCAAGGATGGTACAAACTGATTCCATGGCCAATTTAACCGCCTCTGGAGGGTTGGCCATCGTACGTACTTCTTGAAGATGTTGTTTCTTGATGTTGCTAACAGCAGCTTGGGCGTCAAGAACCGCGGGCTCGGCATCTGCTAGATCCGCCATGACAACGGCGCGACGTTGTTCTATGTTGCGGTCTTGCTCAACCAGTGCTGCTTGAATTTCGATGGACGCAGCCTTTTTCTGCTCAGCTTCCTGCTGATCAGCAACCATTCGCTTGAGCTTCTCATTGGCCTCTGCATCTTTCGCTTCCAACTGTGACCGCTTGATGGCGAGACTTTTCCTGAGTTCCTCAACTTGAGTGACAGTGTCTTTCAACTTGTCTAGACCGACATGGAGATGGCGTTGTTGTTCTTCCAGTTCATCACGTTTTTCCGTGTAGAGTCTGACATAGTGGTTGATGCTACGCAATTGTGAGCAAGATGATCAGGCCGAGAAAGTGAACTTACAAATCCAAGTAATGCCGTGGTGTGACATAGTTGTAGCGGCCTTGACGCCGACTGAGGCGTTGATTGATCGGATGCAAAGATGAGTGTACATGAACCAAGGCGTTCACGACTGCCGTTCGATGGACTGGAGGCATAGAGAGTCCACGGTATGCGACAGGGAAATGAGCAGGAGGGCCGTATGAGGGCAAATCAAGATCAAGGGTGTGGGTGAACTCCATGCCGACTTGGTAGAACGCTTGGTCAGACCAATCCCCAAACCAATCGAGAACGCAACGATTGAACAAGGCTGGAGATGTAGCAGCTCTCGACGCAAGACCGTTTTCAGGAGGATTCATTGTGAAGACCACGTGAAGATTCTTGGCCACTTGTTGGGTGAACCATCGATACAATTCTTCTGGAGAATCCAACATCAGACCATCACGCTGGGAACCCTCTTTGCAAGCAGTCATCAGAGCCGCATGCTCATCTCCTTCGAAAAGACCTGGAACCTCAGCATTGGCCAATAACGTATTCATGCGTTCCAAGAAGCCCGAGTCAAGCACGTTGGATTCATCCATGATAAAGCAGATCTTTTCGCCCTTGCAACCCGATCGGCGGAGAACCGTCCGCAAATCATCATCGAAATCATCTCCGGTATATTTATTGGAGACTTTGATCTGGAAAATACTCAGACCATTCATCCAAGCAACAAATCGAGACAATGTGGTCTACAGAACAGTCAGAAAAATGGAGGGAATTACCATCAAGAGATACATACCTTTCCACTGCCACTAACACCAATAAGTAGAAGATGGCCTTGAATTTGCCGAAACACACGGTCAATACGGAGGACATGGTCCAGAACATCATTGAAAAGGACGAGTGGGACATCGAGTTCTTCCTCATAGAAAACGCGAAGGCGGGCTTTCGTGTACTCTCGCAGGGTTTCTCGATCAACTGGAATATAGTTCTTTGATGTCCAATTGGAGAACAAAATGGGACGAATCAATGCTTCGTCGCGGTTGATAGTCGGGAAATGCTCCAATGCTGCTGCATCAATGTTTTCGTCCGTCCACAACCTTTCTTCTTCAGAGACGAGACGATCTTGGAATAGGCGCAATGCTTCATGGGCCCAAATACGAACAAGCCCTTCAACGGAAAGAATTTCCAGCGGGCGTATGGCTTCATAAATGCCACGGACCCAACGTGTAAGCTCTCTGGGGCTGTAGACATAGTGTGCTTGGACATCTGTCGTGAAACGCTTCTGTGAGGCCAGATAGAACGAAACCATCGCATCCGTCAGTGGTTCGGCATACGCACGAAGATTGGGAACCACTTTGAGAAGTGCTCGATTATAGGTTCCGTAAATTTGCTTCAACGAGATCTCTCCAGGATAGTCAACCATTACCAAGGGGGCATGGCGAAGGAATCGGTGACTAAGCGGAACTCGACCAGGATCAGTTGGCGGGTTGCAGGCTCCAACGAATTGAATGCGTTCCAGCTTGACCCATGCCATATCGCTCGCTCGCCAATAGCCTCCGCATTCTACCAGCTGACGGAGAAAAGAAATAACTCGCTGCGTGCCGTATTTATCGGCTGCGGGCAAGTTGATTTCATCACAAAAGACAACGAGCCAGCGACCAATCTGAATGGGTGCCAAAATAACACCATTTGGTGTCTTGCGATATTCACAATACTGTTCAAAAGTCTTCAGGATAAGTTCGGGTGTAGTTGCACTCGAGAAATTAAGTCCAACGACTTCCAGGTCGGGGAGTTTTCGCAAAGCACTGAACAAGGTCATTGTTTTCCCTGAACCTGGAGGGCCACAGAGCATAAGCGGTTTATGTTCTGAAAGCCAAGAGTAGAGAACTTCTTCGTGGCGTACCGTGTCCATGGTTGGAACCACGACGTCCGAAGCTGTTACCGCATGAGCTTCAATCTCAATGACAGGAACCCTTGATTGCCAGGCGATCCAGTCGCCACTGGACACCTGAACATCGTAGTCGATTAATGAACTGCCAGGCGCCAATGGTGGAAGGTCGATGCCCGTCTGTTTGCGCAGAAACTCGCCCATCTCGGCTCTTAAATCTAGTTTGGCATCTCCTGAAAAGGCCCAAATGATGCTTATGAGAAGCCGCTTTGTGACATATTGCTCCACACGTTCGAGAGTGAGTGGGAAATCGGAGTGTTGAATATTGTATTCGATAACGTTTCGAACAGTTTTGTTCATGAGTGAAAACAGTGTGTTAAGAGCACGAGTTGTGGTGAAGTCCATGATGTGTTCAATCGATTCGGCAAACACGAGGGCAGAGCTGACGAGTTCACCCTCTGCAAAGTAGCGATCGAGAATTGATGCGATTTGCTTTTGTGTCTCCAGATTTGCTGACGCAGTCGCGTCTGAGCTTAGCGTGTCCACGCGATGGCCAAGAATATCCCCAGCATCTTCTTCGTCTGCGTCCAGGGGCATGAACGCCAGGGTGGCAAGGTAATTTCGATAAACCATGTATGGTTCGACCACGTCCTCGCTAAACCAAATCATCCCACAACGACTAACGGTGGCTAGGGTTGCGTACTTCAAGTGCTCGACTTCGAACATGATTCGGACATTAGGAGGTAGGTTGAGACGTTCTCCGTTAGGTAGTGTGAGCAACTTGTTATCGTCGAGGACACTAAAGTAACTTCAGCTGCCCGATATCACTACATAGGCAGGAATCATACCTGTTCAAATTTTCGACCCATTCTGGATCTACGTCACCGTCAAAAATGATCCAATGTCTCTTCCCACTTTCTCCGCGAACATCGTCCACGATCTTACGTAAAACATGTGTGAAGAGCCCATCATTCCACTCTCGAGTGGTTGGATCTAAAGTGCCGTACAATGCGTCTTTGTGTATGGCCTTGGGATCAATGACGTATGAGACGCCTTCTACACCGTCGAGGCGTTCGAGGGCAGCGAGCAAAACTTGCCACGCGTTCGTCTTCCCGGTTCCTGATGGGCCAACCATCATCAAACCATGCTGAATCTTTTGTATCTGGTAAAGCTGAAGGATCTTTGAAACCCATCTTTCTCCTTCGACTAAGCGCCGTTCCTTGCAGACTCTAAGAATCTGTTCGCGTAGAGCATCTAAATCTACCGGCATGTAATCAACACCTGGGAAAACGTCGGCTAGAAGGCTGAAGACTACAGCATTAGCTTTACCAGGATCTATGAATGGAATTCTGGTACCTTGTAAGCAAGGGAACGTCATCGGCCACCAGTTTCGGAACAATAGTTTCGGTAACGCTTTGAATGAGAATAATTTGTTCAGAAATATTGTCGGACAGCCCAACAACTTCATCTCCTTGTGCTTTTGCTCGGGTGCTTTGCAGTCGCTCTCGTTTAAGAATGCCGGCACTGGCAAGCACCGCTTTGAGTGCCCTGAGACCGAAGTCGTAGTGAGGTTGAGGAGAAAGTTGTTCGTCGCAAAGGTTGAAGAAGGGGACAATTTTCGACGCGAGGGATTCGGCTGTCCGGAAACCTTGTGAGAACAGCATTACTTGAGCGATGAGCTCGCGGTCAGGACGTGTCATTGCCATCCTACAGAAAAGACTGAGCTAAATTGGATTGTCAAAGTAAAGTCGACATACGGTCTGAAGAGTTTGGTGAGGTTAGGAGGTAGCTGTGATCGGCCAGCGTAATTCGGATTGGTAGTGATGAATATACCTGGATACAAGCGAAATAGGCTGAGAAGACTCAATCAAAACAGAACAACTTACCAATATTCTTGTTGATCTTTAAATTCTTCCCCACTAATTCAATTTCCACATTCGGGTTCTTAACCAAAGACGCCAGGCCTTGCTGAATGGCTTGGACTTGCTGAGAAACAGCACTGAGGATCCGTTCTTCAAGACGATTGAACTCGTCAAAACACCCCCATGCACCGACTTGACAAAGACCAACAAAAATGCGCCCCATAGCTTGGAAGTCAAAAGTCTCATCGCAGCAAAAGACAAGAACGAATCGGCCTAGTTGCACTCCGAGAGCTTTCACAGACTCGGTCTTGCCTGAAATGCTGATTCAGCTCAATTATCCCTTGAAATACACTCCGCTTACCCGTCCCAGCAGGTCCAAAAGGGGCTCCACCCAGCTGATTGTCGAGAGCTTGGGTCATGGTCAAATACACTCTATCCGTAAGAGGTGTTTGAACAAGTCGATCGGGAACTCCAAGATATTCCCAACCATACGGGAATGAGGCATCTGCGACCTTGATCGAGAGTCTGTCTAAAGGATTCTCGATGGCCTTGTCTAGGTAGAAACGCATTTGATACAACCACGTAAACCCTTTTGCATCGAGGACGCGTTGCTGAACAAGAGTACGTGTCACATCGCGCTGATGTACTAGTTCCGTGATGAGATGCTCGCACTTTCGCCGCGTAACCGGGGCAAGCTCTTTAAGAACTATATCCGACAGGAGATCAAGGGCTTGGTGGATTGTATCCAGAGATGACTCGGGAGCTTGAGCAGACTCTAAAGAGGCTTCCACAGTCGATGTCCATGCAACTTGGACGGCGAGCGTGACAAGCTGGGCTGGGTATTTCTCCATCCATGTCATGAACTGCTCCGCGTCAAGTCTGGAACCCTGGCCGTAAAATGCTTGCAGATCGACAACAGCATCCGTTAGCAAGTTCGCCAAAGACAGGCGCATCATGCTTTCTATCCTCGCCAACCAGTCATTGATTTTTGGGAAATCCTTGAGCAATATGGGTTCGGAAAAATGAACTGCCTCTCCTTCTCGAGACGACATTCCCTGAATCTGGGTCAGGTCATCGTCCAACTGGATAGTTGAAATGCCGGCAAACATCTTTTTCAGGTGTTTCATGATCCGCAAGATATCCTTGCTATTTCCAATGATTTCCAGCAAGTCTTCATCTCCGACAAAATAAAAGCGAGGAAAGGATGATCTCTCGCGTTCCAAGTACTCTCCAAGCGCCTTTTGAATCTTGTTCAGTAGATCCGCAAGGCGCTCCAAACTCTTCTGTATTCCTTGGATATTCATGACGTCGATGACGAAAGGTGATTTGTAGACCTTTTTCATCACGGTCAAAAACTCCGCGTTGATATTTTGAAATCGAGCACTTTCCACAGGGAGAAGATGCTTTATATCTGCACTTCCCGAGAAGATACCTTCCAAGTAGACCCACTGGCGTTGCACATCAATCCAAACATCTACCGGTCGCCATATTCAGAGTGAGAACTTGAAAAGGCGAAGAAAACGGACCAAAGAGAACGTGGACCCTGTTTAGTTTCTCTTCCCAAGAACCAGCCTTATAAATGTTAGTTACGACCAGTCATTATTAGTGTTGAAAACATACCTCCTCCTCAAAGACTACAAAGACGTAATTAGACTTGTTTGAAAACAACAAGCGGTAATCTCACCTTTATAGTAAGGAGATAATTTCATGGCAGTAAGGGAATTCAAGTTCTCGCTACACTTGTTGAAAAGGTCATCCCAACCCCTTAAAAAAAAGGAATTAGCGTAAGAAGAAAATGCCTGCATTACATCCTCCTACCGAATGAGACGGCATTTATTTTGGTAGTTCACCAAATCCAACGTGTAGCTTGTCCAGGTTTCCTTTACTTGTTTGATGTATTCTTCCAATGCCATCTTTTCGCCGGTCAATGACAACCTGAATTAACCTGATATTGAGGTAACCCACCTCTCCCTGGGCTTGTACAATTGTTTCTTTAATGAGCGACTCGTTCTTCTTGAGATCCAAGTCGTAGACATGCCCAAGGGTCATTCTTGTTAGAAGCGATTAGTTATGCTGTTAAAATTCCTCAGAATGTAGGTCACATACAACGTCAAGCTGATTTGTGATGGCAATCGTAAGTTTTTGAAGAGTTGCTTCCAATGCCGGTCCTTCAACGCCTCAGATTTTAGTTCTGACACAAGCGCATTCGACTTCAGCAGACCACGAAGCACGTCTTGTACATATTCAAAGGCTGCATATTGCCGCATTCTGGTTGGCATTTCCTTTGTAGAGCTCAAAAGCCCGTCAATGTGTTGCCTCAACTTCCTAGGCTGAACCGTCGCCCAAGCCAACTCCCGCAGTTCAGTGATCTGGCTCCAAATCCCGGAAAGCGCTGTCCATACGGCTTTCAAGTCTCGTAATTCTTCAAACACAGGTTCAAGTCTAGTGTGCCGCATCAACTCGAGATCAAGAGCTTCTTTGGCGCGACACACAAGGTCGTATTCTTCTTGAACGCGGTTTAATTTCCCCTCGAAGACGTTGATGGTATTCATCGCTGTGTCGGCGCGCATATTCCCTTGCACAGGGCGTGTCTGCTCCCATTCTTGTAGGATGTCGTTAATTTTATTCTCCACAATCTTGTCTTCAGCCACTATCTTCAACTGCAATCCAGCTGTAAGATTGGACGTCAGTTTTTCATCTGGGAACATAAGTTCAAATGCTTTCACCAAGTTGCTCCTGAATGGAATCGTTCTTTCTTTTCAAAATCTCGTTATAAGCACTCCACTCCCCTCTAAGTTGATCGCTATAGAGCCAGTCGTCTGGAAATTGGTATCTAAATCGTTCGAGTGTCTTCTCCCCGTTGGCGCATAACTCTATCATGGGACCCCATGTCTTGGTTTTCTTCTTCAAGTCCTGTACGAATGTGATGAAGGTGACAGCAGCTGCTGTGGACGAGTTTGCAGGAGCAAACACCTGGACACGAACATCAGAGCGAGTCGCGGCGCTAGGTGATGCAGATGAAACTAACCTCCATGTTGCTGAACAAACTGACGACGACGCGTCGTTCACTGGAAGGCAATAACTGTGCCACGTGAGCAGAGTTGTGTAAAGTTAAACCCTAACCCAGCCCTAACCTCACAGACTCAACACTTCTCAATCCATTTCTCTCATCTCCCTTCACTCTTTTAAGACAATGTCCGGGCGCCAGCAGCGTGTGATGGTTCAGCCCATCGTATGCACTTCAATTTTTATGCTGCGGAGACAAATGACTGACGTACTCCAATAGAATGTTATCTTCAAAAACCTACAACAAGTCCGTCCAATCTAATATTGATCAGTCTATGCCTTACCTCCAGACTGTAGAAAACGAAAGTGGTTATTTGGCTATACGACAATGTCGAAATGCGGATCGAGGGAAGAATAATAGTGCGTAACGCTGCCGTCCATCTAGACGTCAAACTGTCGCTCATTGGCATCAATTACCTAGGGATTTGACGAGTTTATGAACATTGTCATCGATGAGGCTGCAGAAGTATTTGTGAAGGACGCAAAACCGCGAAGGGAGTTGGGTGAGCCTTTTACCTGACATGTCTATCCAATAAATTTTAGTTGCTCACTTCGACAGGCCGCATTCTCTTGAAAGGGGATAATATAACTCTTATACAGCAAGTATCATAGTTAGGTTGTAGAGCCGTCCATTTTTGTACAATTCAGATAAATTTCCCACCGCCTTCACAAATTATGAATGGGAAGTAGGCGCGACAGGACAAGGGATTGTCGACACAGGGGACACTCGGCCTATGGGAAATGGGAATTGAAGAGCATCGTAAGCGAGACAACAGCTTACCTTTTCCCTACCCCAGCCAACTATACAACTCCAGCAAAATAGATGCCCACACTCCGTCACGCAGCTGTCTGTCCGCTCTTCGAGACAGAGAGTGCAGTTTCTAGATGCTCTTATTCCGCCGGGGATCGCAGCGAAATCTAAAGCAGTTCTTTCATCTTCCTCAGCAGGTCGAGCGGGTTCACTTTCAGGATGCTCCCTGGTCAAAAACGAGGAAATACGATCCTCGTCAAGAAAAATATCCTGATTCTCCGGAGTCTCAACATCTACGTTGGCATCGCGGGGAGAGGCAAGAGAAGGGAGGTTTTGCTTCAATCGATATAGCAATCTTACACCTATGAGGACCCCGAGCAAAGAATATGATGGAGGTCGGGTGTGTGGATCTTCACGAAAGGACGAGATCTGGGTCAAAAGTTCCACGACTGTTGAGGGTATTGTAAACCGAGTACACGTACATGTTGAATCCCCATGAGTCGCTTCACAGGGTCGTAATACGTTCCTCTCAAATAGAAGAACGCCAGATTAAGTTCCGCTGCCACCTCTAAAGCAGTTGGTATCGCCTTGAACCATTTTGCGCGTTCTGGATGAGATGCGTTGTTCAAGGCATTTCCCCATTTACCCAAAAGGTAGGTAGGTACGACAGATAAGAGAACGAGAACGGCGCGAGCCAGGGGAGAAGGAGGCGTTGATTTGTTGAAGATAGAGTACTGCCATATGTCAGTGTATTCTTCACCCAGAGTTTGGGTTGCTGGGGATCGTGAAAGGTCAGTCTTGTCTAAACAGTAGAGAGGGGGAGATACCTCGTCCAGTGGTGAGTCCATAATAAAGCAACTTCACAAACATTCCGACCTCCTTGTCCCATCTGGTTAGCCACCGTGTTCCTGCTCTTGTGAGCTCCCGCGTTCTGGATGATTGAGTGACTATTCACCAAGCCATGACCTCAGAACGGTGTCCGTTTGATCCCTTAACGAGGAAACGTGATATACGTCGCGCTGGTTAGCCCTAACTGCGAGAAACGTGGTAAGAAACTGAGTAGACCATTGAAGACGAACTCACTGATCTGGGCTTGCTGAGCATGAGGAAAGGAAGACATACCCCTGGTGTTTATGTTGGTTTGGATAATATCAGGTTGGGTTTTTTGCAACTCCACGCCAAGTATATCCAATGCCACCTGTACCTCAACAACATGGCCAGGCGGGTCCCTCTGTATGGCAGAAAAGTCAGTCGCTTCTCATATTTTTTGTTTCCTCCTAACTTTTCGCTCTCATTAGTGAAGTATTGAAACTTTGTTTGTCAAGTTTGTCTCACAGCTAACATATGAGCTTGTTAGGATGGGTGCAGTAATGGGTGGAGGAGTGGGTCTGACGATAGGTTTTATATTTGGCTCATGGAGCATTATTAGGTATGTCAACTCGAGCTACAAAATCTTGGCCTCATTGACGCTTATAAAGGGGTGGTGCTGGACCTCGTGGATTTATGGCCACACTCTCGCAATACATGTTAAGCAGTGCAGCCACCTTTTCCTTCTTCCTGGCAATTGGATCAGTACGTACCCTTTGCGTCCATAACTTGCAATCTTGACCCAGGTTATCAAGGTGATTCGCAGCGATGCTCTTATTCCACCCCATCTGCAGGCCGCCCAGATGCAGCTTTTATCTCATAGCCCATTGGTTAGCTCAAAAGCCCAAGGTTTGCGCCTCATGAAGGCTCGATGGGAAGCAGAGCACAAATGTCGATCATCTACCCAAGCGTAGATACATGCTTCTGGACTAGCAAAAAATCGTTCATTTTCACCGAGTCGCGCTCAAGTTCAGTTACAATAATTCCGCTTTCATACTTCAGATGTCCAGTCTCCAACAAAGAGCTAGGTGGAACAAACAACTCAATTAATAAACCAGGTACTCAAAAAGCTACGAATTACAATGAATGGGGGACTAAGTACAGTTCCAACTAGAGGGCTCTTGCCGAGTCAGAGCGAGCGATCATCCGCCTACCCTTGCCGCCCCGCCCACCCCCTCGTCCTCCATTTGCTGGCGGAGGCGTTCCTGTTGATGTCTTGCTGCTGGCGGCTGACGTTGTTGATGCAGTGGTAGCACTGACAGAAGCAACGGCGGCGTTCTATCAAACAAGATGAGTCATGAACTCCTAGAAGCTAGGATGGACGTACTGCCGCAGGTTGCCCGTTATCAGTAATCGTGAACTAAAACGTTTGTTAGAATAAAAGCCAAATATCCGTCCGATACCACTCACATAAACGGCATCATCTAAGGATCCGTGCTGAGCTATTGGAACAAGCACTGGCTGATGATTGGCAGCTGTGTTGATAGAAGAGAGCTTGTAGAAGCCAGACGGAAGCCCATTGGTGACATCAGCTGTCAATATACCATTCTGCGCGGCGGCATTCAATCCCTTGAAGAAGGCAAAAGTCTTCGGATCCGTGGGAGTGGTTTGATCAAGTGCGGTGAGTTGCTCTACCACAACATGCGAGTGGCCAATGATCTGTCCTTGGCCATTCACTTGTTGTGGAGCTGCGAAATAATTTTCCTGTGCGTTGACAAAGGCGCCAGTCTGGAAATTTTTCACAGCCATGCTGATGGTGAAAGCTGTCGTCGCCTTGATAGTATCACCATTTTTGGGAAAAGTGAATTTGGCAGAGGGCATATTGTCGGATGATGGAATAACTCCCATCGGAGCGGGATTGCATGAACCTGTCGTGATCTGCTTGCCGTTGGTAATTGGAAGGTTCGGCACCGTGAGGCAGAAGTTGATGAAGTTGTTCGACGATGTGAGCGACGCCACTTGGCCTGAAAAAAAATTAATACATCTCCTCAAAAGACAGTCAAGGCTCACCAGCTTCGGGAACATCTAAATATTATTTGATTAATTGGGCATGCACAAGTAAAAGATATGTTGACGAGCCTTGTCCGTTGTTTGCGAACCCTGTCGCGATTACTTTGGGATCCAGAGCTTGATACCGTTCCAAATAAGTGGGAATCAGAAGTTGACTCTGAATTGTACGCACTGAGGGAAGTCTGAGGATCTCCTCCGTTGTTTCCAGAATTTCCTCCAGTAGCTGCAGTCGAATTTTGAGCGGCAATTTGGGTAGCGGTGGCGCCAGCGGTGGTACTACTGGACGTAGCCTGATGAAAATAATTTTGTGAGCAGCAACTCGCAAATTCCTGAACCATTTGATGCGCACACCAGCTTGTCGACCTTTGCCAGGATTCTTACCACCTCTACGAGCCTCGGATATCTGTCGGCCATTCATGATTGGCCCAGGAGTAGCAGTAACGAAAAGGCCCAGGGTCAGGGCGACGATGAATGATGAAGTCTTCATGCTTCAATGCTTCACTGGCGAGTATTTGAGTGCAAGAGGCAGTACTAGCTGCGTCGACGATCACTGATCGAAAAAAAACTGAAAGAAGATAAAGAAAAGGGCAAGGAGCGGAAGGGAAGAAAAGAGGCAGGGGGTGTTTGGAGAACAAAGTCAAGCCTGAGATGCGTTTTGAGGGGATTTATAACAAAACAGTCAATCTATTTTTAGCGCAATGTGTCTAAAATTAAATTCGTGATGAACTGTTGCAAAGGCAACCCTTCCTTATCGCACTTACTTTCGACGCTCGAGCCTCTGTTTGTTAACGAACGCAACGGTCCGTACAGCGTCTTCCCAAATTCTTGTCATGCACGATATGACGTGGCGGACTTATTCAATGGTCCTGGCAAAGTACTAGATCACCCCTTTGAAGGTCAAGTGTGGTCAAGCGTCGACTTCAATTGTTGATGGCTCGATGATGGCTGCCCTTGGCCTGCCCCGTTAAGTATAAGCATTGAAATTTGACCATTGACCCCTGAACGGGATTTGCCACTCAATGGGTGACTTCCCGTAACACAAATTCGCTAGATTTAAATAAATCGACGAGATCTAGGGTCTTTTGCCGGGATGCCGAGTCTTGTAAGGGTTCGACTTTGATGGAGGCCCTGGTTGGCACCCAGTTATAAACCTTAATCTATTCAGAGGGTACAGACCCCTCGAATAGATTTCAAACGCTGGAATCAACCCTGCCATCATGACACCTTTCCTTCCTGGGTACGTTTTCTTCCCACCTAGCTTAGTCAGCTCTACCTCATCCCTCTCTACTCTCCTACGGCTGAGGGCAGTCTGCTCTCTCGTTATAATTTGAAGCCATTACGGAGTTTATTAGTAGTGCCAACGTCCTCTGGTTCCAAAATTTCCTCTCCGAAGCTGTTTTTCCTTCCACAAACAATCTTCTCAGCACATAACTCACAGAACCACAGCATGTTCAGCTCAAGTTGACATTTTTCGGCTTCATTCATTGTGTGTCCTACTTTCTGGCTGATATGATTGAGCATCAACTACAATACACCCATCCATGGGCCTGTGTGTCCTCAAAACAGCTCAGATGAGAGGGAAGTAAGTTTATTCATGTCAGGTGAATAAATCTAATCAGTTGGCGTTACGGTTTATTTGCTTGATTAAATCGCAAGCCAGGGTACCCATTTCAAACTCCGATAAGGGTCAGATTTATTCGTTTATATAGATTTATGTTACGGGAAGTCACCCAATGATCCTGGTTGGCATCGAGCTGGTCCCTTCGTTACTCTCACCCCCTGCCGCAAAGCATATCCCAATGGAAATTCCAATCAACGCTCAACCGTCAACGCCAGGAGACGTCAGATATTGGTCAGATGCCTCCTGGGTACCTCACCTCACTCCTTTGGAGAACTTTCGATTGAAAAGCAACACAAGCTGACCTTTACCCAAGTTAATCCATAAATGGCGCCAATCTCCAATTGCAAGCCCTCGATCATCATCCACATCAGCTATCGTCTTCGACTATTTCCACCACTCCTTACTAAGTACCGTTGCACACTGATGCCGACATCACCGAAAACCATGGCATTGTTATGTATGTAGTAAGTAACTACTTATAGAATATTAATGTCTACTTCCACCAGAAGTTTAGGAGATCGACTATCATCACCCTCATCATAGGACTTGCCCAAGAGTTGCCTACGGGAGACTACCAGAAGTCGCCTCGATATGAAAACTTCGAAAAGTGACTACTCAGAATAGTTATCGTCTTCTACGGAATGCACTTGATCCGCCGGGCCGGTTCCCACACGAAAACTCCAACCACGAACCTCTCATCGCCAATCCGCTTATTTTGGAAAATTCGAGATGTCGAACGTTATCCTTGTAGACGCTGTACGTCCCATGATATAAACCTGAGAGTCGATTTGGGTTAATGCTGCCTTTAAGATCTTGTTCGATATGGACGGGTAAGAAACCTTCTTACTATCCTTCCGATCTCCTTATCTGTTTTTTGAAGCACCCTTATAGATTCTACGCCTGGCGTCCTGAGGGCTTGGGCGACCTTTAGCGAAAACTATTCCCTCGGCGACTCCCTTGCCGTTGCCCACGCTACCCATGGAAGAAGACTTTACGATACCTTGAAGGAGTATTGCAGTATTACTGAGGAATCAAAACTCCAGGTTCGTGAAGGGTCTAGTGTCCAGTTGTTCTCGCCTCACCCCTCGTACCTTTATGGCAGGAAGAGATTGACCGCTTTGAAGACGAGGTCATTAAAGGCGGACCTACCGCTTTACCAGGCGCCAATGAGTTGATCTCACAGGTCAGAATCATATAGCTCGCTCTTCAACAAGTGCATGAACCGTCTACTCTAGCTTGCTTCGCTACCTAATGCTAAATGGACCATTGTCACGTCTGGTAGGTTCCCGAACGACTTGTAAAGGCGAAAGAAAAAAAATTAACGTGTGGACTTTTCCCCTTTCTTTTTTTTCTTAAAAAAACAGCTTCCAATAAGTTTGCGCCGCGGGCCCTCGCGTGTGCTGGTATCCAAACGCCCGAGCGAGGAATCATTACATCCAATGACGTGAATCGAGGAAAACCGCATCCTGACCCGTACCTTGCTGGGGCGCGACTTTGTAACGTGGATCCGATTAATTGTGAGTTTCTAAAGGTGCTCACCATCAAGGCTCATAAATTTCTTTGTGAACTCTAGGTCTTGTGGTAGAAGATGCTATTTCCGGCATCAAGTCAGGCCGCGCTGCGGGGTCTCGAACGCTTGCGGTGTGCACTTCGACAAGTCGACAAATACTTTTGGAGTCAGATGCGAGACCCGACTACCTCGTCGAAAATCTCACGAGGTGGGCTGGTTACTCTTCATCTAGTGAATTTTCGTGATCTCATCTGCAAACGCTACAGCGTGTCGGTGAAGAGCGTGGACGGAAAGCTGGAAGTCACAATAGATAAAGCCGATCGAGCGTAATACTCGTTTTACCTTCAACAAAAACTCACGAGTCCGTACGCAAGCAAAGCCCACGGTAGGATACGGGCGGTTTAGATTTTTGAATTATACCATCATGTCGCAGTTAGATTTTTAGAGCGGCAATGGAATGGTTTGGGTAGACTTGACTTGGACAGATCACATAACTTACCTCTGGATGTAAATGGCTGATATGCTAAAATTAGTTGCAGATATTAGAAAAGTCACTTGTCGAAACTGCAACTATTCTCCTAGCCTACGATGCCAACATAATTTCCATCTTGCATGAACCATCTCAAGAGAGTCAAGTAAAGTTGTTCTGCTGCTATATTTTTTTTTGCTACATTCGTGTACATGCAGACGGCAAATTGCTGCGGGATGCGACCTGGTAAAATTACTTGGGGGGCTCAGCCTCCTCCAGTGGGGGAGGACCATCATCATCTGAATCGTCATCGCCTCCCTCATCGGCAGCGCTTGACGAACCAGCACCGAAGTCGGGGATGCCTCCGCCCGCTCCTCCTCCTCCAAACTGTGCCATCATCTGTGACATGCATTGTTTAATCGCGCTCTTGAAAATGTGGAAGATCAAGATACCTTTTCAAGATCCATGCCACCCATGCCACCCATACCACCCATGCCGCCCATGCCACCCATGCCACCCATTCCACCTGTTGGGTCGTCTTGTTCAAGTGGCTCAACGTCATTGCCGTCTTGTTCATCCTCATCGACCCATTTGCTGAAGTCTGTTTTGAGGAACGCGTTTCTTACTTTTTCCTTGGAGAGACGGGGCCAATATTCGGTCTTGTTGTCTTTCTTTTGGAGGATCAAAGAAAGGGAACGAGAAGACAGCTTTTTGGTCGATTGCTGAGATCAAGATCAGATGAGAGCGCGTGATTCCAAAGTCAAGATACCACCGACCTCTGGCACCACTTCAGCATAGAAGTCGAGGTTGAATGCGTATTCCTTTTCCGGGATGGCCTTGGATTGGCTGATGGTAAGGAGAAGAAGTAAAAAAAGGAGAAAAAGAGGAAGATGAGAGTAGGGTTGATTGAAGAGAGAAAAAGGCGTACTCTCCAGTCTTTGCCTTGAAAGAGATGGAAGAAGGGGTCAAGTTGTACTCGAGGGTTTTTTCCTGGATATCTGGCAAGTTCACAGTGACATAGATCACGTTCTTGAGAAAGAGTTAAAAGAGGCCGACGCGTTGAGATGGATAGAATGAACCTTTTCTGATTCAAACTGGGAGCTGCGTTGTGCCCATAGAACTTCAGGATGTTGGACCATGATGATTGTGGAATTGGGATGTCGTGGAATCGTCGAGAATCTTTTAAAGAGTTGGGTGCTTACGTGATCCAACATCCCCACCTTCCTCGTACATTACTGTCCAGCAAGTAATTATACAAGAAAATGTGGTATGTTCCTTTTTATATTGTCCCCCGTCTTTGGCTTATCTTTTGCCAGGTGTACCCGTTGGTTTCTGCCGCTTTTACTTCTGCCTTTGCCCACTGCGCCGCCGTACTTTCTCATTCTCTTCCTCTTCTCATTAACTATGCATGCAAAGCCATGGTGAGCTGCGCTTTCAAATTCCATATCTTTGCGTCTAAATTATCAACATTTAGCTTTTATTGCATTGTGCTGCTGACCACCCTCTTCATATCGTCATGCTACTGGCAGCCTTTCCCGCTTGACAGTCCATTGGCCACGCCTTGGTCCGAAAACATCACAACTTTTGCAGAAGCTCTTAATGCAACGCTTATGCCCAACCACTCGCAGCCGTTACCGAATGTGATACGTGCTGCAGATCGGTGTTGGTGTGATTTCTCCGCAGGTGGATTGTTTGAGCCGTTTAATATATCGCGCTGGGAACACGTCAGCGTTGAGCGCTTGAGGGAACAACTGGAACGACAGGAAGTGCAAGCGGTTCCTACACCCACTGAGTCGGAGTCAAGAACTGAGATGCCACGGACGGCAACTCCTACGACAACGAATGGGTTCTGGCCACAGTGGCGGACGAGGATGGTTGAAAACGAGACGGAGACGCAGCAGGAAACTATGGAGTATCGCACAGAGTATATGCGCAAAGAGTATGATTTGCGACCATTTGGACTGGGTTTGATTGTAGATGTTGGATGGTCATAAATATAATTAAGTGTGAGAAAGTTATGTCAAGTCCTGTTGAAGTGCTCTGCTCCGAGTCTGCGGCTATTTTTCAAGCAATGCAATGTCGTCGAAAGAGCAACAGCCACAACAAGAAAATGGCCGAGATATTTCATCTAAACTAGCCATCGTTCAAAAGGCTTTCATGGCACCCTTTGCTCACAAGAAGACCGACTCTACCCGCATTCTCTCCGATTGTATGCCTTTTACCTTTTCACTTACTCCTCCTCTCACTGCCTTTCTATAAAAGTGGCTCCTGTCATTATGACCCCCAGAATGATTACCTCTGCTACGAGCAGATCACGTTCCGGCGTCTCCTCGTCACGCATATCCGCTTCCAGAATGGATTTCGCAACCTTGGGTCGTGCTCCACTGCGTCTTGGCCTTGGTTCGCGACGGATTACTTCAGGCGACCTCCAAATTGTAGAGGCTACCGAGGAGTTGCTTGAAGCTGAAGTGCCAGAGCTAGATGGCGTCGCAAGCAACGTGAGTTTGTTGCGTGGCTTCAAGGCAACCATCCCGAGTGCAGAGAAGGGTCGTTCCAGGAGAAAGCAGATGAGGAACATTGAAACTCCAAGGTTGGGCTTGAAAAAGCTTGGAATGAGTGCTCGCGGTTTACTTGTCGAAGAAGAAGAAGACCGCGATGCTCGCAGTACCACCAGCGAGGACGATTTGGTTCTTGTTCCCGATGTGAATGCCAGGCCGAAATCAAAAAAGCGGGGTCGCGAAAGTCTAAGCACCCAAAAGACCCTCGGAAAAGAAGAGTTGACGCGTCAAACCAAGGAAATCATCCGCGACAAGGAAAATATCCATGTTCGACGGGTATGTTGCCCTCTTCTGTCATCTCCTGACCCTCATTGTTCTTCCAAAGAGCTTGATTAACAGTGAAATTGCGGAAATAACTCACAAGATTGAGGCATTGGATAGTATCAGGAGTAAACTGGAACAGGATCTGCTTAAACTGCAAGAGGATGAGCTTGAATTGGATGATGAATGTCCGTCTCATCACAAACTTTTTCCACTAACATGCTGAGGCTCCCTAGTGATCGGAGTCAATGAAAGACTTGAATTTGAGCAATCATCAAGCCGATTGCAGACCACAGCTTCTCCGACCCTTCATCTACCACCAAGTTCTCGGCGACGGAAAGGTGCTTTTGTTATAATAAAAATATATTTCACAAGCTCTGCTAAAGCGAATAAATCAAGGTCCCGCATTCTTGCCGTCAGAGCATGAAGAACTTCCGCCTGGTGTTGCTTTCATGGTGATCATCCACTCGAACTTCTCCCGTGCATGCCTAACGCAGTGCAGACCCTTGACAGTCATACAACACCCATAACCGCGCTAGATTTTTCGGAGCCGTATGGCACACTGGTCAGTGCGTCGCAAGAGGATGCCCAGCCCCGGGTTTGGGATCTTTTATCGGGGTCTGAGATTGGACGATTACGTGGGCACAGAGGCGCAGTAAAGTGCATTCAGGTCGAGGATCACGTATGCCTAACTGGTGGCGAAGACGGGAATATCAGGCTGTGGGATCTTAGAAGAGTGGAGGACGATGACGATGGGTGGGGGCTCGGTGAAATGGTCAACCTAAGCGATGTCGCCGAAGAGGACGAGGCAGAAGAGCTGTTCGATAGGCCTAATGGAATCAGGGCACATGAAAGTGTTGCTGAGAAGGATGGGCCCTGTGCTCGGGTGTTGGAGGGGCACAGTAAAGCTGTCACTGCTTTATACTTTGAGGATGAATGCCTAGCACGTTCATTTCTCTGTCATTTCATCTTGTCGATGCTCATTTGGCTTCTTTCAAAAGGTGACTGGAGCGTCCGATAAAACCCTTCGACAATGGGACCTGACGACTGGGCAGTGTGTCATGACCATGGATATCCTTTGGGCCATCTCCCATCCGCCTACTGCAACACCTGGCTCTGCCCATTCGTTCTCCGGCTCATCTTCAGCTTCCGGAGCGTTTACGATTCCGATGCCCCCCTACGCTGACGGTACTCATGACCCATACGAAGATTTTGTGGGAGGAGTGCAGTTCTGGGGTTACGGGCTCGTGAGTGGTAGTGGTGATGGGGCGGTTAGAATGTGGGATAGTAAGTTTCTAAATTCCTTCCTGTCTCTGATACGGTCTGACAATGTTTTACAGTGCGTACTGGACAGGCTCACCGGACACTGTTGGGACACACAGGTCCTGTTACGTGTTTGCAGTTTGATGAGATACACATCGCAAGCGGAAGTCTTGACAAGACACTAAAAGTGCGTTATTTCAATGTTTTTCAGCTCCATACTCATACGTTTAGATTTGGGACCTCCGGACTGGAAGTATATTTGAAACCATAAACTACGACCACGCCGTCACTAGCTTGCAGTTTGATACTAGAAAAATTGTAGCTGCCACTGGCGAAAACGGTGTCAAGGTATCGTTGGATTTGAACGTGCGGAAGCTTGGGACTGAAATATATTTTTCTAGATTTACAACCGCACGACCCTCCAACATTCCACGCTCCTTACCAACGGGCATATAAAGCCTGTTGAGAAACTTCGATATATGGATCGTTATCTAATTACCGGTGCTCGGGACACTACAGTAAAGATATGGTCGTTATAATCATGTAGCTGCTTGAGAGGGAACGTTCACGTGAGGGTTAACGTACGCGTCGAGTCACCGATCACTCAGAAGCCGTCACGCCATCTACGTTGGACTTTGTGAATAAGTATCTGAAAGCCATCTGATTCTTAGTCCTCTACTTTTTCTGCTCTCTTTCTAGAAATGTTGATTCGGAAACCTGCATGGGTTAGGGAAGTCATTCCCGATAGCGAAGAGGAGCGCCTGAGGTAGCGTCGTGAAGCAATTTGAATGGTAGCTAGTTAACCTACTCAGTTGCCACCAGGACCAGCGGGGGCGACAGGCCAGGACCTTCCATGCACAATGATGTGATTGAAATATCCTCTGATGAGGATGATTTGTGAGGCTCCTCATCGCCCGTTGTCAGCGTCGAATGACTCTCTTCGTACAGGCCACCCCTAGCTTCAACGCCAAAGAAAGGCATTTTGCGCGGTTCAAATAAAACGCAGTCTGGCGCTGAGTACGCTACAGCTATGAGTCGTAAGGGCTCGCTATTTAATTGCATTCATCCCAGTAGAAGTCCTGCACTTGTGACGTTCGAAACTCCGAAAAGAAGGAATTTCCTCCGTTCTCGTATCGTTCAAAGCTCCGATTCCGAGAGCGAGGAGGAAGCCGTTCAAGTTCAGACTGCGATTCTGGAGCTTTCGGATAGCTCTGATGAGATTGAATTTGTGCAACCCAAACCAGCAACCAAAAGTGCAACGAAGACTCCCGATTCAGCAAATCCGCATATACCAGAAACGAATAGGTCAGAGGACGAGGACGATGGTGCTATCTTCATTTTGTATGCTTTCTCTTTCAACTTGTATGGTCATACACTCAGCGGATGGTAGGAATGAACCGAAAGGATCCAGCAAGCCCACTCGGACTCCAAAGAAAACCCCTCAGGGGACCCTAAACACCCAGGCGGATATTCAACTCGGCGTCGACAAACATCCGAATTTTGAACAGACAGCCCCTTCGACTCCAAATAAGAGCGTCTCCGACATACCACCGGCGCCGTCACATCCATCGTCCAGACAGAAGCCATCGGGAACTCCACGATCTGGCAAGAAAGTGCAATTAGCGGCCGAGCAAGAGAAGAGGCATGAATATGCTGTTTCTCTGTTCAACGACCTCAATCGCACCGTTTTCAAAAATGGCTTACCTGAGGATACAAAACTCAACTGGAACAAACGGCTGTTAACGACTGCTGGTAGGGCAAAGTGGCATCGGTTAGCCATTCTCTTCCTTCCTCGTGTCTTCTACTCTTGTTTAAACATCGTTTGTGTCAGGTCGCGAGAGGGGGTTCAGACAGCAGAAATTGAGTTGGCTGAAAAGATTCTCGATTGTGAAGGTATTTTTCATTTTCGTCGCTGTGAAACCCGCCTCTCAATTCCAATCAAGAGAGGATCAGAAATACTCTATCACATGAAATGTGTCACCTGGCTTCTTGGATTATTGACTCAGAGTTCAAGGAAGGTCATGGGAAATTCTGGAAATCATGGTGCGTTGGCCATTGACAATTTGCGACTTAATTCCTCCTCAAAATCTCTCTGGTAGGGCCTCGAAAGTTATGAAAATGTATCCTCATATTGAAATATCGGTCAGGGACTCGTTCGACCAATCATCTTTTATCTGACTTATCCCCCCATTTTGTTACAAGACTAGACATAACTATGATATATCTTATCCATTCGAGTGGAGTAAGTTTTTCCGTTTTATGCCGAATGACATTTCTTTTTATCTAACAATGCAGAATGCGAGCAATGTGACAAGATGTAAGATTACTCGCAACATACAAATTACGTCCTGCTCAAATCGTTTATTAGATATGGTCGTTTTAGCAAATCAATTCGACCAGATGAATGTTGTGAGTTGATCTTGCAACAAACTGTCCGTTCCTCTTCTCAGTGGAACCTTCAGTATGCGGAGTTTGCAAGGTAGGGAAGCTGGTGCCTTTGTTCTCCACAGCAAACAGAACGCCGAAAACCCCAAAGACTAGCCGGATGGCTGCCATTAAATCTCAAGGTCACTTGTCTTTACTTCATATATTTCGAGTTTTTGAACCCTTTGATAGACTCTCCTTGCTCGATCCGCCAAACTGACCCAGACAAAGACAAACAGCGTGAAACATACTTCGTCGACTCAGATTCAGACGTGGAAGCACTGGGTCTGGCACTGGGAGCTACCTCAGTTAGTTAGATCTTTTACAGTTGCGATATGGAAATGTACACAATATATACTACAATAATTTACTCAAACTGCGCGTAACTTTTTGACTCGAAGAGGTAGTTGTGTCCCAAGCTCCCATTTGTCTGTAATATATGGTCGAGTCAAGATAGAATTACACTTGCTGATTCGAACGTCGTCAACTGGGCTAAATTCGAACCGAGGGAGGATTGTGGTAAGGAAGATCTTCATCTCGGCAATAGTGAACTTGTAACCAAGGCAGGAATGGGGACCGAATCCAAAGGTCATCATATTTCCTATACCGGGATATTTCGGAGAGCGTGCATTCGGAGGGAGGTTTGACCAACGATCAGGACTGGCAAGACATCGTTAATACTGGTCGAAGACGACGTTTAGCAAACTCACTTGAAGACCCGAGCATCATCGCCCCAAATGTCGGAGCAATAATTTAAGCCTTCTATTGGAATGTGCACATAGCTGCCTTTACGAATCTTGATGTATTGTGTTTCTTGTGTACCATCCGGTAACGTGATAGGATGCGAAATGGGAATGTGATCGTCCATAGTTGCAACGCGAATTGTTCCATGAACTGGCGGGCATAGTCTCAAGGCTTCTCGAATGACACTATTCAGAAATGGGAGGCGTTCTACCGCAGCCGAGTATGCTTTGTGTGAATTGTTGCCCTCTGGTATAGGTCGAATATACTCCTCCGCGAAGCCCGAATCCGCAGAGCAATCAGAGTTGTCCCCGTTGAGGGAAACATGAGAAAGACCGTATGATGACAAGCCCGACGATATTTCCTCGCGCAGACGGGTCTGGACAGATGGATGAAGGGCGAGAAAATGAAGACACCATGAGAGGGCTACGGAAACAGAGTCTGATCCGGCAAGGAGAAAGGTAGAGCATTGGTCAAGCAGTTCAACGTCGGAGAGACGCTTCAAAGGGTCCGATGATAGATTAGATTTAACTGTAAGATGATTGAGACATATGAAGGCCGCCACAGAGAAGATACGAACTGAGAATACTCAAGAGATCCTTCTCTTTGACTTCTTTTTGCTCCGTCGTCAACGAGTTCTTCTTTTTGGCGATCAATTTCTTTCCAAATTTATCGATTTGCCTTAAACTCTGGTCAATCGCTGTCGTATCTCTGGTGGGCTGTAAGAGGTAGAGTTAGAGCGTGAGTGAACATCTGCTGGGACGGCCTTCAATAGTGCTTACCCAAACTCGCCGTAATTGAGGAAGGTACAAGTCCAGCAACCCTCTCAGGTTCAAGCCTTTGTCACAGATTTTAAACATACGCCGATAAGCCAGGTAAATTTCCTCTGATTCATCCTCCAAAGCATGGAAATGGTAGTTGAAGCCAGCGAGACCGATGACATCAAAAGATGCTCGGGAAAACCAATGAGCTACATCAATTACGCCTTCCACTCGTTGGTTAGAGACCTCTGTATCAAGGGTGGGTGCGGAGACTTCGTCAGATAGTATAGAGTCCCATCGTTCGCATAATTCTTGGGCTTTTTGGACAAACACTGGGGTCATGTTCCGAATGGACAGTGAGGTGAATGCCGGCCCGATGATTTTGCGTTGCAATTTATGCTCTGATCCTTCCATGGAAAAAATCCCTACAGAAATTGTGTAAGATAAGTTCTGGACTTATAGACTATTTTTCACCTCGTCCAATCAACCTCGCAAGCAGCCTACGTGTCTGCCATGGTTTCTCGAAGGCAGGTGAGTTCAACACATGAGTAACGGCGCGGAAGTCGAAAGACATTAGCCTCAGGTCATGCTAAGGAGGAATCAGAAACAGTCAAATGAATCTATAAAGCCAAGCACCCTTCCAAATCCGTGAAATTTGAACGTTTTGCCAAATGACTTGGTCCAGCGCTCATGAGTGTCTGGAGATTGAGAGGGACTAGCGCAACTTAGACGCATTTTCCAACAAATAATTTTGACGGCACGTACTTCATGACTTGACTGAAATGGTTCTGCAAAGCAGAGGCTGAGGGCCCTGGCAGGTGGCGCAGAGGATCGAAGAGAGGAAGAATGAAGAATTGGTGAATGAACCATGAGGCGGCGGCCAGAACAACGGCGAGCAATGATGCCTTGAGAGCAATTGATAGGACGATGAGAGGGGTGGCCACCTGCATGTCGGCGGTGGGGACAAGGGTCGTGGGTGAGAGGGTCGCGACAAAGTCACGATTGCCACATCTTGTACTAAGTTGAGGTTGCTGTTATGGACGCGCTTCAACACTTCCCTTATTTGGACTTCCCTTTCAAACCCTGAATCAACACAGCCAAATATCGGAGTATGAACCTTAACCACCATTCTGTACAGATTACATCAGCATCATTCTCTCTCCTTCGGACATAATTTGTGAGATACAGTGTCGACGTTCGTTATCCTTGGCTAAACCTCTCTCTTCTGATTCCATAGACCTCCTTACAAAATGACACACGACGCCGTTTGGTTTTCTCGCCCAAGAAAGTTCGGAAAGGGTAGCCGTCAATGGTTCGTTCATTTCACTCCCATTTTACTGTCCTCCTTTAACCCTGCGCTATCAAGTCGTCTTTGCGCTCACCAGGCTGGTCTCATCCGTAAATATGGTCTTGACCTTTGCCGCCAATGCTTCCGCGAAAAGTCTGCTGCTATCGGTTTCGTGAAGGTGTGTTACTTCCTACTACTAGTATTGCACAAATCAATAAACAGTGTTTGCCCATAGAACCGGTGAACGACACTCTTCTCATCAAACCGTTTCATGTCGCTGCTGGAGAGAGGCAAAACTTCACTATATTTTGCGATTTTCCTATCTATCCCTACAGCAGCACGCTTGCCCAGTCAATTATCACACTCGTCATCTACAATCTACAATGAGATTCGTGTCTACCGAAACCCGGCATGAGCATCCTTATTACGGTTAATCACTTATTGAAACCCCTGAAATACCCAAGTTAAAGATGTCCACATGAAGGTTCTAATTAACGACTTTGTACAGGTTGGTGTGGATAACTACAGGGTGACAAATAGTGCTGGGTACTATAAGACAGACAACCGAGTTAAAGTAGAATGAGAAGATAACCGTTACAAATGTGTTGAGCAAATAAAAGTAATGGTCACAGAAAGCTTGAAAACAAGTGTTGGGGGAATATGCCGTTTGCGAAATACAATGCGGGATGAGGTATGGTTTGAAGTGGCGACGAGCAGCGATTCAAGAAAAAAACAGATCGAGTATGGTAGATTTTGGTGGTATCAAGTGGGCGGAATGCGCATTGAAGTCGAAAGAGTGATTAAAGGGGATGATATGTCCGGAGCCTGAGTATTGGAGTACCGAGAGAAGGAATTTACATCCCATACGTAAACGCAGAGCGCTGGTACGGGTCATTAAGTGAGCCTGCGAGTGTTGCGCCGGCAAAAGGACTAATGTTTGCAAACGAGCCTCCTGCGAAACCGACAGTGTGTGACTGAGGTACTCCTTGATTATGGCTTGAATTGCCCTGGAGAACGTAGCCATCAATGGATTGAGGCTGGAGTGCGTGCATTTGGGGAGTCAAGTGGGTTTGACCGAACGAGCCTTGACCTTGTGGCATGGCATACATGCCATTCGATCCACCATACACATCAGCCAAGGGATTGCTTGCCAAACCTTGCGGCAGATGGCGTCCCGCGACGTGTGGCGTTCCCATGCCTTGGTTGGTGAGCGCCATGTTGACCAGCGCTTGTTGGTTGTGGAAGCCACCAAAATGATCCATCTGCTCACGTTGAAGCTTGTTCTGAATACGCTTGCCATACGGGGTGTTGCGAATAAGAGGAAGAACTGGACGAATGCCTTCCACCAGAAGTGCTCGCTGGTTAGGTTCCGCGTAGTCCAATGCAGTCTGGAGAACTTTAGTATTGATACGACTCTATCAGAACCTCCATACCTGGACGCAATAGTTTCCATACGAATCCCTCAACAACTTCTCAAGTCTCGTACGATTGAGAAGCTCTTCAATCAACATCTTTCGCGTGCTGTGTTCGGCCACACGAACACACTGCGAAGAAACCCTGTGGTTAGACACAAATCATGCTCTCACCAAAATTACTGACCTTTTCAATGACATTAGAGCTGAACTTCTGAACGGACAACGCACAAACGTTGCCAGCGAACTGGCGAATGACTCCATCACTGAAGCGGTTGTCATTCAAGTCGAGGATATATTGAACAACCTATTCCGCCAATCAGCCGAGTCCAAAGCAAAAAAAAACGAGGACTTGCATAGTTGCCATATGGATCCTGAACGAGAGTGAGGGCATTGTACGTAATCTCATTCACCAACTGGATGCGTTGATTCTCAGAGGCATGGTCAATGCATCGCTGTAATACGCAACAACCATGACGGTGAGTGGCCACCTCGACACAGTTCGCTGCAACAGCGTTGTAAATGAACTGAATGCCTTATGTTAGCCACTATGCACAAAAATTTCGGAGAGCTTCATCACCTGGTTATCCTCGGGAGCCAATTTATTGAGGCATTTTTGAATGACGTGATTTCCATTCAAATCCTTGATCAGCACAACAACGTGAAGACTGAGTGCGACGATAATAGAATGAATTTGAGCGTTGTATCGATGGTCAGTCTGCTGTTTTCCTGTCAGTGTGATAGGTGATATTTAATCATAAACAGACTTGCCTGCCGCCTTGTTGATAAGAAATCAATCATTTTCTGAACAGCACGAGTTCCATGCATATTGAGGGAAATGTTGACGAGATCCTGAGCGACTGATTCACAAATGACGTTGCGCTGCTCATCTGTGGAGTATTCTAAAAGCTTCTGACACAAATAGTTCCCAAAGGGATCTGCGGAAAGTTAGGTTAAATCACCGTTCAAAAAACCTTCTTACCTGTCATAAGCTCCGCAAAGTGGCCAAAGGTCTCACGGAAGATCATATCACGATGTTCTGGAACACCTTCCTCGAGTTTCTTCTGCAGATAGCGACACCCATGCTGGTCCTTACACAGTGCTGGGATCTCGCCGAGCAAATCCTCCAAGCGCGTACCAGCAAATCGATTGACTGGAGGCACGTATTAGTCCCGTGTTACGACGTGAAACTGAAACTTACATTCGCGATCCAGATCGCCTCTTTTGTGCTTTGGGCCATGCAAGCCATTCATTTTTCCATCAACAGGACCCGAATTGCCACGGCCTTGTAACCCCAAACCATAACGACCCCCGTTGTGTTGGTATAATCCTGCTGGTCCTGGACTATGATTGGCAGAGGGAGAGTTGACGTTTGCAGGGGAACGGCCTGCCTCAAACCCGTAAGTATTATAACCAACGTTCTCCCCCCCATTATTAAGGCCATATACAGCATCGATACCGTACTGTAAGAAAAGAATGTTAAAGAAGATATCATAGAAATGTAGGAGGCAACTTACGTCCTCGCGACCTGCAGGTTGGATGGAGTTGAAAGTCAACGAAGACCCATCATACGCTCCAGGTGGAAGACGAGAAAGGGACGCCTGGAGATCAGTAGCGTTAACTGCACTGTCACCCATTTGATGAGAACTTGGCGTTGCTATGCGACCGTTAAAAGTTTGCATGTCCGAAGTAAGAGGAGTACCAGGAGACTTGAGAGTAGCATTGTTTGGGATGCCCAACGGTGTAGCAGGAACAGAACGAGTGGTCGCAGATAAAGTATCAAGCAAGCTGGGAGGAGAGTTTCGACGAGAGACAGGGGTCTGGCCGTGGTTAGAACCGCGCGATTGCTGCTGAACCAAGGGAGTCGCAGAACTTGCATTTCCCGAACTTTTTCCAGCACCATCCTCAGAAGGAGCTGACAAAGTCAGATTTGGATTTGTGACCGTACGTCGATCGGGACGGGATTGGAGCATCTCGGGGCCGCGAGGGCTTCCAGTAAATTGAGGCCACTCTGACGACGTTTCGCGAATTTCAAGTGCCCGACCCGCAAAGTGAGTACGAGGGGAAGTCTGGGATATATGAGCCAAGTCCAAGGCTGCTGACGATGCCGATATCTAAAGTGCGCAAGTTAGTGGGAAGATAATATTCCAAATGAATCGCTTGCCTTGGCTGAGTACGAGTTATGATATTTGTCATCATCAGAAGTAGGAAGATTCCTCATGGCATCTTAAAGGTCCACCTGTTAACAGAGAGAGGTGGGTAATCCGAGGTTACGCACTGTGCATTTCTTGGTCCAATTGCTCATCCAACATCATTCCAGCGTTGTAAGTGCTAGCATATCGAGCTCCTTCATCATCTGCGTAGCGCCCACTCCCTCTGAGTAAGATGGCGGCAGACACTGGAGCTGGAATTGGAGATGCTCGAGTTGATCGGTCCCCTGCTAAAGACAAGCCTTGAATGTGGACAGCAAGATCTTCGTCATGGCTGCTAGCAGAGGTTCGGCGACTGGCAGGCATACTTTTTGCACCCGCTGAGCGAGAGAAAGGATGCCCGTTAGAAACGGAACCACCCAAATCCGGTGACAGGTTGACGGATGGGGCATACTTAACAGACTTTCGCTTGTCCGCCGCGGTTCCCACTGCCTTTGACAACGATTCCACATCAACAAACTGCTGAGAGCGGTTTGAGCGTGTATTGATGTAAGCATCCCCGTTTAATTGAGCATTGACACGGGGTGGGGTTGTAGGAGCTGACACCGCCAGGTGTTGCAGGGAACCGTTACCGTTTGACACGTTGGGATCATATGGGATGCTGAGAAGCTCCTGGGCCTGTTGGTGCTCAAGAGCGCGCATTTGGTCCTCGAATAGCTTGCGCTGAAGAAGACGCTGCCGTTCATGCTCAAGGCGCTTGAGTTCGACGCGCTGCATTTGACAAAAAAAAGTCACATCGAAGGAGCGAAGATTCAAAGAAAAAGGCGACTGACCGCCGACATATCGGGCATATTACTTCCCAACCTCGCAGCCTGGGAGGAGCGTAAGCTAATGCACAGGCGTAGACACGAACACGTACAGAGTCTGCGAGATCCAAAAAGGCGGGTGGGCTCTTTTTCCTTTCGTCGGGGGAATGATTATCAGTAGATGAGGTAGTTTGTTCCAGAGTGTTCATTTTGACAACAACGGTTCTGGTAACTTTTTCAAGGGAGTGAACGACAGAAAAATAAGGGAGGGTAGTGCTGAGGTATAGATCGACGAGAAGCTAGCTGGACAATTGGTATCCTATCGTGGTGAATTTTTTTAGCGAAAAGGAACGGAGAGAAGCTGCGACTAGTATAGAGGAACAAACCTTTGAGCCGAGTGGTCTGGTCTGAAGGAATTGATATTACAATATGCCTGAATCCTGGCTGTTAGAAGAGTCAGTTGAGGATGAAGAGTCGAACAGGAGGAGAAGGCACCCTTTCGACGCTCCAATTCTGGGGAATAGAGATGAGGAGAATGGTTGAGGACGTAGTAGTCTTTGAGAAATATAACTATTCGTCGCTGAGCACGCTACGTTTATTTGGTCCCTGAACTCAAGCCTCGGCAATTCCCCCCAAATTTTTCGACTCCGGTCCAACTCGGCCTATATACTGTGCCACTTCACAAACCCAAATATATATATCTTGCCTTTTGGTGCCTCCATTCCCCCAAGGGTCTGAAGTTAGCTACTTTGTACTAAATAATTAGCAGCCCACGGGGGGTGGAGACGACGAAACACAGTGCCCCAAGCTGTTCTTCCAAGGCCTTTCCAGCAATAGCCGAAAAAAAAGCCAGGGTCCACCTTCGATTTCAGAACATAGGGGTACCGTTGCCATTTACATAAACCTCCCGCTGTGTGATTTCTGACGTGGAAATCTGGCAGAAACTACGACTGCCGGGATCTGGGCAGAACGAGCCTCATTTTTATTCTGCTAGTCTACATATGGCGTGAAGAATCCTCAAGGAGGCAGTTGAGCCATGGTTGACGGTAATACACCCTCACTCGACACCTTATGACCAATGTCATTATCGAGTTCAGGTTCACCTATGTGATCTTCCTCTTCTGCGTCGCCCGCTCGCGTATCCCCGCGAATTGTCCTCTGGTCTTCATCATCGCACTCACTTTGCAGTGATTTGGCCTTATTTTCGATGACCACGCTTTGACTGGAGCTAGAATATCGACCACGAAGAAACCCTGAGAACGGGACGAGCCCGAGAAACGGTCGGGACTTTCGAGCTTCATCCCCCACATTGGCGACCGTCGGTGTGGTTGAACCACTTATGGGTGGCGTGTGAGCTTCCAAGGCGATATCTCCCACTGAAGCTTTAGGAGTGCCGAGCTCCTGACTCGCGCTGGAGCCTTCAATTTCATCTTGCAGCTCTAAAGCGATAGTTGGTGGCACAACCGGACTGGATCGTTGATGAAACCTTTATAAATAATCAGCTCTCTGAGGATAAAAAGTATCTGATTGGACTAACGTTGCTTGAGCCCGATCATCATGGCTCAAAGTCAACAGAAGATTTTTGAGGTTAGGTAATGTATGGCGCATGTCGAGCGCCCTCAGGTCGCATTCTGCCATGAGCTAAAGCAGGTTAGGAACCTCTCTTTTGCGCACCAATAGATACCGATACCTACCATCTCGATGTCTTTATTTAGAAGAAATACACCATACTCGAACCGATAGGTGTCCACGCCCTTGGAAAACAACGGAAACCTAAAGTCGAAGCTTTACGAACAGGCTTGTCGCTCAGCCTTCTATACGCACATTCGAGGGCCCACCATGGCTGAAATACCATCTCTGATTAAGCTGCGACTTCCGACGCATGTTACAGGGTAAATCAAACTTTTTCCAAGATATGTGGCCAACAATTGCAATACTTGCGCTGCAAATCCCAATGCAGTTGCAACCGTCTCTTCTGTGATGTCTTTGTATTCCGGTAGACACAACGGCGGAGCTGGATCACTGGCAGCTAAGGGTATTGGCAAAGGCACGTCGAGGATGGCGAACAACAAGTCAGGTGAAGATTGGAGGTCAATTGGAAAGATGTCGGAAAGCGTTGTTAAAAGTGATACCCTGATTGGACGAAGGAGAAGCCCGAGTGATTCCAATCTTGTCCTAAAAAACCGAAAGTTAATGGACACCAGCTAGAAAAACTAAAACGAACCGCTCTGAACTAATGGATTCTTGCACTGCAGCTCCAACAATGACTACTTGTTGACTTTGGACTTTCGCAGCAGCGAGTGTTTCCCTTCTTTGTTGAAGCCGTTGCCGACGGTCATTGATGCTAACCTTCGCTATTAAAGAGTTGACAAGGGAAAAACTCAGACAGGGGGAACATACTTTGCGCCAATCTATCGATTGCGCGCTCATGGCCCGTTTTTAAATCCTCTAGAGCAGCTTCTCGTTCCGATATTTCACGTTTCTGGTTGTGCTTCAGTCGAGTACAGATAGGCAAAAGGCAAAAACATACAAGGCGAATAAGTGGATGCTCTTTGATGGCCACGTCTATTTCTTGAACAATGTCGAAAAGCGACGCTTCATTATCTAAAATGCAAGACTGAATTGTAACAAGTCTTTAGGAGCACCAGCTAAGTGAGGAATTGATTTCCATAAATGTCTACGCACTTGAGGATATCTGGCCACCCTGCAGTCTTCAGATGATCCCGAGACTCAGTCACACTTCCAACGCCCCTCCGATGCCGCCTTCGGGAGAGTGGTAGAACTTCCTGTATTTCCTCGGACGCAGAGGTACGATGTTCGCCAGATTGCTTAACCCTTCGTACCTCTGATTCCGGATCAGAGGCGTATCCAATCGAGGGGGTGGAAGCCCGTGATGACGACATAAGGTTTTGAGAAAGACAAAATGTTTTGCCCGGTGGGGAGAGTGTGATGAGAACAGTGTTGGATGGAAGTTGCGAGGGATAAATAACAAGCTGATCAAAAAATGTCATTTGTTCTTGCTTCCGGGGGTATGCATGCATAGCGAACGCACTTCATCCGAGAGAGGTATCAGGTCTTGTAGGTCAACGTCCCAGTCATCGAGCATTTTCCACTCAAATGCCTCATTGTCCAATGAAACACTTCCAGACGGCCGTCGTTCATTTGTTCGTATGTCCTGTGGCCGGTGTGTTGGGATTTTCCCCCAGATTTCGAGTTTAAGAACGTGTCCACCGGTATCACTCC
The DNA here is from genome assembly GCF_000143565.1 of Laccaria bicolor S238N-H82. Classification (NCBI taxonomy): domain Eukaryota; kingdom Fungi; phylum Basidiomycota; class Agaricomycetes; order Agaricales; family Hydnangiaceae; genus Laccaria; species Laccaria bicolor. The sequence goes on along the minus strand of NW_001889872.1, from coordinate 722,056 downwards.
ACGACAGAAAATCAAGATCAAAACGAGCATCAAAGTGGAAAAGGGGATTAGTAGAAGGCCGATGTAAAGCTGAAAGGTATTTGGGCGTAGGTGACGACGGTTGAGCTAGATTTGCGTGGCTATGGAAAAGGTGCCTTGAGGGCGATGTCGTTATTTGAGAGGTTGCAGTCCCGGAGAGTCTAAACTGCTCAACTTTCTTTTTGTGCGTGCGTTGAGAATCAAGTTGTGAAATTCGAGTCATCCTACTGAATGAATTAGTAGAGAAACCTGCCCCAGCTCTTCCCGGCGAAGACGCCAAGTTTGCGGTAGGTACAGTGGCTCGATTACTGGTCTCTGTGCGCGAAGTCAAGGCAGATTCTCCCGTATAGTGTGTCGAGGGGGGTATCGCGATGGTAATAAATGTCTCTGTCAAACGAGAACTGATGACCTTCTCAAGTCCTGTTTGGGAGTGATCAGGAAGCAAGACCGAAGCTGTCGTCACGGCGGAAGCGCTTCCCGAGATATTGGATGCAGATGCAGTAACGCGAGAGCTGGTAGAGGACGTTTTGGAGGTTGTCCTTGGTCGTTGAGGTCGGGCTGTTAGAGGTGATCTCGAAGACGCAAACGAAAGCGCTTGGTTAGAAGTGCGACCCAGAGTTCCTCCGCTGGAGAAATCAACTCTGGCGCCCGAGGCCTTCCTCCCCCTTTGTTCTGCAAAACTGTTAATCGTCCCTCCCTCATGAGGTCCATCGTCCGGCTTTGCATTCAACCTTGCCGTCGTCGAAGTAGTGGAAAGTTTCCGAGCACGTTTTCTCGAACTGATTATGCCCAGGTCGTCCGTCGTCCCAGGTATCGCATACTGAGATTGTTCCACAGGCTGGGATAAAGCTGAGGTGAATGCATCGCGGACAGGAAAGGGAGTGAGGTTGCGAATTTGAATGGCAGTGATGTGTCGAATACGCCTCTGATTCAGCAGAGTTGTTGGTTAAGCTGAGGTCATTGAATAATACGAAGACTTACTGGGATTAATTGACGGTCAGCATCGAGTGGTGGCTCCGCGACTGAAATTGGTGTATTTCTGGTCATCAGTAGGAAGGAACAAGCGCTGAAAATAGTAAATACGACTTTGTATGCACAACTTCTACTTTTGAGCTCCACTGCACTCCATCCTGGCCCACTGGTCCAAATGGCGTCTCCCCTCAAGCCTCATCCAACGAATCGGTCCGCACTCGATGATGCAAAAGCAATGCCACCTCCGCCAGCACCGGTGCGGCAGGCCTTGATAATGGAGCCTGAAATCAACGGGCTAGCAGATTCTCTGCAGGTGAGGCTCAATACGTTAAGTGCTAGCACGCCCTTACGACGCTGGCATAGAATGCAGTCGTAAAAACTGGTCAAATGTACAGATTTTATGCGGATGCTCGCAAATTGTGCGTATATCCACGCCTACCAAGGTTACATTTTCAAATCATCCAACAGAGGTATCACCAAGTACGCCTCCAGTCCACCACGTTCACTCACCGCCTCCCTCGGACGAGAAATTGAAAAGTACGATCAATTATGTGACTCTCTCGAGGCCCATTTGGCGAGAACCGCTCCTTGCTGGCTTGACCTGAGCTGACCGAACTAAATTAGCTACGCGCCATAGCTGTCTTGCAGCGTGATCTACGCAAGGAAAAACAAAGCGTGGAATCAGCTAAAGAGCCTCCAAGGGATGCTGACGTATCTCGCCAAACCTCCCTCAAAATAAAGGAAGAGGCCACGATAGCCAACATCCAGGCCTCTCCGCCCGCTCCAAGCTCGTCCTCTCTGTCTGGCCGACGTCCATCTGCAATATCTATTTCTTCCCTCCAGAGACCCGCATTTTCCCTGAAACTTGATTTGTCTGCGACGTCTCTGCGGATCAGTGCAGAAGAAGCAGCCATGTTCTCGAGCAGCGGACTTGCCTCGCCAGTCACCCTTGCCCCAAAGTCAGCTCGTGCTATGGGTCCAACCGAATTTCCTCCAGAGCTCATGGCAGCGTTTTCAGGGCCGTCTACGGTGGCGGCTGATGTTTCTGGGCGACCTGTAGACATTGATTTAACAATTCCTGATCCACTTGAGCATTCCAATATCGGTGATTCGTCTGATAAGCCGATTGAACTGGACTTGGATGGCATGGATATTGACATGCCAATAATGACGGACCTCTTTGGGGACGCGGACGGAGGAGGGTCGGATCACGTTGCGACCCCTGCCGACGGTCTATTTTCTCCCGTCCTTGGGGACGAGAACTCGGATGAGCATTCAACGGCTCCTAATCAACATGAAGGTCTTATCAATCAATTAGTTGATGATAATGCTAGTAGCGGCGTTTTCGCCACTCCTGCACAGGAGAATATGGCTATCTCACAACTTCATATACCCTCTCCAGGAGCACTTCTAGCAAGCTTTTCATCTTCTGCGACTAACGATGCCCCACCATCCAAGTTACCTCATGCCGGGTCTGAGGCTGATCCAACTTTTGATCTAAATTCTATGGAACTCGAGTTCTTCTCCCACCCCACGGACTCCGAAATGAACTTTTCAATGGACATGGGAGATTTCCTGGCCATTCAAGGCGATGTCGAAGAAAAAAGTGACGCCTACCTTAGTTCCAAAGGATGACGTTGGGCGCAGATATTGCAACAACAATCTATTCTGTATACCTTACATTAAATGAAGAGGCAGACTATTATATTCACCATGTCAACACGGTGTATGCACCGCAGAACGAGCAGGTTGCGGCAAAGATGCGCAATGTTTGTTTAACTTCTTTCGCAAAGGATGATCGGAACGAATGCCCACCGTCTGCAGGGCCTTTGAAAGCCCTGTTATGAGGTAACTTCGGGTCTCCTCGTCAATTGTGTCCGACTCGAGCAGCTCTTTCACTGCACGAGCTAAGCGCCCCTTGGGACGTGAAGGAGCAGACCCTCCCCCTGCTTTTGGAATTTTGTGTTTCCCTTTTGACTTGCCGTTCATCTTGGGAGCGGCTAGCAAGGGCTCGATAAACTCGGTTCTGAATCGACGATGAGCAAGAGAAGATACTGGTATGACGCGGTCGAGAGGGCTTGCGGCTTCTGCACAGGCCTCTGCGAAAGCGGCTTGGTCAGTCGACTGCCCCTCCTCGAAGCCCCACTTCTTGAGCTCATCTGCCCTTTTCTCCCTCAACCTCTGGGAAATTTTATCACGAGTATCGTCGATAGTAATCGTTCTGGCAACAGACTCGAGGACATCATTTAGTCGCAGCCACCCCTTGTCTTCGTCAACAGCCCGTTTGACATAATGTCGGTTGACGTAGCTAAGCAGTCGATTGGCTGACTGGGCCCCAGCACTGAATCGGTTGAAGCAGGGAACGATGTAATGAATAAGGGTGGACTCGTCCTGGGGAGAACCAAGAGCTATATCACGGACAGTATCTGCAAAGTATTTATCAAGGTAATGATAAATGTCCGTGCCGCTGGCTACACTTTTGGCAGAGGGTGAGCTAGCGGAATTAGTTGCTTCACTTTGAGCGGTGAAACTAAGATATTTAACCTAGTAAGCGAAGAAATGGGATTGAAATAAAGGGCGACTTCACTAATTGTAGCAAGCGGAGTGTATACCAGCATAGAGAGGAAAATCAATAGCTGGAGCCTTTCCATTGGGATCATTTACTGGAGACTTGATGATATGGTCCAGAGCAGGCTCTAAATAGGCCCAAAGAGCGGACGACGACGTTGCAGGATTGGCACTCCCCGATGCATGATTTAAAATGGCGGGCATGGTAAGTTGTTCAAAGAAAATTCAATGCGAGATGATTACATACAGTCATGTGACCATCACTTGATGACCCTGGCGGTCACATGACATTTATGTGATTATATCGAGGGTTCGATGTGACATAGCAGTGCTAGGAGTGACCCTGAATATCTCGATATCTCCTTCAGAGTCCCTCTTCCGTCTGTTATAAAGCCCAGCATGTCCCCATTCCTTTGTTCCCATGGATTGTACGTCTTTTGTCTCCTTTCTTTGATTTAATCTTCATAACCGTTTTCACAGGCCAAAATCTGGAGGATGCTACTCCGTCTCGCTCTGGCAATCGCGTTCCTCGCCCACGCAATGCCTTCATGATCTTTCGTTCCGAGTTCTGGGCGGAAGAGAAAATCAATCGAAAGGTTGAACATGATCACCGTCACATTAGTCGAATCATTGGTCATTGCTGGAACCAGATGTCAGAGCCTGAAAAAGACGTTTGGCGTAGAAAGGCCGAGCAAGAGAAAGCCGACCATGAACGCAAACACCCAGGGTATCGCTTCTGCCCCACCATTCGTACCAAGAAACCTATCAAACGAAAGGTGAAGCGCAATGGAGAAAGTGAACTCCTCCGCTGTCGTCAAGTGGCGGAATTGCTGCTTGCGGGAAAGGAGGGCGACGAGCTAGCCACTGCCGTCATGCAGATATCTCCTCCAAGCACGCTGCAAACGGAGTCATTGGAAGCCATCCCGTCCATGACCCAGGAATCAGTGAACAATGATTGTTGGCCTGACAGAGCAGAGCTCGACCTCCCGCCTTTCCGCAGCCCCTTACTACCTCCTCCGACTTTGCAATGTGCTACTTCGTCTCCACCTATCCCTCTCCCCACAGCCTCATCCTGCGCTGTGAGTTCTCGTTTTGATCGCTTTCACATTCAAGTCACCTAAAACATAGCAGGATCTCATCGCACCTAATTTCCCTTCATGGTATTCGGATTGGGGAGCAGCCTTTTCAATGGTTCCTGGTCAATACCGTGCGGTTGGCGAAAATTCGTATATGTCCCTATCTAGCGCCGACGCAAACCAGCCCTCCAGCGAAGTTCTTTGGCAGACCAGTCACGTCCCCACACATTACCCACCAGCGTCGGAGCCCATACCTGCTTTGCCCTTCGTCTATCCTATTCCTTCCTACGCTTCGCTTTTTGATCCATTTACTTATGATATTTGTGAATTTCCTGATATGCTTGGTCCCAGCCAATCATCCTGCCCTTCTGAATTAAGCTTTACGTTTTCGTGGAATCCTTTAGCTACCAGCTACTAATTGGCATTCTGCATTCTATCCATACATAGGTCGTATCATATTTCACCCTTGCCTTAGAGCCCTTAGTTGGCAATGGACAATATTTCGAAAGCGCGAAGCCCTTCTTTTCCAAGGAGGGTTGCGCACCCTACAACCTCTGCTCCTGCCCGTCTCATCCTCAGCAGGGCTTCATGTGATGTGACCCCACCAACACCGATAATCTTTAAGTCTCCTAAACCGGCCTCGGAGCAGTTCTCTGCTCGCAAGAGTTGAGAGAACGTGTAGACATTGCCGAGTGATAGTGCATGCAACGAATCACCAGCCAATCCTCCCAGCGCGGTTGGGACACCGAACACCCTCTCAATTTCTCCAAGGGAAGAAAGAGGATGGACCTCCAACTGGTCAGGGAACATGAGGGAATTTCCCAAGGTGTTTGTGCACGTTAAAAAGGAAAACGGGGAAGCATTTGTGTGATTTATGGTAAGGGTGAATTGTTGCAGGGTGTCCAAGACTTCCAAAAACTGCTCGCGGAATACAAATGGGGGTAACTTCAGCCCGATTGTCAAGGTTGAGTCCTGAGCGTGCTCTTTAGCGAGCACGTCAAGTAAAGGAGAGAGAGATGCAAAGAAATATCCTGATGGAGAAGAGTTCTGGATGTTTGGACAAGAGGTGTTGAGCTCGATGGCTACCCTTGAGGTCCGCGAACCATTACGATCGCCAACCTTCATCCGCATGGCTTGAATAGAAGCTACCATGGACTGAAGAGAGTTTGGTTGGGAGGCAGTTATGCTGATAATGAACGGTTTACTTGATGAAGGTCGTGAGAGTAGAATGGATTCGACCCATGCCAGATAGGTTGTCAACGGATGGGGCGAATAGCCATACGAGTTCAAAGTCGAAAGGGTTTTCCTGGTAAAGACTACCTGGACATGAACATTAGCGAGGGTTGTTATATGCGGTGTCGTGAGGTCTTTACTGTATGTTCGTCGTCCTCCTTGAACCCACTAGCTGTCGCCGTACGAGTAGTGACGCCCCCAGTGTATGGGGAGTTGTAAAGCCCTTCAAGTTGCTGAAAATCTGAGGACCACGCACAAGAAGAATTGACAATAGGCGGTGATATCTCAATATTATTGACCTTGACCATGATCAACTGAGAGGAAATGCTATCTCCGATATCTCCATCCTCGACCTACACAACACAGAAAGCCCACAAAATCCTGCAGTTATCGCATGTCTATTGCTTCATCAATTCTTCGCGGTCTAGCACAGACTTCTCCAACTTGATGAGTATTGTAGTTCGAGACGGGAACTGAGAGGTTGGTGTATTATGAGCCGTCACTCTTGCCGGCTATGGGATCATCAATAGAGTTTGTCTTTAGAAGAAAGTGACACGCACGAAACCAAGCCCATCGAGAACAGCTTCGACGATTCCCGCAGTGAATGACGAACAACTTAATTGACTCATATCGCGTGGTACGGAAATGTACCGTTCAATTGGAGGGTCGTTGTCGATTATCATATCTGTTAGACGTCAGCATAGTGAAGAGTGCGAAAGGGCTGTTGCAATACATTCATCTGCGTTTTCTACACTCTTCTCAATGGCATCAGCTGCTTTCCCAAAGACAGCCTTCCAAACTTGAGTGTGGATGGACATTAACGCAGGCAAAAAGCGAGTTTCTCGTTTGGGTGTTTTCGACGACGACTCTGCCCGCCAAACCATCAACTCAAGCACCCGGGTGCCGATTCGATAACCAAGTGTATTCAACCTATGTTGGTGTGTTGGGGTGGACGAGTAGACAAGGTGGACTAAACGCACCGACGTTCCAAGTCATTTATACCATTGACGCGTTTCTGAGTGTACTGAACGACCTCTGAGAACAAGAAAGCAAAGGCGGAGGCAGAAACTTCAGTTCCTCTCGTTTTGTTAAGATTTCTGTCGTAGATATTGGGCCGATGTGGGGCTGCTTTGTTGAGTGTAGCTTGAATAGAGGGAGCAGAGGGTAAAGAAAACCGGGTTGAACTGGCCGTTGGCGATAAATGTTCGACTGAAGATTGGGAAGACGTTGAGAGGACGGAAAGTCGGGGATGTGGTTGTGTATAAGCCATGATGGATTGATTCTACATTCCTTACATTCATTCATCTGCATTCAATTAAATAATGTCCGCTTCTGACATACGATCCCATCTGTACTCTTCTCTGCTTGAGGCAAGGACAACGGACGTCGCCTTGCGCGTCAGAGGTTCTTGGAAAGCCGTCTAACCTTCAATTTTCCAACTAACACATTTTTGAGGGTTTCTTTCAATCCCTTTTCACTGCAGGATTCCTCGAGTCTTCTCATGGCCCTAATAGTGATAGTCTTGCCAACGTTGACGTGGCTTTTGATGACGCTAACATCACTCGCTCAGGTCAGTAGTGTTAAATTCTCCCCCAAACCAATCATTTTCTTTTACAAAGTCATGTAATTCCTATAGCTTTCGAGTAAGTGATACTATGAATAAGGAAATCGCCTTGCCAAGCTCTCACTGGCAATGTCTCCAGAATCTGCATAGCGCGACTGTATGGGGGTGGCCCGCCATTACATATCTCCCCCGATATTATCCCTTCGACGACTCACCCATTGACACCCTCATTCCCCGAGGGTATCAAATTCGATGATACGCCACCAGGACAGCAACCAGCTACTCCAAGATTTCTTCTTTCCCTTCTTGCGACTGCGATCTATTTATCCATCCCAACGGTTGCCTCCCAAGCACTTGAATCCATCCTCAAAATTATAGGTCCTCATACAGTCATGTCTTGCCTAAACTTCGCACTCGGAAAGCCCATAGACACATTTGAATCTAGTGGACAACCAAGGGCGGCTGGGCTGGAGCAAGTTGCAGTCATGGAGTATAACGACGATAATCCCGGAGTCTCAAGTTTGGGACTAGAAACCGCACGCATGGACACAGTTTGCTCTTCATATTCTCTGTCGACAACTGAATCTGAGTCAAAATTGTCTGACGAGAGGTCTACTGGAACTTGACGCATCATTACGGTGCTATCTCCGATAAAATAGGCGAAGCAAGTGCCTGTTGGCTTGCTCGTTGGGCGAAGGACATGCTCCGGTACGAGGAGGATGTCGTGCCAAAGCTTGATGATACCCGCCCTTTACGGTTAAGGTCGCAAATGTCGCCGTCCACCTTGCTTATGAGCGACAATAATGTGACTTCCTCGAATTCCGTCCAGCCTGCCCATGTCGTAATCTGGGCTCGTGGTGGTCTGAGCTCCGACTGGGTTTCAGCGCTTGTGTCAGCTGACACACTCTTCGTAAAGGGTGAACGTGAACAGTATGATTTTGCTTGCTCAGTGGTCGAACTGCGGAGGAGAGGTGGCATCCTAGAAACGGAAGAGCAGGTGTGGAATAAGATGTTCGAACAAGGTATATATTACGCTAACATGGTAATTGTTTTTCCTCTTTAATGCGTTGACCTGAATTTTCTGCGATTTGTTGCCTCGGTAGACAACGGAAGACCTTATGTCAATATCCCAGGATATTTCTCCCACCACGAACCGTCCGTACGTGTCGCTATCAGTGCTACAAGCCGCACATTGGAGTCAATCCGTTCTCCGCCATCATATTATCTTTCGACCTAGCGTCAACGGGACCGCCCAATCTTCATCTCCTCCACTTAGCGAGAATGAACTGGGGATTACTCTGGCCACCGCCGATATCTTGGATTCCATATCCAACTGCCAAACCAATTCATCTCACACAGGGAATTCTGAATTAGAGAGATCGTATTTCGCTGTACCCAGTGATTCGTCCCTCAGAATTGGAGACTTGAGGATTGACATCTCCGCCCCCGAGGAAGGAACTAGTATCTCAATGGATGATCTCTTTTCATTTTCTCAATCGCCTTCTGGACGTCGATCTCCAGGGCATAACGTGGTAGATCATCGCATCAAGGTTTCTACCACGGAGTCTTCCTTCTTTGGCCTTGCAGTATCAAGACATTCTGCATTGATATGCTGCCAAAGAGATCCCACGGGCAAGTGTCGGTGGTCGCCCTTCCCGCCCTATCGATTTGCCGTCGAATTTTGGGATATCGCTTGCTTGAAAGACAAATGTCGTCTTTATTCGCATACCGTTTGGTACGGCGGCAGTCTTTTCAATATTTATGTCCAAATTTTACGGAAAAAAGAACAGGCGCAACTAGGGATCTATCTCCATCGTCAATCGAGTACTGATCCTATTCCAGCACCATCGTCTCCGACTATGTCAAGCGCCAATGGTAAGAATAAAGGACCTCCACACAACGGACCATTCATTCCCCTCTATCTTCGTTCCCACCTCTCCCGTCCCCAGCCACCATGCTCCATTGATACGGACGATACCACAACATTCTACTTCTGATAGCACAACGGCACCGCCCTTCACGCCCTCTGTTTCTCCGGCGTCGTCATGTACGTTGACTTCAGGGGGTTTGGTTATACCATCGACATCGACGCCCTTGACGCCTCCGCAACCGTTTCGTGATCACCGACCGTCGGTAGCCGCATATTTCTCAGTCAGCTGCGCCAGCGCGACTAGGTCCTCGCAAACGAGGTTCACGAGTTCTCCAGATGTATTTGCGGTCAATAAGAGTTGGGGATGGAAATCCAGCTCTCTACGGATGGAAGAGTACATGGAGGTTGGTGATTTGGGGCCTCGGAGTAAAGAGGTCAGCCTGCGTGCTACAGTGCTACTAGGCCTCGTTTAGGAAACCATACAGGAAACTCGCTATAAGCAGAGTGAACACGACCAATATTGTCGAGTTTAAACAAAGTGTTTACTCAAGTCCAATGTAAGCCGACCAAGGCTAGTTGCACGCGCACAGAGACAGTCGTGTGTCCGCTGACACACGACTCCGAGCCGCCGCTCATATTTTTCCGTACTTCACGTGATCCACGCCTGGATGCACGCCTGGAGGCTCGGATATATTTTTAGATCAAGCCTCCATGGTTGAGGAGTGAGATAGAGATGCCCCTTTCCGATAGGCTCTCGTCTTGACATCTCACTCCTCAACCAGGTAAGATCTTCATTTTTTATCTAGCACTGAAATACTCTAAAAATATCTATTGAAAGTTCCTTATTTTTTTTCTGTTTTCTAGTAAGAAACATGTAATACATTGGTTTCAATAAATGAAGTTTAAATACTTATAAAACATGTTAAAAACATATAGAAACTTACTTGAAAGATATTGGGTTAATTTGAATTGTCTATATATGTATCTCAATATGTTCTACATGTTTTCCAACATATTTTATCAATATTTGACATTCATTCATTGAAAAGAATCTTTATAGATGTGTTATGTATTTCTGGGTGGAAAACAGGGAAAAAATAAGGAACTTCCAAAATATATTTTTAGAGCATTCCAAGACAAATTATCTGTTGGAATTACAAGCAGATCACGTTCATGAAAACAATGTTTGCATTGCCCCTTATTTTCTCCTTAGTTATTCCAGAGTTCATGTGATGCCTTTTATTTCAAATTATACTATGTATATAGGTAGCTAGTTTTAATCAGAAGACCTTGCACGTTTGCAAGGGTCCCTATTCAACCTGAGTGCTCACGATGACCTGAGCATTTCAACACAAACACGCATTATACCCTCACTGCTGGTCTGCTTATCCTGCTATCCTATTCCCTACTCAACACACACATTCTTGTGCCGTTGCCCGAGCTATTGCCTCATAGGTTGCAGAACCTACATATCTGCAGAAGACGGTTGCAGCCCAATATCACTGCAGAAGAACTGAAGATTGTGAAGAAGATTTTTGAAGGATCCACTCACCTATTTCCTTTGCTATAATAATCCCTGCTCCTCACTATGACTGACACCACTGTTTGTTTTCTGAATCTCAACAACTCCAATTATGCTGAGTGGTCCATTCGGATGGAAGCCATCCTTGTCTGGCGGGGCCTGTGGTCTATAGTCAAAATTCCGATTTCAGGAGTAGACACAGATGGGGGGGGTAATGACGAATGTCAAGTTCTTTCTGTACATTTCATTATCTCTTGTAGCACATGATCCAGTAGATGTAGGACAATTTTCATCTTCCTGGAGTAGTGATTGTCATGGGTTTCGCAACCCGCACAGGTTGCGGGTAAGGGTACATATGGGTAGGGGTATGGGTTGGGTTTGTCTGACCCTCGCCATACCCATACCCTCAGTGCAGGTTGGCAGGTTACCCACCAGGTTAACGGCGGGTTTTTCATCGGAGTTTAAATCGTGATCAACAGTGATAGATCACTGTTGATCTTGCTCCTCACCCAATCCTTACCCTCCCATAGCACACCTCTGGGTTCAACGAACGTGGCAAGACACATTAAAGAACTAAGCACTTTGTTTTCACCATTGTTCACAGTGCCGCCGCGTCACCACTGTCACCAGCCACCGCCCCCCACATCGCCCACAACCACACAGCACACACCAACAACGAGCTGATGCCTACAATGACGAGCAATGACGGTGAATGACGACGCATGACGCACGACGACGACAACTGTCAACCGTTAACATTGTTTGGAGGGAGAGGGACTATGACAGTCCTTTGGTACATTTTTTCCCCCTTCTTTTGTCCTCGTTTTGTTTCTCATGTGCTTATGGTGGCATAGCTGGTGTCAACTCCACCACACTCGACCTCCTCCGGCTCTTCTTCTTCAAACATCCCCATCCAAACTCAACATTGACTCAACTCGACAATAGAATTGTCATAACTTGATCACGGATTTGCTTTGAGGTTGGCTAGGGCGCACTTGGTGACGTTGCAAAGGCTGGGGAACCTTCAGGAGCTGGTAATGGGTGTAAACGGCCTTCAGAGAAGTAAGTAAGCACATCAGAACTCAAACCAATGTAAATCTCACCTTTATCTGAAAGCTACAACATACGGCGACGTTGCAGAACATCCATGATGACCCAAACCCGTTTGGCGGACGTTGATATGTCGTGGCGAGCATTGGGAAGTTGGATTGGAGGCAATAGCATGTTGAAGCAGCTAAATGTGAAGGTAGGTCTTTGAACACTCGCATAATAACAAAGACTTATGATTTACCTTGAAGGTCGACAATAGACACATGATAACTCCAAAACAGACTTTGTTGAAGGCAGATAGGATGTACTTGATGTTGTTGGTGATGTCGTAAAGGCCGGAGAATGTTCGGAAGGTAACGACCTTCAAACATGTAAGTCATTGAATCAGAATCTAAAGCATCATAAAACTCACATATATCCCAAAGCCACAACATGTGGCAACGTGAAGAACGTCACCTGTTGAGAGATGGAGGCAGGAAGCAAGAGTGTATTAGACACGTAGTGACTCAGTACGTAGGTGTTAGACTACATAGTATAGGAGTATGACAGGAGCACGTGACTTGTACATTAACACTCCCCTTCAAGTCGTCGACTGTAAATTCATTGGATAGGAACTGTGGGTGCATTAAAAAACCTCCCTGGAAGGGTAGGGAAAAGCTACCACTTGTTCTAAGTTCCTTCCAGTGCCGACTTCATTCCCATTTCTGCGACGTGTTTTCGATGTTTGAAGCGATGTAAAGCCTTCGTAAGTACATCAGCTGTTTGTTCAGGATCACGGACAGAATCAATTTTGATAATGCCCTCTTGTATTGCATCTCGTACTCTGTGGTATCAAATAGCAATGTGCTTGGCACGGTGGTGGAATTGGGGATTCCTGGCCATTGAAATTGATCCATTATTATCACCTTTAATCATAGTTGGTGATTTTTGTGCAAATCCAAGTTCTTCATAGAGATTTCTGAGCCAGTAAGCTTCTCGAGCAGCTTCTGATAAAGCCACATATTCAGCTTCAGTTGTTGAGAGAGCAGTGAATGTTTGTCTTTTAGATCGCCATGTTATTGCTCCCCCTGCTGTGATGAAGACATAGCCTGCTGTTGACTTGTAGTCTTCTGTGTCAGCATAGGCAGCATCAGAAAAGCCATGAAAGAAACCATGGAATAAATTGTTGTTGTCGCTATGAGAGCTGGAATATGTTATTCCATGAGTTTTGGTGCCTTTTAAATATTGAAGAATTTGTTTTAAGGCTGTGACATGTTGCACAGTGGGATTTGCTGTGTAAGAGCATAGACGGTTGATGGTATATGCAATATCCGGTCGGGTGGCATTGGCAAGGAACTGCAGCTCGCCTAAAATTTGTGCAAAGTAATTACTTCGGCTACCTTCGTTGCCTTCCGGATTTGGTAAGATTTTGACTTTGGGATCCATAGGCGTTGATACAGGGTTGCAATCTGTCATGCCTTCGTGTTTGAGAATTGACTTGATATAGCGTTGTTGGGAAATGGTGACAGTATTTCCAACATGAGAGATTTCAATGCCAATAATTTTCTTTGGCTCTCCCAAGTCAGTTACGTCCCATGTGGCCTTGATTTCTTCCTTCATTTTTCACATTGTAAAACTGTCAACATGTCGATTCACAACGAAAATTCTAGTCGACAACTTACTCCTCAGGGCCCATAACCTGTTGAGAGATGGAGGCAGGAAGCAAGAGTGTATTAGACATGTAGTGACTCAGTACATAGGTGTTAGACTACGTAGTATAGGAGTACGATAGGAGCACGTGACTTGTACATTAACATCACCCCCTTGCATTGGAGCAAATACTCCCAGTCCCGCCAAAGGGAAAGGGACGGAAGACATGAGACTCTTGACCCCACCACCAACACCACCTTCTCCTTCCCAGAATACCACCCCTCTCTACCCCGCCGAAACCAGGCTGATGCACCACCGACCCACACACACGCCTGTGCCTGTGCCTGTACGTGTGGCAACCATGCCACGGATGACGACGGTAATCGTTGTCGTAGTGAGTCCCTCCATCCCAAAGCTGCTGAGTAGGAGGCTGCTGAGGATTCAACACACGAGGATGACCGTGATGCATATGTGCAATGGCAACGACGTGGGCAACAATGAGTCAATGACGATCATTGTCGTCCTTCCACAGTGAGATGGGCAGAAGGGGGAACGGCGACGACAATAAACGACATGCCCAAATACCCCCCAAGGTCATTGTGTTCACCTTCAAAGAATGCAAGCCATTGGTGAGGACAGATAAAGGGAGTGTAGTGAGGAAGGTGAGCTACAGATGGGCAGAAGGGGGGAACAGCGACGATGACGATAGACAAGGCGTGTCTGTCACATTGGTGGCTTCACCTACCAACAACGGACCCACTACGCCACTCGTTTTGCTGGCTGCCATCCATATCTTAGCATTTGTATGATAGATTACCAAGTTGCATGTTACATTGCAAAGTAATACATAATCGAAATACCTAACTGTGGTGCAAACCCGCCAGACCCGTCAAACCCGCCAAACCCGCCAAAACCCATATCCTTACCCACAGAAACCCCTACCCTCAACCATGGGTAGGGGTTTCTGCGGGTAAGGGTACGGGTTTGGCCGAAAGTACCCAGGGGTTACCCATGACAATACCTATCCTGGAGTTCACTTTTACTCTCGTGAACTCCAGGTGCGTAGTCTACATTATATCTTTTGCTACCACTTACAATATACACTTTTACTCTCATGAACTCCAGTGCTTGCCCTCAGCCGTTCTACTTGCGTTTGGAACATGCTTGCGTCAGGTTATGGGCCCCAGCAGTGGATCAGTCGAAATGTCGACTTCACCAACTGAAGCCTTCAAGTTCGCCAAACTCAATGGCAAAAACTATGCGCTGTGGTTCCAACACATGCAGTCTTTGCTCCAGGCACATTATCTCTGGCTGATCATCACTGGAGATGAACCCTGCCCCACAAAGCACTCAGACACACAGCCTACAGAACCGACGGTGCTCACAGCTTGGAAGGCGACAAAGAAGGAGTGGCTCGATTGGTTGCTGAGGGATCAGGCAGCTCAGGGGTTGATGAAGGGAGTGGTGGAGCCATTGCAATGGCCCCATATCGTGCAGATGAAAACTTCGAAAGAGATGTGGGACGCATGAAAGAAGAAGTACGTCACCAACCAGCAACACATCAATGTCCACTACTATTTCAAAGACCTCTATACGTGCAAATACAACGAGTTGACGTCAATGGCCGACCACATTGCAGCTATGCTCGATCTTGGCCTCAAGATCAAGGTGGCAGGTGAGGAAATTCCCGATATCCACATCGTGCATGCCCTCGTCCTCTCCCTCCCTCAAACTCAAACATGGGAACTTGTCAAAGTTCAGCTCTTCAGCAAGGACAAGCTCACCTCAGATATTGTTTTGATGGAGCTTCAAGCTATGGCTAATCGGACTGCTCATGAGAAAAAGAGCGAGACCGCATTCCTTGCTGGGAAGAAGCAGGCTTCTGGGAAAGGTGACTCCAAAAAGAAGGGAGGCCGAGGCCTGAAGGCCAACGACAAGTGCCGCTGCTGTCACAAGAAAGGGCATTGAATTAACAAGTGCCCTCAGTGTGAGGAGGACAAGAAGAAGAACAATGGGGGTTTGGTCAACCTCGCTGTTTCCAACCTATGGGATCTTGGAGCTTGTGAAATTGGTCGGGTGTTTATGGCTGGGGTCAATGTGAAGGAGTCTGGTATCAACACTGAGTTGCTTCTCGATTGCGGCGCCACCTCCCACATGTTTTGTGACTGCCACTTCTTTACCGCCACTTCTTTACCTCATACACGCCAATGTCTACCCCCAAGTCCATATCTGTTGGTGATCGCCATGACATTCCTGTTGCAGGCCACAGTACCATCCGCTTCCAGGCTCGGTTGCCAGATGGGTATTGTGCTATATCCCTTCACAGTGCTCTCCACGTCCCCAAGCTTGCCGCCAACCTCATCAGTCTTGGGACTTTACAACAGCAGGGCATGGGTTTTAGCAGCTATCAGAATGGGATTGTGATTAAGTTGGGAGAGGAGGAGCTTTTCTGTGCATTGTTTGTTGATAAGTCAGACACCTTGTACCACGTCGAGGTTGCCCAAATGAAAACTGAGTCTGCCTATGTTGCCACCAGTGGGAGTCTTTGTCTCTGGCACCATCACCTTGGCCATATCAGTCTGGACACAATTCAGAGAATGTACTGGTAGAACATGGTGGAAGGCTTGTCCATTAGTGTTCGAAAGTCCGGTTAGGTCCGGTTATTGGGTGCCCAGGGGCTCTAACCGAGACCGAGACTGGTTAGCCTTTGTCCCAAAACCTAAAATAACCTAACCGGACCGCAACTAACCGGTTACGGTCAGTTATTTGCAGTTACTAACCGGTTAGGACTGAAAAATAAAGAATCGGTTATAACAAGGCAAATATGCTCATATTTATCTTGATAGATATTATTTCTGCATATTCTAGCTTTAAAACGAGCCCAAGAACGCTAAAATTGGTGAAGAATTGACATATTTATGCAATTATCCTTGAAAGTCTACACATTTGAGTGATATTTTAGAGATTTGACTGTAACTTAGTCAAATTTTAAGCGTTTTCAACGTTCTCAAGTGCGTTTTGAAGGTGTATAATAGGGCTGGCTATAACCAGTTATAACCGGTTATTTAACGGTTAGTTAACCGCAAAATAACCGGTTATTCCATTTTCGAAATCAACTAACCCTAACTGCAGTTAGGTTAGTGTTGTGGTTAGGTCCGGTTATTTTCTGGTTATTTTCCGGTTAACTAACCTAACTTTCAAACACTATTGTCCATCAACTTGCTCAACCAATACGATCATCTTTGTGAGGGGTGCGCGCTTGGCAAATCACATCGACTTCAATTCCCAAAAGCAAGCACCACCAAATACGAGCTGATGGACCTCATCATTCTCGACCTCACTGGGCCCATGTCAGTTCAAACTTGGGGAGGGGCTTCTTACGCCCTCGTCATTGTTGAAGTCAGCTGTCGAAAGCCAGTTGGTCGTCTTCTGCATTCCAAGAAGGAGGCCTATGCAGTGCTACAGGAAGTTGTTGCCATGTTAGAGAGACAGTCAGGGAAGAAGCTGAAAAAGATGAGAGTGGACAGCAGGACGGAGTTTGTGAATGAACTCATGAATACATTCTGTCAGAAGAATGGGATTGTCTTGGAGACAACAGTCCCTTACACTCCTGAGCAGAACGGGATTGCAGAGTGTGCTATCGCAGTGTTCTTTGAGATGGTCAGGTGCATGCTCCATGCTAGTAAGATGGACCTGCACTATTGGGGAGAGGCCTTCCTCTACGCTGTCTACATCCGAAGTCTAACCTACACATCTGCCCTCAACAATATCATCCCTGCTCATGCCTGGTCAGGCATCAAACCTGATGTTTCTCACCTTTGGATATTTGGATCTGTCGCCTATGCCAATATCCTGAAGAAGGTTCATGGTGGAAAGCTAGGTCACTTCTATCAAATGTCGCCTTCTTGGATGGTGGGCAGATGAGACGAAGGGGTACCGTCTGGAAGACATTGAGACTGGGAAAATCATCACTGCGAGGGATGTCCACTTTGCTGAAGATGATAGTCTGGGGGATCTTGCAGTTATTGAAACTCGAGGTGTTGCTCTGACAGAGGCTGAGATCAACAGATTGGTTCCGGATGATGTATTTGGGAAAACAGCTGGTTCGGTTTCTCCCATTTCTCAGTCCAAATCAAGTCCTCAACCTGCAGCTCCTGTGGAACCCCCCGTATCTTCAGTAGATGATGCTAGCCCCTCTCTGGAAGCTGATGTTTCAGTTCCAAAGAAGACATCGAAATGGGACAACCTACCACCACAAGACCACCCTAGGTGCGAACGAAAACCTGCAGCTCCCCCAGGAGATGAAGCTACTGAGGAAGAGTTCCTACTTGCATCCAATCGCACCCTTGACAATCATGCTTTCGTGACCTATCCAAATGAGCCTCAAACATACAAACAGGCTATGCAGTCACCCTACTCGCAGCAGTGGGAGAAGGCGATTGCGACAGAATATGATATGCTAAGGAATACTGGCACTTTTGAATGGGTTCCTAGTCTCCCTCATGGACGAAAAGCAGTTGGCAGCCGTTTTGTTTTCAGGGAGAAACACGATGGCAATGGGGATCTGGCCAAGCACAAAGCTCGCATTGTCGCAAAGGGCTACTCGCAGGTGCCCAGAGAGGACTTTTCGGAAACATTCTTGTCCGTGGCAAAGTTCACCACTCTATGCACACTCCTTGCTCTCGTCGCACACTCGGATCTCAAGCTTCATCAAGTTGATGTTGTTGGCACTTATCTTCGAGGGTCGTTGGATGAGGAGATTTACATGGAGGTGCCTGAGGGGGTGAAGGAGGAAGGAAAGGAGGGGTGGTACTGGAAGTTGAAGAAGGTTTGTACATCAGCAAAACATCCAATTACACTTTGGTAACTTAGACTTTGATGTTAGCAACTTTGAGCAACTATTTCAACTTTACTGTGAACTTTCACTTCAAGAATATAACTTTGACTTTGATTTCTACTCTTAGAACTACTTTATGAACCTCTTTTACTTTGGAGTTTAAACTTTGAAAAGAGACTGAAAATTGTAAAATTAGAAGTTTTGAAGGCTATCTCATGAGTATGATGATCTATATACTTATTTACGTAGAAGGCTTTGAAAGAGTCTAAACTATCATTAAAATAAAAGTTGTGAGGAAGGCGTGTTGCGCCATCACAAACACCCATCAGATGAGCATGGATGCACAATGCCATGATGCCAGATCGAAAGGAAAGAGCGGACACTGTGTGCAATGAGCAGCCTGCGGAAGCCTTCAAGGTTGCTGTCCTGCTCAACGAAAGTGCAATCATATCTTGAGGGCCCTTTCCTCCATCAGCTGACTGCCAAATACGTTCTCGAAACATTCTTCGTGTGCCAGCCTTGTCACTGGGAGCAAAGTAGGTGGCGAGAGCGGAGGCGTAGACGTGGACTTTCACATGGGAAAGAAATGGGCAGTCATTGAGAGGCACTAGGCCTAAGGGAGTCGGGGTTTTCTTGTTGGTACAGGAAACGTCGGACAAGGTCTGGAAGTTCTGGGGTGCCCAAATAATCAGCAAGGGCAGCGACCTCACATGGTGGCCTAGGGACTATATGTAGCAAGGTCCATCAGTCAATGAGTTCATAAAAAAAGAAATCTAGCGACATACATGGTTTTCTCGCAAGAGTGACTTCCCTCAAAATGTCGCCATCAACAGCTCCTCTGTCATCATCTTTGTTGACCTCTGGTTGTGTGGTGGGGGATGTTGGGGATCGGGCACATTGTGTCGGCTGAATATGGAGGCATTGAGCATGCCCCTAGCTTGGAAGCTGACACGTGCAGTGGTTAACCGAGACTGCTTGTGAGGGTAAACAATTAGTATTGTGCAGGATGGACGAAGCAATGTAGGTACTCACCATTCATGACCTTCTCCCATTCCTCACAACCCAGCATATCAGCTCGTTTCCCACACTCCCGTGTCCTTCCAGTAGAATTTACGCTTTAGATTTGAATGGTAAGCTTTCGTGTACGCGTTATCATGGTCTTGTTCGTCCTTCGCATATCGCTTCGGTTTGTAGTAGGTAGTTGTCACAGATTCACTTGTGAATCCTCATCGTCGTTTGTGTTGAGCGGACTGCTTGTGAGGGTGGAGTGACTGAAAGTGCGAAGAGAGCGGAATATGATGGCAAGCAAGGTTATATCTAGTAGCCAAAGTAAGTCCTCAAAATGCGAATAGAGGAACAAAGTAACATACCTCTAAATGATTTGGCAACAAGATGCACGCCATTTTCGTTTTTTGCACTAGTTGAATTGCCCGGCCCTCATGAGAATGACGTGATGACGGGTTCACGTGACCTTGGTTCAAGAGAAATTTTCGGCATTCACGCTCTTTCTTCCTCCCCCACCAGCTCTTCTGTTCGCTCTCTTCGCTGATGCCGATTGTATTGGTCACCACTCACCCTCTTCTCAGCCTGTCTCACCCTCACGGTCCTCTTGTGCCCCTACCTCTCCTCCCCTTGTTCACAAACTTCAAGTCTCGCTTTCAGATGGCAACCCATTTGAACTGCAATCCGTGCCTTAGCTGCTTAGAATGATACATCTCGTAAGTGTTCGTTTGTCTGTTCCTGCAAACTTTCCTTGAAATTACTGTCTTTCTGGACAGGTCATCATATCTCACCTCAACAGCAACAACCTGAGTATGGATCTTTCTCTTATAATCTCTGTATTGGTCTAAATCTAACACTCATCCTTGCAGGTTATTTTATACTTTGGCAAGCAGCCAACTTTTGTGAAACACGCAGTGGGGGAAACGAAGCAGTAAGACACGTGGACTGTGTAAGTTCTTTTCTCCTATCTACCTTGTGGATGGGTTATTGATTTGACTTATCTTCTGATATAGTTCTTGTCCCCGATCCAGCCTTTCATTGTGAGCGTGGGAGGATGGAGCATTGGTGCGGGGGACTTTCATTTTTATGTTTATGACATACTGACGTGTCTCCTTGCTCCTCCAGACCACGAAACGAACTATACGACCACCACTACCACAACCAAGACATAATGACCACAAAGATGACCACAACATTTTCACAACAACGATCGCGAACCACGACCACGATGCATCCATGCCAACATGTTCACAACCATGCCCACGCATTGACAACCATGACCACACCCACGCAACCACGACCATGCCCAGGTGCGATCTCATTGCTCCTCCAGACCACTGAGCGAACTCCATATGATAGCAGCAGCGTGCAGGTCGAGCAGCAGTGACTGGATGAATGTAGGCGAGAAGCCTTTGGATTAGCATCTAGCTAGGGTTTTATCTACAACACATCTACTGTATTAGATATTGAACATCAATGCTATTCATTTCTTCTGTTCCATGCCATCCTTGAGATCCAAAGTCACTAAATAAGTTATTCAAAGTACACAAGCAAAGGTGCCAAAGTGCTACCGAAAGATGGATCCCCAACTTTGGAAAGGTGTCAAACAACTTTGAAAGTTGGTTCAACAACTTTCAAAGTTGCTCGATAACTTTGAAAGTTATTGTACCTTACTTTACAAAGTTGTTGGACTTTGGCAACTTTGGCAACTTTACAACTTTGCAAAGTTGCGAAAGTTGCCCAAAGTTCAATCGGACGTTTTCCTGATGTATGGTTTGAAGCAGGTGGGAAGGCAGTGGAAGGCGAAGCTCAACAGGGTGATGAGGAATCTCGGGTTTGAAAAGGGTCAAGCCAATGATTGCCTCTATATCCTCCAAGAGAAGGGTGAGATTGTCATGTTGGTGCTGGTTTATGTTGACGATATGGCTGTTGCTGGACGTTCGCTCACTCGCATCACCCAGTTCAAGACCAACCTCACAAAGGTGTTCAACATCACAGACCTTGGTGAGCTGAAGTACATATTGGGCATTCAAGTGAAGAGGGACAGAAAGGCATGCACCATCTCATTGAATCAGACTGCTTACATCCATCACATCCTCGCACACTTTGGCATGCAGGATTGCGCTCCCGTGTTAACGCCACTCGCTGTCAAACACGATCTGTCAATTTCACAGTCACCCAAATGGAGGAGGAGTGCACTGACTACACCAAGTATGCGAATGGGATTCACTACCTGGAGGTCGTTGGCTCGTTACTCTATGCCACACAGATGTGGCCAGACATTCAATTCCCAGTCGGTCTGATCTCGCAGTTCTGGGGAAACCCAGGGAAACCTCACCTCAAAGCTGCAAAACGAATTATGCAGTACCTGAAGGGCACCGCACATTTCAGTCTTGTTCTCGGACATTGCGGGGAAGGTTCATTTGACCTGGTTGGTTGGACTGATTCTGATTGGGCTCAAGACCCCAATTCACATCGTTCAGTGGGAGGATTTGTGTTTGATGTTGCTGGGAGCTCTGTTTCATGGTCGTTGAAGAAGCAACTGACAGTTGCGTTGTCCACTGTGGAAGCCGAGTATGTCGCATCATCAAATGCGATGAAAGAAGCAATCTGGCTGAGAGTTTTGTTGGAGGATATGGGATATCCCCAGACCATGGCTACCCTTATCCATGCAGACAATCAAGGGTGTATAGCCCTCACTCGCAACCCCGTTGCTCACTCTCATGCAAAACACATCGATATCTGTCACCATTTCATTTGAGAACAGTTACAAAATTCGGAGATACGGCTGGAATACTGTTCAATGAAGGACATGCTAGCCGACATCTTCACCAAGCAGCTCCTACACAAGGCCTTTGAAATGTTCTGTTCAGCACTAGGCATACTAGCTGTGTGAGAGATAACTCTCTGAGTGGGAGTGACAAATGTCAAGTTCTTTCTGTACATTTCGTTATCTCTCGTAGCACATGATCCAGTAGATGTAGGACAATTTTCATCTTCCTGGAGTTCACTTTTACTCTTGTGAACTCCAGGTGCATAGTCTACATTATATCTTTTGCTACCACTTACAATATACACTTTTACTCTTGTGAACTCCAGTGCTTGCCCTCAGCTGTTCTACTCACATTTGGAACGTGCTTGCATCAGGTAAAAGCCGTATCAACAATTGCGGCCAAGCTGGAGAGTGCAATGAAGAAACAAGATGCTGGAAAGATGGACAAAGCTCACACAGAAATGATTTTGCATGTTGATGTTGGTCAGTTGTTGCACATGTGCTCCCAAGATCCACTCGAGATTTGGGAGACCCTGGAGCACGTCCACCAAGCAGCTGGTTTTGCAACGAGTTTGGCCCTTTGACAACACTTCTTAACTGTGAAGAAGGCAGCTGGACAGTTGATGCAGGCCTGGATCAGTCATATCCAGGGCCTTGTGTTTTGCATGGAACAGTCTGGAGTTGATGTTACCAACCAAGACAAGATCCTTGCACTCACCATGGGACTTCCCCCCTTGCATGACCCTGTCATCATCAACTTCAACGCAACCCCTTCTGAGTTGCCCACCCTGAACAATGTCCTGCTGAATGAGGAAGTGCGACAATCCGGTGACTCAAATGTTGTGAAGGATCCAGAGGACAAAGTGATGGCAGTCACAGGTGGTGGAAAGGGTGGTCATGGAGTGCGGAACAATGCAGGAGCCAATGTCATGTGTTTTTTCTGTGGTGAAAAGGGGCATTTCAAGTCTGATTGTCCAGAGAAGCGAGCCTGGGAGAAGTCAAAGAAATTGAAGGGCAAGGCAGCGGCAGTGGTTTGTGATTCTGATTTTGAAGACGATGTCATGTTTTGAAGACAGGTGGAGTGTTGCAGGATTGTCTTTTTTGTTGAGTTTCCGGGGGTGTGTTTCTTTCCTCTGTTTGTTTCCACTCCATAATGCGCTTGCAGGGGTGTGTTGGAATTACAAGTGGATCACGTTTGCAAAAACAATGTTTGCATTGCCCCTTATTTTCTCCTTAGTTATTCTGGAGTTCATGTGATGCCTTTTATTTCAAATTATACTATGTATATAGGTAGCTAGTTTTAATCAGAAGATCTTGCATGTTTTCAAGGGTCCCTATTCAACCCAAGTGCTCACGACAACCTGAGTATTTCAACATTATCTTGTCATGTGTCCAGTGTAGGCTGATAGTCTTAATATCTTACTTCACTATCCAGTCTAGCATACAATTCTTTCGTCACCCTCCCACCCACTTCCTTTTCACATTGCATGTTCATTTTTTTTGTACTACTTATGTATGTAGCCATACCTCAAGTGCAAATACATCAGAATAAAGTGTGTGCTGTGCCTGATCTTCCTGACTTCAGCTACTGTACCGAACTGTATGGTGGCAACGTAACACATACTATGTTTGTTCAGGTGTTTGAAACTGTGGATTATCTTACCTTCCACTTGCCTTGGGGCCTTGGAATTTTCACAGAAGGTGTATTTATGCATTACATTTATTGTCTCAAAATTTTAGAACAAGAGTCAAAGATTTGTGGTCTGGGGACATGGATTTGTTGTTTTCATTACACCTGACAAACAAAAGTAATGGAATGTTCTCTCAGATCCCTCCAGATCGGCTTGACTCTTTATTCTAAAACTTTCCAGTTGCATTTGAATGGCATACTTAAGTTCAAATAAAAAAATTTAGATAGCGAGGTGAAGTTGTCTTTTCAGGAAGGGCAAAAGACCAAATTCTGCTGTGAAACAGCTCGAAAAATGTGACATTTGTGTGACATTGGCACATCATCCATCAGCCAAATAATGCAGTGTGGCAAGCCACATGGCCCACTATGGTCCATCTTAATCAAATGTTCATTTATCCATTCATTCTATTCTTTTCTTCCTTTTCTTTTTACAGGATGGCTGTTCTTCAATTGCAAAGGCAAGGCTTCAAGTTCAACATTGCTCAACAGAACCAACATACATCAACAATCCACAATACTGGCCATTAGAACTCATGCTTAATGACAAATTCTTTTCCCCCAACCAATACTGAAGCACTTGCTTTGTTCCTCCAATGTTCTCCATGCCCAAGCTCTGTATCATTGTTCAGGGCTCTATGATAAGTTCTTTGCCTCCTTCTATCCTTTTTCTTAATTTGCATAGGGCAATGAGGAGTTCATCTTCTTATTGTATATCTTCTTCAATATATGTCTTGGTAAGTTTGACTGTCAATACATTAGATGCCAAAGACTAGCTACTGGCTGAGGAAGAAGAGCCATATGATTAGTGCAGGTGATGCTGGGTCCACACCAAGTCCATGCCATACAAATCAGGTGACCCTCTGACAAAATATCCAGGATCTGCTTTCTGTTTATAAATAAATGAAATTGGTTTGTATGGGGCAACATTATAGCATCCAAAGCAATATTTCCCAGTTTCAGAATATATATCTGAGTTATTGTAGCTTTTTAATTGTGCAGACAGAGATATTGATCTGTAATTGCATGTGATCAGAACAATCACTCAGCACTCGGGTGCTATCTGCTCTTGGTTTATAAATGAATAAAATTGGTTTGCACAGGGTAACATTGTAGCACCCAAAATAACATTTCCCAGTTTCAGAATATATATCTGAGTTGTTGTAGCCTTTTAATCATGCAGACACTATTACATGTGACCTGGTCACACTTGGTGCAAGTGGACGAGTGTGACATATGTGACGAGTGTAGATGCACATGATTTGGTCATGAATTACTAGATGTGTCTGACTCAGAGGTAGAGCAGCCTGTTTACACACCAGTTCAAATTCATCGAAGCGAAATGCCTCCAGTTGTCTTATCAGTTTTA
Source organism: Laccaria bicolor S238N-H82 (assembly GCF_000143565.1). Lineage (NCBI taxonomy): Eukaryota > Fungi > Basidiomycota > Agaricomycetes > Agaricales > Hydnangiaceae > Laccaria > Laccaria bicolor. The sequence goes on along the minus strand of NW_001889872.1, from coordinate 696,886 downwards.
GAAAAGGCAACCACCAAAGTCACATTATTCCTTGAGACTTGTACCCCTGACACTTTGTCCCACATGCTGGAGACCTTCCTCAAGCTTGGCTGAAAGAGAGAAGAGTACTTAGCAGCTGTCAATATGTGGGATGACACCAAGGTCAAGGACTTTTTTAAACATGTATCTGATCTTGGACAGTGTAACTTGTCCCACATGGACCTCCTCTACTTAAAAACCATCTCCATCATTTCATTAGTTAAGCATTCATCAGACTGTTTTTCATTCACATTTCTTTTTGTACAGACTATGCAGATAACTTTACACCATATATTCTTATCTTGTTCTTGTCATTTCATGGGTTCAATTAAGTTTGCTTGCCAAAATTACAATCAATCTATGTGTTCATAGTATGTAATTGAATTCTTTTATTGTTCGAATTGTCCAGTATGTATTTTAAAAGCAAAGTACTCATTCTGTCCAATAATTACTATTCACCTAGAATTCAGGCTTCATCAACATATGCCATGATTTGGTCCTCATCTGCCAAGTCATCCATATCCACCATGCCAACAAAGGAGTGGCTAAGGCTTTCTCCTTTCTTTTAATGGTTGCTTGCTGATTAGGGACCAATGCCTTTTGAGCTGCTAGCTTTTTATTTGGTTTGGGAACAGTGGTGTTTCATAAGTATTTGGTCTTCATCCAATCTTTGTAGATGTATTACATGTTTCTTACTAGAAAACAGAAAAAAAAATAAGGAACTTTCAAAAGATATTTTTAGAGTATATCACCACAAATTATCTTGTCATGTGTCCACAGAATTATGCAAACGGCAGTAGCATATGATTGTGTGAAAAAACGTGATGTCTCAGTGGCATGTGCAGCATGTGAATTTTTTCCCACCCAACGACACACCACAAGACCCACTACTAATGTAGCAGGAATTCGTTGTTACCTAGTGTGACACAAGTTTCAATCTCCTGATATATCTGAACCCTGAGCACTGGAACGCCTCTGACAGTGAACACAACACAATTATACCAAAAAAAAGTAGATATTCATATAGAAGAGAAAAAATATTATTGGCTTGTTAAAAATTTAAAGAATTTGACAAAGTGGTGAGGCAGAAATCGCGCAGTGGTGAAAAAGTTTCAAACACCTGAACAAACATAGTACACCACCAAATGACAGGCATGTGAGAAAAACCTGAGAGTCAAACCCTGGGTGGCATCTTTTGCCACCTGTCAGGCAATAATGATCTGAGTCCACACCATGATCGAAATCCAACTAATAGCAGTGTGTCTCCAGGTTGATCTTGGCACTACCTGTCTGGGCAGCTGGGAACCAGCTGGCAGCCCAGCCTACAGAAATTCCCTATATTTTCAATATTTCTCCCTGGTCATATTTGTAGGTATTCATGTTCTTATTTAGTTCATAATACAAGGAGCAAGGAGGATGAAGTTGGTTATATTTTCATAAGCAAGGACTATAGACAGGCGAGTACAAAAGTATAGGGTGTATGGAAGGATGTGAGAAATAAATGACTGCACTTCCATTCGAAAAACATTCCCCCACCCAGCCCCGACCCTTTGCGCTGTCCCCCGAATACGCAACCCACAAAGGGTGCACATCAAAGCGGCACCTCTAGCTTGTTGACTGCAAGGAAGGTGGATAGCGGAGGGGGATGGAGCATGAGGCATTGTCTTGGGCAAACAAATGCAAGGAGGCTTGGTGATGGTGATAGAAGGCGCCTAATGCGGCTGCCACTATGTGACACAATGGGAAAGTCAGTGTTAGCAGGTGAGTATTCGTCAGGGGGGGAGTACAAAGGGGCAATGGGCAGGAACAGGAGCCCAGAACGGTGATAGGTGGCAACTGCGCACAGGCGCACAGGTAGGGAACAAGGACAACTGACAAGGCAACATGGGGGAGATCACATGGGGCACAGACCACTGGGTAACGGAACACAGATGAGAACAACAAATGGTTCAATAATGAGGATGGGAGCAAGCAACCAGGCAAGGGGAGACGGTTGTCACTTGAGACAGTGTCCAATGTGTGATCTACGCAAAGGTACCTCCATAATTGTCGACACTTGTAGAATAATAAACCTGTTGTGCATCCCACAAACATTGATTAACAAAATCTCAAACTGGTGAACAATAAGAACATCAGCCATCTTGACTGGCCAATTTCATTATTTTATTCTTTCACATATTCTTCAGCTGAGTGGTGTTGCCATGGCTACCAAGACTATTTCACAAAGAAATTGTTTAAATATGCAAATTAAATGTGGTTGATGTTCTTATTGTTCTTCCTTTTGTAATTTTGAGAATTAATGTTTTTGGGATGCACATTCACTTCATTATTTTACAAGTGGCTATGATTAAGGAGGTACATACAGTTGAGTGCAAAAAGAATGAAGGTTGGTTCATTTTTCTGGTTCTTTCTAAGAATCTATTGTACCTCAAGTGTGTTCGCATGTTCTTTTACATTATGTAGTTGTGTTACATGACAAATTTCAGTGAAAGCTGGAGCCTTGAGAAGATTTTTATTCTGGAAGCCATTTTTGGCATCTGAAAAAAAAAATATGCGCTAACTGGAGAGGTAGCCAGAACATACCTCTGGTCAACCTGAATGAGCCTATCAAAGAATTAGTTAAAAATACTGAGTGGTTATGCTTGTAGAGCCTCCAGAAAATGGTCATTTTGTGCTATTTTGGTCATTTTCAGCCTGTTTTAGACAAAACAAGCCATTTTCCAAGGCCTCTACAGACCTAACTGCTCACTATTTTTGACTAATTCTTTGATAGGCTCATTCAGGTTGACCAGAGGTATGTTCTGGCTACCTCTCCAGTTAGCACATATTTTTTTTTTCAGATGCCAAAAATGGCCTCCAGAATAAAAACCTTCTCAAGGCTCCAGCTTTCACTGAAATTTGTCCATACCAAGGGAAGTGTAACACAACTACATAATGTAAAAGAATACACAAATACATTTGAGGTACAATATATCCTTAGAAAGAACCAGAAAAATGAACCAACCTTCATTCTTTTTGCACTCAACTGTATGTCCTGATTTGTCCTGAATATTTATCTCAAGTGTGTGGTGAAGAAGAAGTTGAGTTTGGTTCTGGTTGAAGTTTGGAAATGACCAAACATAGCACGGAGTTTAAATGACTTGTGAAATTCTCAAGAGCTTGTTGCATGGGCCTTTTCATGTTGAGCTCAAGATTCCCCATTTTTTCCACCTGTAAGAACTTGGAAGTGCTCATTGTATCATTTTATTACTTTCTTACAATTAATTTGTATTCAAAGTACACTATTTTGTTGCCTGAAGAAAATCAGCAGTACAGGTCTCCCCAAGAAGAGTTGTAAACCTGTGGGTCAGGTGTCGAGCCACTGGGCCTAACATTTACGCCCCAAGCTCCGACCCACCTGCCATACATGCCGAGGCATCCTCCATCAAAAACCTGTCAAGTGGAGATTCGTGCCAGATGCCATCAGCATAGTGTTGCCGCAAGGGAAGGTGAAGGTCACCTTGAGGTGACAGCCCTGTCACCTTGAGTTACCTTGATGTGACCTCAAGGTATTTTCCAAATTAGGAAAACGAAAGAGAATCAGCTTGCAGCAAGTTTGCAGCCACGTAGAATCATAAATATATCATGTAGTATTGTAACATACATCTGAGTACTGGTCAACAGAGGGTCCCTGTGGTTGACTGAGGTGACCTGTCAACTAAATATGCATGGGTGAGCCAAGAAGTAATTTTAGGGTATTGAGTTGACAGGCAATTGGCAAGTTACGAAAAAATCATCCATACAGAGGGGCGAAACATGGGGTACATACAGTGACTCACTATAAGTTTTGCACCACATAAAAAATACTCTATCTTCCTCAAGTTCTAATGACTAGTTACCATATAAATATGATAATATACAAATATTCTATATACATCTTTGACATGCATATGAGCTCTGGATCTCATTCTTTGCTTTATGTAGAAAAAAGTGAAAAAATGAGGTTTTGACAGCTCCATAAATATGACGTGTGAGAGTCTGAAAAAATATGAAGAATTAAGTACTACCCTACTCAAGTATCAGAACTTTGAATCATTTCAATTGAAGTAGTGGTTGTTTAGATATAGGTGTAAGGAAGGGGCTTGTTTTGGGTAGATCAAAAATGAGGTTTTGACAGTTTTACAAATACTTCATGTGAGAGTTGGAAAAATATATAGTACTAGCCTACTAAAGTATACAGAACCTTGAATCATTTCAATTGGAGTAGTGGTTG